>NC_052152.1:135530439-135830439 GCF_902713615.1 Scyliorhinus canicula | reverse complement strand
GTTGGCGTGGAGTAGCTGTACCCTCTCAACCAACGGGTCCGCCTAGTGGAGTCGCACGTGTTTACAGAGGCGAACGGATCCTGGAGCTGCCGGCCACGCTGGAAGTGAAACCCCGGAGGTGGACTTCCTGGGGAAGGCAAAGAGACGTTCATGGAGGGTTTCGTTAGTCACGGTGCACAGGAGCGACCGAATGGAATGAAGTGCGTCGGGAAGGACCTCCTGCCAGCGGGAGGCCGGGAGATTTCTGGACTGTAGTGCCATCTGGAAAGCCCTCCAGACCGTCTCATTCTCCCGCTCCACCTGCCCGTTGCCCCAGGGGTTTTAGCTGGTTATCCTGCTCGAGGCAATGCCCATGTTGAGCAGGAACTGGCGCAGCTCATCGCTCATAAATGAGGATCCCCGGTCGCTGTGGACATAGGCGGGGAAACCGAACAGAGCGAAGGTGGTGTTGAGGGCTTTGATGGCGGTGGCAGACGTCATATCAGGGCATGGGACGGCAAAGGGGAATTGGGAATATTCATCGACCACACTGAGGAAGTACATGTTTCGGTTGGTGGAGGGGGGGGGCCCTTTGAAGTCCATGCTGAGGCGTTCAAAGGGGTGGGAGACCTTCACCAAGCGCGCACGGTCTGGCTGGTAGAAGTGCGGTTTACACCTCCCGCAAACCTGGCAGTCTCTGGTGATAGCCCTGACTTCCTTGATGGAGTAGGGCAGATTGCGGGCCTTAATGAAGTGGTAAAAACGGGTGACTCCTGGGTGACAGAGATTGTCGTGCAGAGTCCGGAGTTGGTCCACTTGTGCGCTGGCACATGTACCACGGGACAGGGCATCGAGGGGGCTCATTGAGCTTACAGAGATACAAAATCTCATAATTGTAGGTGGAGAGCTCGATCCTCCACCTCAAGATTTTATTGTTTTTGATCTTGCCCCGCTGTGTGTTGTTGAACATGAAGGCATGTGAAGATGAATCTCCTGCCGGCCAGATAATGCCTCCAATATCGCACAGCTTCAACGATCACTTGCCGATCACTTGGGCCTCCTTTTCGACGGAGGTGTGCCGAATTTCGGAGGCATGGACGGTGCGGGAAAAGAAGGCCACGGGCCTGCCTGCCTGGTTGAGGGTGACGGCCAGAGCGACATCTGATGCATCGCTCTCGACTTGGAAGGGGAGCGCTCATCGATCGCGTGCATCGCGGCCTTGGCGATGTCAGCCTTGATACAATCGAAGGCCCGATGAGCCTCGGCCGACAGTGGGAAAACATGGATTGAATGAGTGGGCGGGCCTTGTTCATATCGTTTGGGACCCACTGGGCGTAATAACGAAAATAACCCCAGGCATCGTTTGAGGGCGGTGGGGCATTGGGTGAGGGGGAGTTCCATGAGGGGGCGCATGCGATCGGGGTCGGGCCCTAGAACTCCGTTCTGAACCACACAGCCGAGGATGGTTAATCGGTTTTGTGGTGAACACACACTTCTCCTTGTAAGTGAGGTTGAGGAGAGTGGCGGTGTGGAGAAATTTGGAAAGGTTAGCGTTGTGGCCCTGCTGGTCATGGCCGCAGATGGTGATGTTGTCCAGGTATGGGAAAGTGGCCCATAGTCCGTACCGGTCAACCATTCGGTCCATCTCCCATTGGAAGACCGAGACCCCGTTGGTGACGCCGAAGGGATCCCTAAGGAAATTGGAAAGGTGGCCGTCTTGTTGCTCGTTATGCTTTCCCTTAATTTGCTCTGTTTTAGTTTCCTTTGCTCTGGAGACTCCAGGTATCTTTCTGATACCACCACGAGGTTCAAAGCCAAGTACTGATCAATAACTCAATACACCTGTTAGTTAGTTTGAAATCAATACACATTTATTATACACACAGTCAATCACTACTCATGCACAAACTCTACTTACTAAACTATCACTACTACTAAAAGCCTATACTTAGCTTCGAATGACCCACCAGGTCAGAGGAACAATGGCCTTTGTCCGGTTCTGATTCTGCTGGCTTCAAACTGGTACGGAATAGTAGCTAGGAGCGTCTATCTCGTAGCATGCGTTGATCTGAGACTTACTTGGTTGATGCAGCTGCTAGGCAAGTCTCTCCTCGCTGAGAGCCAAGCCCAAGAGAGCGAATTGAACTTGGGGACGCTATCTTATAGGCTCCAGGGGTTTCGCGCCCTTTTGGGCGGACCCCGGACTTGGTCCCAATTAATTGGACCATGTCTCAATCGTTCTTATCGATTTTCTCCAATACTGGAGTTGTTCCCTGATCATTGGGTGGGCCCTAGGTGTTCGTTGGCCTGCCTTTGTTCTAGCTCCCGATTGTTTTAATGTCTCTTTTTGTCCCTGGAGATAGCTCATTAATATGTTAATGGCTATTGGGTTCAGTTCTTTCTGGATTCTGCAAATCTTAATACACAACAAACCTTGCACTTGCTTGTGTTCTCTGGTGTTGTCCAATTTTCCCTACACTCCTTGCGAGTGTCCATTTTGAAATCGGGATGTGGCCACCTCAGGTGGCTGCAGTCTGCTTCGAACGCAGTGTATGGGCAGTCCGCCTTACGGATGGGGAGCTGGTGGTAGGCAGATTTCAGGTCCAATGTCAAGAAGACCCGGTATTCTGAAATCTGATTGACCATATCAGATATGCGTGGGACCCCCTCCCATGCTGCGTGTACCGGTTGATGGTCTGACTGTAGTCAACGTCCATCCTGTTTTTCTCCCCGGTTTTCACCACTACCACTTGGGCTCTCCAGAGGCTGTTGCTGGCCTCGATAATACCTTCCCGCAGCAGTCACTGGACCTCAGACCTGATGAAGTTCCTGTCCTGGGTGCTGTACCGTCTGCTCCTGGTGACAATGAGTTTTCAATCCAGGGTAAGGTTTGCAAAAAGGGAAGGCGGGTCGACCTTAAGGGTTGCGAGGTCGCAAACAGTAAGGGATGGCAAGGGCCCGTCAAATTTCAAGGTTAGGCTCTGAAGGTTGCACTGGAAGTCCAGGCCAAGTAGCAGGGCAGTGCAGAGGTTGGGGAGGACGTAGAGGCGGAAGCCGCTGAACTCTACGCCCTGGACAGTGAGGGTGGCGATGCAGTACCCCTGAATCGCCACGGAGGCCAGGGAGATTCTCTGGTTAGCGGGGTGTGCAGCGAGGGAGCAGCGCCTTACCGTATCAGGGTGGATGAAGCTCTCAGTGCTCCCAGAGGGTGCTATGTCTTTTCGTCCGACGTCATTTCGTCCAACGACACTTCGTCCACGTCTTTTGGTCCAACGTCTTTTTGTCCGCACGTCTTTTGGTCCAACGTCTTTTTGTCCGATGATTTTTTTTGTCAAAGACTTTTTGTAACTTGACTTTTTGTAACTTGCTTATTAGCACTCCACTCCACTCCCCACATTAACTTTTTGTAAATAGAAATCTTCTCTAATGCACATAGCAAGGTATAATATGCAATAAAAGATTTTTATTACCGGTCTCTTTCCTTTAACGAGCCTCGTTAAAGGATAGTTATTATCGTTCTCTTTCCTTTAACGAGCCTCGTTAAAGGATAGATATTATCGTTCTCTTTCTTAATTCGCCCATCCCGAAATGGCAAAGTTCATTGTGTCAACGAAGAGCAAAAGGAAGGTAGCTGATGGAAATAACTACATCTACGATTTTCATTCGAGCAGTCCAAACATAGGAAAAGAATACTGGAGATGTGAGAAAAGAAGGCTGTGTTCAGTGCGGATTCACACGGTAACAGAAAACAATGAGCCAAAAATTATTTATTTCTCTAATGAGCACCTTCATCCAGCTGATGTTGATTCGTTAAATGCTAGAAAAGCAGTTGCAGAAATAAAGCATGAAGCAGTGGAAAACATAGCAGCAAGTTCGCGTAGCATACTAGCGGCCAAGTTTACGCAGCTATCAGAAAATACCTGCTCTCAACTCCCTAGGTTGCCCGTCGTCTCAAGGACTATTCAAATGTGCCGACAAAAAAATTCTGGATTTCCCGCTAATCCAGCGGCTAGACACGGTTTTGAAATACCTGACAAATATTGTAAACTTGACAATGGCGAACAATTTCTGAGATACGATTCGGGCGCCGAGGATCAACAGCGCTTACTAGTATTCGCATCAGAAAGTGCTCTTCAGGATTTAGCATCATATCGTCATTGGGCATGCGATGGGACATTCAAGATTGTGCCACAGCAGTGGTTTCAACTGTTCTGCATTCATGTACAAGTTAAAGGAAGCAGTTTTCCACGGGTCTTTGCATTACTGCCGAATAAAAGAAAGCAGACATATGAATTATTTTTTGACCAATTGAAAATTATGCAACCTAATGCAGATCCGATTGATATCATGGCAGATTTCGAAGTTGCAGTTCACAAGGCAATTAATTCATCATTCCTTAATTCATCTGTCGTGGCATGTTTGTTTCATTTGAGCCAATCTGTGTTTCGAAAAATTACCGATTTAGGCCTCAAAGAAAAATACAATACAGACTCTGAATTCTGTCTTAAAATTTGATGTTTTTCAGCATTAGCTTTCCTCCCCGTTGAAGATGTCGAAGAGGCTTATGAAGATTTGATAGACGATGAAGAAATACCTGCTGAATTCGTCGTTTACTTCGACTTGACTTGCATAGGCATTGTGAGAGGATGTGGTGCCAGACGAAGGAGAGAAACACCTACATTCCCGACAGCTGTATGGAATGTTAATCAGCGTGCTCTACAAGATCTACCGAGAACAAATAATGGTGCTGAGGGGTTTCATTCTGCGATAAAGCGTTCGGCGGGTGGAGCTCATTTGAATATCTGGAGGTTAATCAAAACTCTGAAGGAAGAGGAAGGGTTCATAATAGGCAAAAAGGCTCAAATTCTTCGGGGAGATCAGTCGACTTCATGTACGCATTGGTAGTTGAATATGATTCTACAACAAAAAATGATTTCTTGAGGAATGTTGCTTACAATTTACATCAATTTTAAGTAACTTCGGGAATTTTAAGTAATTAGTAAACTTTTAGATTTTTTAACTGCATTTTTAGATTTTTTAACTGCATTTTTCAACTTGCATTTTACTTGCATTTTATCAATTACTTGCATTTTAGCAATTAAATTCACTTGCTCTATTGTACTTGCATTTTATCAATTAAATGGTTTTATACGGAGTTAATTTGTAATTGGATAATTGGACAAAAAGACGTTGGACCAAAAGACGTGCGGACAAAAAGACGTTGGACCAAAAGACGTGGACGAAGTGTCGTTGGACGAAGTGACGTCGGACGAAAAGACGCGACACGCTCCCAGAGTCCAGAAGGCAGGATATCTTGTGCCCGTCAACCTTCACCTTTGTCGAAGCAGTCGCGAGGTTGTGCGGTCGAGACTGGTTAATCGTGACCGAGGCACGACGCGGCTGGTCGGCGGTGGTTGCAGGCACTGAGCAGCCTGATGAGGTACCCGACGGGCAGAGGTCTCGAGGTGGGTAAGATGGCGGCACTCTCGGGCTGCACGTGTCCTGGAGCAGGCAAGATGGCGGCACCCATTGGTTCTGAGGCAAGCAAGATAGCGACACCCACGGGACGTACGTGTTGGGAGCCGGGACAATAGCGGCGATTAAGTGAGCCTGGCACACTGCAGCAAAATGACCCTTCCTGCCACAGGCCTTACAGAGCAAGCTATGCGCCGGGCAGCGCTGCCGGCGTGTTTTGACTGTCCGCAGAAGTAGCATTTGGGTCCCCCGGGGGTTGGCTGCCGCGCGGCGCAGGCGTGGGGTTGGCTGGGGGCGGTCCCTGATGGGGTCCATGATGGGGTGGCTGTCTGCGGGGTCCATGATGCACAGGGGGGGTGGGCTGCGCGGTCGGGGACATAGGCCTGTACGTTGCGTGAGGTGACCGTAAGCGAGAGCGCTAGTTTTTTGGTCGCCGCGAGGTCAAGCATGGCCCCTTCTAAGAGGCGCTGACGGATGTAGTCAGACCCTATGCCCGTAACGAACGCGTCTCTTATTAGTAGGTTTGAATGTTCAGTGGGCGAAATGGCCTGGGAGTCACAGTCTCTCACTGGGGTGAGCAGGGCACGCCAGAAATCTTCCACAGACTCACCGGGAAGTTGGTGCCACGTGGATAGGAGATGCCTGGCGTAGATCTTGTTGGTCCGCTGAGCGTAATTCTCCTTCAGTAGCGCCATGCCTTCTGCGTAGGTTGGCGTGTCCTGGACAAGGGGAAAAATGTTGGAGCTCAGCCGCGTGTACAGAATCTGGAGCTTCTGTGCTTCTGGGATTGGGTCTGGCGAGACCCGATGTAAGCTTCAAAGCAGGCTAGCCAGTGTTCAAAGTCTTTTTTGGCGTTGTCTGCTTGAGGATGCAACTGTAGGCGATCCGGCTTGATGCGGAGGTCCATCTTAAAAAATCTCTGAGTAATAAATTGATGCTCTATCAATTATGACGAGACGAGAACAGAATGTAATCGAGGCTTTATTACGCAGAAATGTGTGGCCTCCTACAGCAGCTGCCGAAATGGCTGCAGCTCTGAGAGCCCACACATTTATACTCCGCCTACTGGGAGGATCAACAGGCAAGGGTCTACCCCCGTGCCTGTAGTACAGGGGCCTTACCGTAAAACCCATATTTACAGTATAATACATCAGTGGTGACTACCACACGCCGTCAATGCGTACCGGAACGTATGTACAGTAAACACCGTTTGCGTATCATTAGCGGGCCCGACCCAGTATTCTCCGGGGCCCCTGCGATTTTCCTCCTCCGATGGGCCGAGTTCCTGACAACACGGTTCACTTGGGTCCCCAATGTCACGCCACACATTCTGGAACCTTTTGTGATCTTCTCAATGTTCACTATCCGAGGGTTGGAAGAAGGCTTCCTCAAAGAATGGGGGCAATTCGTTGGCCTGTTCCAAAGCCAACAGCAACTAGGGAACAAGGGAGAGACGGGGGAACAGATAAAAACACACAGCACGAAGAGATACAAAAAGGGAATCGGGAGGAAATGACGAATGGAGGAGTGGGCGGGAAAGGGAGCAGGAAGCCCCCCCCCTCTCCCAAACTCACCAGGTCTGCAACAAAAACCACTGAAGGAAGGAGGGGGGGGGGGTGATAACAGGCACTCAGAATACCCAGAACGGAAGAAGGGGATACAAAGGAGGAGTCAGGGAGTGGGGGGATAGGGAGAGGGGAAAGAGGGGGGAGAAGATATATCAAGAAAGAATGTATGTACATAAGAACTGTTTAAATTGTAAATATCGGACGCAAAGTTTCACTATGTAAATTGAAAATGGCAATAAAAATACTTTTAAAAAAAGATCTCAAGGTTGTCGCTTATCTCTCCACGTATGGTCTTGATGCCTTGGGTGGTGGCAGAGTATCAGACTTTGTTTTCTGAAATAAAAGCATAGATAAGGACACAAGCAATACCAAGAGAACGTTTATCAATTTACTAGCTTCCTCTAGAATGTCCCCCGTGTCAACAAATTAGCTATTAAACCAAAACCCGAGTCCGCCGCATTCCATCCTGGAAGGTAGGTCTGAGGTTCAGGCTCCTTAAGTGCCTGTCCCTTTCTCTTAAACATTGCTACCAAATCCTGTTCATGATGCCAAATGTGTCCTGGATTACTCCAAGAGTTCTTTATGATTCGGACACAAAGGGCAGCACGGTGGCCTAGTGGTTAGCACAACCGCCTCACGGCGCTGAGGTCCCAGGTTCGATCCCGGCTCTGGGTCACTGTCCGTGTGGAGTTTGCACATTCTCCCCGTGTCTGCGTGGGTTTCGCCCCCACAACCCAAAAATGTGCAGAGTAGGTGGATTGGCCACGCTAAATTGCCCCTTAATTGGAAAAACTAATTGGGTAATCTAAATTTAAAAAAAAAAAAATGATTCGGACACAATGCAATAAAGAGAACAACAACAGAAGTTTGTCTACTCGATTAGCAAAAATAATACAAATATGAATATAAAATAAGAATATAAACAAGAATCTTACGCCCATCTGTTCATCAGGGTCCCCGGAGGTCAATGGCGGCTTTGAGATTCGGCTCCTGGCATCTGTCGTGACTCTAGTCCAAGTTGAAGTCCTACTAACAAGCAAAAGGGCCTGATATTTATACAGTGAAGTAAATAAATCTAATAGATAAGCAGTTGGGAAAGTGAGCAAGCTGTTGCAAATAGTTGGATAAATGAAGTATTAAACAAGCATAGTGTGGCATGAGAACGCCTGAGTTTAAACATCTGGTGCTTTATATTCCAGTCAACATCCTGGCCATTGAAGGCTGCTAAGTATCCTTACATGAACAGAATCAACCCATTCTTTTTTTTTTAATTTAGAGTATCCAATTCATTTTTTCCAATTAGGGGCAATTTAGTGTGGCCAATCCATCTACCTGCATATCTTTGGGTTGTGGGGGCGAAACCTATGCAAACACAGGGAGAGTGTGCAAACTCCACACAGACAGTGACCCACAGCCGGGATCAAACTTGGGACCTCAGCGCCGTGAGGTAGCTATGCTAACCACTAGGCCACCCTGCTGCCCATGATCAACCCATTCCTTACAGACCATCAGCTGCGCATCATACATGTCTGTGCCTGATGCCCGGGCAGTGTGCACAATGCCTTCATCCTGGCACACTCGACATGTTCGAGACGCCTGCCCCAGCTCCTGGGTGACAAGGGTTAACCAGTGAAGTCGTGGATGATGACATTTATCCGGAGGCCATAAACCAACACAGAGACCCGCTACAACAATGGCCATACAGCAACCAGGAGCGTGATCAAGTGGTGCGTCAGCCTCCTGAAGATGTGGTTCATGTGCCTTGACCGCTCTGGAGAGGCCCTCCAGTATGATGCTGAGAGGGGCGCCCACATTATGGTGGCCTGCTGTATCCTCCACAACATCCGACTGGAGGAGGGGGGGTGCTGGGTAGGGGAGGGGGACTGGCCAGGGGCACGGACACCGCATCCCAACCCCAGACTCCCTCAGTCTCCCCCCTCGGCCACCCCCTGCCTGCAACTCCCTCTGTGATACATATCTGTCGCACTATGGGGTGGGGTCCTGGGTAGACAGTCACAGCGGGTCTGGTCCATGGGATGGAGGATGATGATGACCCGCTCTGTGATGAACTCTGCTGCTCCGCATTGTTTGACAATGTCTGACTCCCGCCCATGGTAGCACTTTCCAGCCTCCATTGGGTGTCCCCTGCATGTGAGCTGGCCATTCCATCACATGGTCCCATCGGATCCCTGGGGTGGCGGTGTTGGGGAAGGTCTGGGGAGGTGGGGAGCCAGGGCGACCCACAGGGTCTGCCCAGACCAGCCCACCCCTCGTATCCATCAACACTGAGGCAGGTTGTAATGGTGGTGACAGGTATTTAATATGAACGGATATATACAGATGTGTGCCCTGGCCCCCATAACTAAACTGTTCTGTGCACCCGTGCTTAACTAGTATTTAACTTCCTGGCCTTACGGGCCCTAACACTACGCCTAAGTGGTTCCCCAGACGGTACAGCATGGGCAGCATGGTAGCACATGGGCAGCAAGCTAGCACAGTAGTTAGCACTGTTGCTTCACAGCGCCAGGGTCCCTGGTTCGATTCCCGGCTTGGGTCACTGTTTGTGCGGAGTCTGCAAGTTCCCTCTGTGTCTGCATGGATTTCCTCCAGGTGCTCCTGTTTCCTCCCACAAGTCCCGAAAGACGCGCTATTAGACATTCTGAATTCTCCCTCCATGTACCCAAACAGGCACCAGAATGTGGCGACGAGCTTTTCACAGTAACCTCATTGCCTACCTGTGACAATAAAGATTCTTCTTCTTCTTCTGGGGTGACCAGACCTGGATGGCCCCGGCTGCTGCTCGCGGGTCCAGGGTGTCGTGGTGCGTCCTCGCACCTCCCCTGCGGGAGTCGTCGGCACGGGCTCTATCACATCGCCCCCCCCCCTCAGGATGCCTGATGGTCCCCGGGTTACTCCATAGGACGGGGAATGCAAGGGGAGCTATCCCTTGAGCTCCCCTGCCTCCTGGAACTGCCAGTCCTGGAAGTCTGTTCTCGTCTCAACCAGGGTCTGCAGACTCGTGGCCATGGAGCACAGGGAGTGGATCATCTCCATCTGGGACTGCACCACATCTCACTGCAACTGTGCCACCAACTTCTGGGTTTGTGTCACACCAGCCAGTGACAGCGCCATCCCCCTCTGGGACTGGGCCACCTACCTCTGTGTCTGCACCACATCCGCCAGCGCCCGGGCAATGCTGCCCACACTCCCAGCCATGGCCTGCTGTGACTGGGCCACGCTCAGGAGCACTGCTGCAATTTCCAGGTGGCTCTGAGACATTGACACCTGTGAGGCAGCAACCCTGTCCTGGGCCTCGGTCAGCACCTGCACAGAATGCCCCAGGCCTTGGACAAGCTGATCCATCGCCAAAACCTTCGCCCCCCCCCCAATGCCTCCATCGCGGACACCGCCCATGCAGTGTTGGCCTGGGTGGCACGCATTGTTAGCACCACCTCCTGCTGCT
The DNA here is from genome assembly GCF_902713615.1 of Scyliorhinus canicula. Classification (NCBI taxonomy): domain Eukaryota; kingdom Metazoa; phylum Chordata; class Chondrichthyes; order Carcharhiniformes; family Scyliorhinidae; genus Scyliorhinus; species Scyliorhinus canicula. Next base: position 135,819,954 of record NC_052152.1, on the reverse strand, counting down.
TCACGTGGTTGGACTCCTCCAACTGCGCCTGCAGGTGCTGGATGCTCACCGATAACCCCTCATGCAGTCCCTGGCTCTGCGACTGCATCTCCACTATAGATGGGACTGTTTGTTCCAGAAGTCCGAGATCCATCTGGACAGCAGCTTATCCCTGGGTCCGCCCTGCCCTCTGACCTTCCGCCCCTCGGGAGTTCCTACCTCCACCTGGTGTACCAGGTCAACTGTGTGGTGCGCACCAAATAGTGTCGCAAGAGCCTCTTTATTAACATACCCAACTGAGGCGAGTGTCTCTGAGATGGTGGAGGGTGCTGGAGACAGCAGTGATGGAAAATCACTGTCACGCCTGACCCAAACTACGGGGTCTCCTGAGTCTCAGGTGGAGGGCTGGTGCTCGAGCTGTTTTAAGTGTTGGCGCCCAGCTCACATGGGGGCTCCAGCTGTGGCACTGGCTGGGGACGGGGGACACCAGATGGACCCACCCAATCTCCAGCAGGTCCTGCAAGACACAAGACAAGATGCATGATTAGACCATGAGCTGGGCGGGTGGGGGGGGGGGGGGGGAGGGGGAGAGAGTGGGAGTGCAGGTGGAGGTGGGGGATGGTGGAGTTGGCATAAGGGTGGTATGAGGCGAGGATGGTGGGGGGTTGGTACACGGGTAAGCGCAACTAACCGGGGTCTCACTTCCTCGCCCGTTCCTCTGGGCCATCGACCATGTCCAGGACCCTCTGCTCGGCCACGGTAAGGGGCCGTAGGTCAGGCGGTTGTGCGCAGCCCTCCTGTCTTCTCCCACCCCCGGCAGTTGTGTGCAGTCTTCTCCTGGGGCTGGGGTGAGGGAACAGATGACTATAGTGTTAGATAGCCCAACGCATGCTGCCCAGGGGATGGATACCCGGCCATGGCGGCTGGTATGGGTATGTGTTGCAGGGTAGAGGTTCAGCCGTCATCCTGGTAGTGGGGTGTCGGGTTACGGGTGTGTGGGACGTGGGTTACTGCCTGCCTGGCTGCCGTGAGGAGTTTTTTCCAGCATTGTTGGCCCGTCCAGACAGTGTTGCCCAAGGCATTCACGGCCTCTGCGATCTGCGCCCAGGCACGGCAAACGACAGCTGGCAGCAGCCTCCTTCCCGGGCTGGGATACAGGATCATCTGCCACTCTTCCACCGTGTCCGAGAGGGTCTCCAGCTTGGCATCAGTAAACCTCGGGGCTGCTCTCCTCGCTGCCATCTTGTTGGCTGGGATGGTGTGTGTGGGGAGTGAAGTGTGTATACGCACCTGCAGCTTGTCAGCCTCATGATTGTGAGTTGCGAAACTGCCGAATCCAGCACCATTTCTCATTAGAATCGATGTAGTGATCTGGCGCCAGTGCTGGCCCCTTAGCAGTAGCGGAATCGGTCCACGTGGCGCCAGTTTTTCGGAAAGTCCATGAATTCTGCATTGGCGTCAACACTTAGTCTCAGAAACGGAGAATCCCGCCCCTTAGCACAGTGGGCTAAGACAGTTGGCTTGTAATGCAGAACAAGACCAGCAGCGCGGGTTCAATTCCCGTTCCAGCCTCCCTGAACAGGCGCTGGAATGTGGCGATTAGGGGTTTTTCGCAGTAACATCATTGATGTTGTTGATACTTGTGATAATATGCGATAATATGCGGGCTGTGAATTCCACCCCAGGATCCTGGGATCTCCTGGGCTTCACGCACTCTCACATCCCCTGCCAACCCTCAGGGTGCCATCCAACCCTCCCTGCAAATGCACCCCCGGCCGTAGCAGCCTCCCTTGTTCATCAGACCCCAGACCCCAGACACCCACCAGGCACATTACCTGGACCGATCGCTGGTTCCCTCCCCTGTCCACACACCCACCCTCTGGCCAGGGGGATGTCCCCGGTGCTGTGGCAAACTCCTGGGTGTTGGAATGTTGGAGGCTGCCTTTGTGGTGTTGATGCCTCCCGGTGTTCAGGCAAAGTATCCAGGCCTCTCAGTGTTTGGATTCTAGGCAGTCACAACCGCCTGCATCATGGCATGTGTACTGACGGGGATCCATTTGGAAGCTGTGAAGTGCTCACAATACTAGAATTGCCAATTTCCCATTAACAATCGCCTTCAGCTGTGCAGCCAGAGGCCCCCATGGTCAACAGGAGTCAAAGTGATCAATATCTTTGTCGTGATCTGTACATCTGTACCTACATCTGCACATACACCAGGAATTGCAGCACAGATGTAACAGCCACAGCACCACTAGAGGGCAGCATCAGAGACGGGTATAAAGAGTCGAGCCCAAGGGAGGATCCGCCTCTTTCAGAAGCACAGGGCTAGTGAGCAGCAGCAGACAGAGACAGCTCAGCATAGGCAGATTACCTTAGCTTCACTGGTCATACCTCTTGACTGTTTTACATCTAGTTGAGCTCTGGAAGCAGAACAAACCTACTGAATAAAGTATTTGTGTTAACTGGAAGTCTACAATCTTTATTCAGACTTCGAGAATAACATAACCATATTACCACGAACAGGGCTCTGTCCCATGTGTGTTCGTTGGGACAGACAGGCAGTGGCTGGAGCTGCCCCTGTTGTGGGTACACAAGGTCCAGGAGGGGGGTGACATGCCGGGCCCTTGGGCGTTGGACAACCACCCCCCACAAGCTCACTATGGAGGTGGTCAGATCACAGGAGACCGTTTGATCAGGAGTCCTTCCCATTAATGGGATGGTGATTGGTCTTAATTGGTGATTGCTTGTTTCTCACCATGTTGCAGTGGGATTACCGACGGGAATGGGCCGGTTAGATCGGAATCTGAACGGTGTCCAGCATGGTTCCCAATTTCGGCCTCTCCCGCTATCTAACCAACCCACTCGTTCACTCACCTGGCCCGGTAAGGCTGGTAGATCGTTCCCCAAATCAGACAAGAAGAATGTCACCCACTCTCTTTTTAATAAATATACATCATCGCAAAAAGGGCACAAGTGGTTCATTTTCTAGTTGTGCACAACAATTGATGAGGACTGGATGTGACACCATTGGCCGACTTTGCTTTGTCGTATTGACCTCCCATCTCCAATCACCCAGCAATGAAAGGTTCTTGTTTCCCAGAGCCACTACTTTGTTTTATTGCAAATTAATGAATGGGTGTGATTTAATGGAAAAGTTTCCAAGTGTGGTAGCGAGCGGGAACTGCCACGAGCTTCCCAATGTCTGGCTCGACGAGGCCGTCACTGCAGCAAACTATTAATTAGTCCACGTAACGAAGCCCCATGGGCTTCTCGCCGCACATCGTGGTCTCGCCGGCTGATCGCTGGGACCACGCTCGCCAGCCCCTCCCGCTAACTAGGGAGAGCAGCATTTAAACCGCTCCTGCACAGCCTACCCCACTCCACTCACAGCCATGCCACGGAGACAACCAGCCCCACGATTCGGCAATGCCGACCTGGACAGACGACTGGAAGCAGTAGAGGCTGCCGGGATGCCCTGTTCCCCCAAAGGTCTTGGAGGGTCAGCCACAAGGCAGCCAGTGCTGCCTGGGAGGAAGTGGCTGCACCCATCAGCTTGTGGAGCGTCACGAGGAGGACTGGCACAAGAACGTCAATGACCTCCACCGTGTCGCTCAGGTGAGTTTGCACCGATCCCCCTATACTCATCCCCCCCTCCATACGGCCCATCTCCCCAAGCCCCCTCTCCCACACCTTGAGCACCCCCCCCCCCCCCCCACACTGAATCAGGTGTGCAGCTAACGATGCCCCCTCTGTGTTCCTGCAGGAGAAGTTAGCCCACAGTCGACAGGAGAGGGCCTAGACAGGCAGCAACGTGCCGGACATGAGTCTTCACTTCCGATGAAGAATGGGCCCTGGGGGTCGCAGTGGTGGCAGAAGACAAAGCAGTGACCACCATAGAGGTCAGCGCGTGGCCCAGAGATGAGGATACACAGGCCCCCACCAGATGACCTGTCAAACGTAAGTTGTTCATGCCCAAGTGACACTGCAAGATTGGCAGGGGCATTACCAGGGTGCCAGGCTGGCATTTTGTCCACGATCGGGCCTTGGATGCCCCGCCTGTGTGAGGTGGGGCGCAGGGGGAGGCCGCGAAGACATCCTTAGAGGTGTGTTGGGGCGTTGGAGGGGTGGGGGTTGCGAGAGATCAGGGCGTCACTTACAAATAGCCTCCCGATCCCCCTCTGCACTGAGGAGTTCTGGCGAGTGGAGCTCCTCAGTGCAGGAAATCCAACCGAGTGTGGCCATGGGGGAGTGGGAGAGGGCGGGGGCATTCCTCGCTGGGCCACCAAAAATAACCAGAATACCATTAGATAGCGGGGCTGTTCCTGCTGCAGAGAGCACCGGGAACGGCCTCTCTATTCTCACCCAAAACACATTCAATATGTCCTATTCTGGTCACCATACTTCAGGAAGGATGTGAAAGGTCCTTGAGAGGGTGCGGAGGAGATTTATCAGAACGATTCCAGGGATGGGGGATTTTAGCGGCAAGGACAGACTGAAGAATCTGGGTGTTGTTCTCCTTGGAACAAAGGAGACTGAGGGTAGATCTAATAGAGGCGTACCAGATTATGACAGGTTTAGAGAGGTAGACGAACAGAAGGTGATCCTGTTAGCTGGTTAATGAACATGGTTGCCTTCAGCTGGAAGGACAAAAAGATTAGCTGACCGTGCAGGGAATCGGGGACAGATTTAAAGTTTTGGACAAGAGATACAGGGCGGAATTTAAGGAAGATTTTTTAAATTTTATGCAGCGAGTGGCAATGACCTAGAATCCTCTCCCTAGGAGGGTGGTGGAAGCGAAACCAACGAATGATTTCACTGAAGAAACTGGATGTATCCATGAGGGATATAAACCTGCAGCCGACAAGGACAGAGTGGGGAATGGGTTTTGGAGGCCAGGAAGGAGGGGGGGAGCTGAGGGGATGGGTCTTGGAGGCCAGACAAGGAGGCACAAAAGGTGGAGGGTTACCATCTTTTTTTAAAAATCCAATTAAGGGGCGATTTTACCGTGGCCAATCCACCTATCCTGCACATCTTTGGGATGTGGGGATGAGACCCACACAAACACGGAAAGATTGTGCAACTCCACACGGACAGGGGATTATCACCTTAAGGGGTTGCTGCCCCCCCCCTTGCCCCGCCCCACCGATGCACTCAAGGCACCCCCACAGGATGTACCAACCCCTTCCCTTCTCTCCCACCCTTCCACCTGCCCGACTTACTTTACATGACATCCCGCCCACCAGAGGTGGGAGGCGGGCTGTGAAATTCCCCCCCTATATCATTTCCAAATTTACAACTGCACCCCTCCTCCCCCCCACCCCCACCCCCACCCCACTTATTTGTTTCCATTCGAGTGCAGCAGCAGGAGCTGTTGTGTTATGCTGCTTTAGATAACACAGGCTGCTACTTGATGCAGTCTTAACTAAAGGATGCTCCAGACTCTGAAATAAGTTCACCGTGTTTATTGAACTATTAACACAGTTCTCAAATGAGTTTGACTCTCTGCTAATCTAACTGCAGTAACTCAGTCTAACTGTACCAGCTTGCTCTAAGCCACGTGCTGGGGTGTGATGCTGCCGATCAACCCTGCCTGACACTCGAGATGTCTGTCTGTGGAAAGAGGCAGGGTGTGAGTGCCCCATTCCTTTTCTAGTGTTTATGTCATGCCCCCTCGTGGTGATGCCACCTCTGAGTGTCCTGACTGCCCATTGGTTGTGTCCTATTCTGAGTGTTCATTGGTTGCATGTTTGCATATCATGACAGAGTTCAGCTGTTATAGAAAGCAGGTGAAGGAGTAACAGGATGAGGAAATATAAACAATTGTTTTATGTACATTTCTAAAATTAGAGGATGAGTAAGTGCTGGAAAGTACAGAAGCAGTCAGCATTTTCCTGCAAGGTCATCACAATAGGGAGAGAGATCCCACAGGAAGACACACACATTTGTCTGAACTCACTCTGTAAAGAAGAGAACCCTGTGGAGTTGCAGAAGCAGATAAAAGTACTTTCTGCTAATTTTGGAAAGCTCCTATTTTACGGATTGCACAGGCCCCACTTTGCCCTTGGCTTTTCCCTTCCTCAAAACAACGTGTGCTACAATCATTACCACCGTTGAACCCCATAGGTTCTGATCTCCAGTAGTCCACTGTTATTTAACACCTGAAATGCTGATTCAAGAGTTATGGGGATAAAACAGGCAAGAGGAGTTGAGGATTATTTATAGGATCAGTCATGAGCTCAACGAACGGTCGAGCAGACTTGATGGGCCAAATGGCCTACTTCTGTTCCTATATCTTATAGTCTATTCCATTCCACTGCTATTTAACCTCTAAAATTCTGACTTATCCTACTCCATTGCTATTTAACCCCCAAGATTCCAGATCAATCTCACTTGTACTATCCAACCCATTGAAATATTCAAGAAGACTTTGATCTTGGACTGTTTTCACTGATGATATTGACTCGCTGCTGAAGGTTAGTTCAACAGGCACCAGTCACACCCAGAAAGCCATTATAGATGAGAGAGACTATCTACCATGTAGAGGGGATTCAACCACAATGTGCATCACAGCTAATCTCAATGTTACCCCTCAGCACAAATGGCAGCTATCAGAAATGGTAACAGTGGTCAATTCTCTGCCCCGGAATCTTCAGGCAAACTCTGAAATCTGTACTGCCAGCCCAGCTGAGAACAGCAAATTCTGCTCAGAATGGGATTGATACGAGGAGCTTCCTAACCTCTGTTACTCAACTACTCACTAGATAACCTCACATATCAAGGGCAATAAAGGCTGGGAAGGAGATCTGTGGCAGAGTGGGTAGTGCCCCTGATCTCTGAGCCAGAAGTTCCGGGTTGAGTCCCACCCCAGGACCTGATGACCAAGGAAGGTGCATTCATGACATGGCCAAACAGGTTGAATATCAACCATCAAATCCAACATGCCATGTCTGACAGTAAGAGCAGAAGAGACTCCTGGTCAGCCACGCTTGATGTGGAGTGGTGCCCCCTCAAGCTGTAAGTCCCTGGCGGCAGACTAGTGACCTGCTCCAGGAATAATTAGCTATGGAAACAGACAAAAGTCTGCCTTGGTGCACCACCAGGTGTGGAATGAGAATTGGAATAAATGCTGGCCTAGCCAGTGACACCCACATCCCATGAATAAATATATTTTATAAAAGAATGATTGGGTGATTTTACTCTTTGAGAGTTCCTAATAACCAAATAACTACTAATAAAGAATGCCTCAGAAACTATACAATTGTAATAGGTATCACTGGTTTCTAAAAAATAAATGCTTTTTAGTTTATCTGGTAACTATGCAATCAACACAAACCAGGGAGTTCCCAGGTTTAATCCACAATCGTGTGTGGCCAAACCTATGCCTATAATAGAAGGTAATTACTGTAAAAGTCATCAAGTGTGCTTTGTGGAGAACACAATAGTCCAAATGTTTCTAGGCCTCAAGCCAAATGATTTACTACCCTAACGTCACCATGGTGATGGACATTGGAACAGCTCTCTGGGAAATAAGCTGCTTATCAGCTGGGGTGTAAACTCAAAAATTATCTCTTCTGGCCTTGCTGATTGAAGTAAGGTTTGTCTGGAGGAGATAGTTCGCTCCAACCTGCATGTGAAATAAAATAGCCATTCATGAGGAAATTCAGGGAGGTTCAGACTAAAATCGCTACATACGGCTGACAAAGCTCATCGTCAAATTCCTGCTTCTGCTTTAGCCTACTCACATCACAAAAGGCACCTCTGCGAATCGAAAGATGAGCAGGAATCTAAACGCAATTGTTATTCAAGGTTATTTTGTGTTTTTTTATATACAAGTGGCAGGGTGATCAAGTCATTTGTGATCTGTTGCATTACTTCAGGTGGTTTAAATCTGGGCTGAGTTAAATTCACAGCCTAACCATCCTGTCTGTATGTATGTTCCCTTTTACTGTTTGGCTCTCTGGTGAAATAAATTCCCAATATCTGCAACAGTATCTAGTCACCAGGCTGGGAAACTCTCAATCTATCAACATTCTGATTAATCGGTTACTTCCCAATCACCATTGGACTTGCCGACCTACATTGGCTCTCCGTCCCCAAATGTGTCATTTTCCTGTCCTTGTCCAAATTCTTCCTCGAGCTCGCCCCACGCTATTTCTGGAACTTTTCCTGGCCCTCAACCTTCCCAATACAGAGCATTCCTCTAACTCTAGCCTCTTGTCCATCCACTTCCTTCATACCTCCTTTGGCAGCCATGCCTTCCATTGTCTGGGTCCTAAACTCTGGAATTCCCTCTCCCAACTGACTCACCTCTCCTCTTGTCGTTCCTTAAGACACTCCCAATAATAATCTTTATTAGTGTCACAAGTAGGCTTACATTAACACTGCCATGAAGTTAGATCTATCTGTTTGATCGACCTGTCCTAACATCCCCTCCTTTCACTTCGGTGTTCTTGGCTGATAATACTCCTGTGAAGCGACGCAGGAACATTTACAAACTTAGATTTGTTGTTGTAAATAGAGAGCTACCGTTAAATAATTCCCCCCCCTCCCCATCCCATTTTATAGCCCTTCTCGCTCCATGCTCGAAATTGCTATAAATCTAATCAATTCATGGTCACCAAGGAGTTGGCCAGAAATGTGGCCTCTTCACAGCCCACTCAGTGAATTGTAGCTCATCACCGTTCAATATACATCAAGTTGTCCTTCCTAATTCCATACTTAATATTTATTCATCAAGGATCCCATTCCACCCTTGCTTCTCATCAGCCCTCAAGCATTTTTTCATCCATTCTCAGGATGTGTATGCAACTGGCAAGGCTGACGTTTATTGCTCCAACTTGACCTGATGGGTCCGTTACTATTGAATTTTTTGGGTTGTGTTAACTGATCAAGGCTAATTGGACAATCTCTTTCGCCACCTGACTGTGCAATTAGGTAACTTAAGCACTGGCCACTGTCCAAACTGGAAACTTTCCTCACCCCTACAGCCAAGTAGTTTTAATTTTGACACCCCTTTCTGCACATTTATGATTTATATGGAGTGTTAATTCAATAATTAGGCTTTTCAATGCAACAAGTAATTCTGCTTTCTCATGGTCATCGGTAATGGGAATGTGACAGCCTTATTGTCCCTGGTCCTGGAATAAACAGATGAGGATTTAGATGCAGGATTGTCACATCAGCCAAGGTGGTCAGGAGCCATAAGACAATCAAAATAATTAGTACACAGAAAAATGTCCATTTCAGTAACGTCATGCCAAGGCTTGGGGTTCAATGTTGTTCAGACGTTCCTAATAACCTGTCCATCAGCAAGTAGCACAATATAGTCCTTTGGCAAGTATGTTTACTAGGTCTTTGGCAGAGGCATCTACTCTTGCTCTTGTTCTGGGAGATGATACTCCTTGCCATCTTCTTGATGAGCTGGGATCAAGCGATGTTCTTCTGCCAAGGACTCTGGAATCGGGACTGACGTCTCATCGCTTGCCTGTTGTCCAAAATGCCAGTTGTCTTCCGGCAAGATTACAGCACCTCCATTATTATCCTTTCCAGGAGCGTGCTGTTCTGGTTGTTTAAGCTGTAGGAACATTAATGTTAGGTTTTAAAGATGGTTCCCAACACCAATGCATTCCAAATGACGAGTAAGAAATCAGAAAGAGCTGCCCAACTGATCCTTAAAACCTGCTTCTTTGACCAAGCTTTTGATCGCCCGTTATAATATCCCATGTGGCTTAGTGTCAAATTTGATTTAACTACACTCCTGCATTACAAATACAAAGTTTATTAGATTGTTTTATTTTGGGACTGTTTCTTTAATTCACGGAAAAATGGAGGGGATCATCTGATCTGTTCTGAATTCCACCCAGCAACAGGTTTGAGTGGCTCAGGTTGTCTTGCTGGGGAGAAGGTGCGAGATATTCACACATGTGAACAATGACCAGAACAGCTCTGCTGTTAGTCTCCAAGTCTCACAGGAAGGTGTTAGGTTTTTTTAAATGGTTAGACTTTAAAGTGTCTGTTTTATGCCAAGATAGAATGGAGTTGGGGAGTTCGAGATCTCGAAGAGAGCTAATTATAATTAATACCTGGATACAAAGCTCATGTTGCTGTGGAGATGCGCTTTGAGAGGGGAACAGACCACAGTAAGTCACTTGGCTTACAGTTTTCTTAAGGGGGCCTCACAGTAGCATGGTGGTTAGCATCAATGCTTCACAGCTCCAGGGTCCCAGGTTCGATTCCTGGCTGGGTCACTGTCTGTGTGGAGTCTGCACGTCCTCCCCGTGTGTGCGTGGGTTTCCTCCGGGTGCTCCGGTTTCCTCCCACAGTCCAAAGATGTGCGGGTTAGGTGGATTGGCCATGCTAAATTGCCCGTAGTGTAAGGTTAATGGGGGGATTGTTGGGTTACGGGTATACGGGTTACGTGAGTTTAAGTAGGGTGATCATTGCTCGGCACAACATCGAGGGCCGAAGGGCCTGTTCTGTGCTGTACTGTTCTATGTTCTATATCCCTGAACCACACCAAGCTAGTAAGATTAACCTATGGAGCCCCCCGCACCCCCCCCCCTTCAGTCCCACGCCACCTGCACCCACAGATATCTAAAGTGACCACCGCCCTACGAAATTACAGCGCCCCCACTCCCGGCCAGGAGTTTCTGTGGTATTTTTGCTGATTCTTTTGTGAATGTCATGGTTGGGGACAGGGGAAGCTTATCTCCTCCCGATGGAACTGTGGCAGCCTTACGTAGCAAGAACAGCCTTTTCCAAATGGTGCCTTTAACATAGTAAACTGTCTCACACAGGTATCATAATCCCCATCGAGACTTATAACTTTAAGAGTTTACTTGAATTTCCAGTGACTGACTGGTTGGATCACACAACAAGGTTTCATGTTTTAAGACGTTTACCTCTGTCGCTGGCAGGTCAGGTGCAGGCAATTAAAATTAATGTGTGCTGGGGTTTTTTTAAATATTTCAGTCCTGCCAATCTTTTTACCAAAGATGTTTTTCAAAGAGGCGGAGAAGTTGATTGCCTTGTTTATTTGGGGAGCCGGGTGGGAGAGAGGGGCTGGGGGAGGTGGCGAGGATTAGGAAGGTACTTCTGCAAAAAGGACGCCAGGCAGGGGTGTTGGGCCTCCCGAATCTATTGTATTATTGCTGGGCGGCGATGACCCACTGGATTAGAATGGAGGAGAGTCTGTGCAGGGTGTTGGGGTTGAGGGCATTGGCAACAGCACCGCTCCCGATGGCCCCGGGTAAATATTCAGGGAGTCCGGTGGTTGTGGCTATGTTGAAGATCTGGAGGCAGTTGAGGCTGCACTTTAAATTGTGGCCGGGGTCAAGAAAGATGCCAATTAGGGGGAACCACAGGCTTGAGCCAGGAAAGTGGGATGGGAGTTTTCGGAGATGGAAAGAGAGAGGAGGAGTTAGGATATTTAAGTACTTGTTTCTGGGAGGTCGTTTTGCGAGGCCGGAGGAGTTGGGGGAGAAATATGGACTGGGGCAGGGGGAAGTTTTTAGATATCTGCCGATCCAGGATTTTGCCAGGAAGGAGGTTCAGAGCTTCCCGATAGCGCCGGCCTTCCCATTGCTGGAAGAGGCATTGACGTTAAGGGGAATGGAGAAGGGGTGGTGTTGGATATGGGAAGTTTCTGGGAATGGACAAGGTATCATTGGAGGGGATTAAAGCTAAGTGGGAGGAAGAGTTGGGAGAAGTTATGGAGGATGGGCTGAGGTGCTTCGGAGGGTAAACGTCTCAACCTCCTGCACAAGGTTGGGCTGATACAGTTGAAGGTGATATAGGGTGCACCTCACGAGGGCGAGGATGAGCCGAACTTTGAAGGGATGGAAGGTGTGTGTGAGTGCTGTGGGAGGAGTCCCAGAAACCACGTTCTTGCCCAAAACTGGCAGGGTATTGGAGGGAGTTTTTTTTAAAGGTTATCACGGGGGTGATGCATGTGAGGTTCAAACCAGGGCCCCGAGAAACCATTTTCGGAGTGTCAGACCAGCCCAGGCTGCAGGGCAGATGTCCTATCGTTCGGCTCGCTGATTGCCCGAAGGCGGGTCCTGTTGGGGTGGAGGTCAGCTTCTCCGCCCTGTGCCTCGGCTTAGCGGGGGAACCTGCTGGAATTTTTGACTCTCAAGAAAGTTAAGTACGAGTTGAGGAGGAGGATGGAAGGATTCTATAATTCATGGGCACTGTTTATCTTACACTTTCAAGAACTGGATGTCATCAAACATTGCGGTGGGGGGGTGGGGGGGGGGGTGTTCAGTATAATTTTATTGTTGACTATGTATGGGATGATTGTGGATTCTCTTTTGGTCTTTCCGTTTTGTATTTGGGATGTAAGGATGATGTTTGGGTTTGTTTGTTGGAGAGGATGCTGGTTGGGGGAATTGCTATTGTATTTGTTATTGTTGGTTATCTTTTGTTGGTTGTATATTTGATGAAAAAGTGGAAAATGAGGAGAATAAAAATATAAAAATAAAACAATACCACAGAAACTAATGGTAAGCTGGCGATGTTGTGGTTGTGTTACTGAGTTCGTCACCCAGAAGTCTGGAATAATAATGCAGAGAATGTGAGTTTAAATTCCACCACAACAGTTTGAGGTCCTAAATCCATTTTTTTTTAAATATGAAAATAAGAAGCCGGTGTCAATACAAGTGACCATGTGGCTGTCGGACAAACCCGAACTTCCGGAGACAGGGATGTGCTGAGCAGTCGCACATCAGAACACAGTAAAATAGGCACTTCTGAACGAATTTAGCCCAAAAATTCAGACTCATTCCACCCATAAACATAAAAGGAAGAGGAAAGGAGTATTATGCCAGTAACTGGGAGCTCAAGAGGCCACAGGGAAGGTAGAAGCGGTGCAAAAGGACAAGAACCGCGAACAGGCAAGTCCGCGGACCCACAAGGCGGGGTGGGGTGTCCCCGGCCACCCCTGACAGAGGGATGGAAGATATTCCTGACTAAGGAATTGATTGCGAAGAGGGAGGCAATCAAAGTGGAGATCCAGGTGGCGGAGGCGCTGGTCGCCATGCAGATGGCAATCGATGGAATGGGGAAGAAGCTGGAGGCTCAGGGGAAGACGATCCAGGAGCTTGAAAAGGCATTGACTGACAAGAGTGGCAAGTTTGTAGCCCTGGAGGCCGAAATAAAAAGGTTGGTGGCGACCCAGAGGAGCCTGAAGGGGGAAGTCAAGGTTCAGGAGAACCGGTCTCGGCGGCAAGATATTTGAATAGTGGGCCTCCCAGAGACGATCGAGGGCAGGGACCCGACAGACTATGTGGCTCAGATGCTGGGCAACTTGGTCGGAAGGGACAGCTTCCCCAAGCCGCAGGAGATCGACAGGGCACACAGGTCACTCTGACTGAAGCCCAGGGCTGGGGATCAGCCAACGAATATAATCGGCAAACTGCACACGTACCAGTATCAGTGGAGGATCTTGTATTGGGCTTGGCAGACAAAAGCAAGCAGTTCAGAAGGACACAGAATACGGGTGTACCAAGACATTGGGCAGACCTGGCAAAGTGCAGGGCCGAGTTTAACCAAGCGAAATTGACCCTGTACAAAAACGGAATAAAATGTGGGATGTTATTCCCAGCCGGGCCCTGGGGGACATCCCAGAACAAAGAACATTATTTTACCATCCCAGCAGAGGCAGACGGGTTTGTGCGTGCGAATCGCCGAGACAAAAATCAGACAAGGCAGCGATGAGGAAGGCACAGGAAGAAAAAGGAGAAAGAAAACTGATAGACATGAGCAATATTTGCGCGGGACAGTACTGCTTCGCTTTGAGCAATAACACCAGCTCACAGGGAGGAAGGTACGAGGGCAGCGGAGCACAGGAAAAGGGCAAAAGGAGACAGAGGGGATAGCAATTGATCAGGCATAAGGAGGGGGTAGGATCATCCCTGGGAGGGGGGGCCATCACAAGGGGGGCCGGGGCGCATCTCCCAGCAGGGAGGGGGGGCTAGAAAAGGGGACAGAGAGGGAAGGGGGACTACAGGGGGAACACAATGAGAAGGAATGGAAGGATTTTAGATTGGCTTCAGCAAGTCAGGTTTGGGTTGAAGCAATAAGATGGCACCGTAAGCAGCCACTTGAGGGTCCCTAAACAGTGGGAAACCCCAAAGTGCAGGATCTCACCCACGTGGCATACACACAGTTGGTGGCAATGTTGGGTGTCCCCTAGACAAAGGGAGCGCAGGGGCCCAGCCTCATGGTGAGAATGGCGACCGCGATCATTATGGATGGCCCCCGAACAAAGGGGAACTCAAGTGCAGTGGGGCATCCAGAAGGTAAGCATGGTTGATCTTGCAGGAAGGTGGGGGACAAAACCCCCCACCAGGATTATCACCTGGAACATTAGGGGACTTAATAGCCTAGAGAAAAGATCCAGAGTCTTCACCCATTTGAGAGGTTTGAAAGCCGACATGGTCTTCCTCCAAGAGACGGACCTGAGGGAGAAGGATCGACTGGGTCGGAGAGATCTACCATTCCTGCCACGGGACGAGAGCGAGGGGGTAGCTATTTTGAAAAACAAGAGGACGGTGTTTACAGTGACAAAGATGGTTACGGACAAAGGGCGATGGTATGCCATGGTCAGCGGTGTCCTAGATGGGGCAGTGTTAATGTAAGCCTACTTATCACAATAAAGATTATTATTATTATAAGAACCTGGAACCAGATGAGATAACACTTTGGTTTAACTGAGGTGACCACCATGGCCCCCATCTGCGACAAACACAGGTTCCCACCAGCCACGCCAGATGCCACCTTTAAGAGGCGGAGACAGGACGAAGGGACGCTAGAGATCAGGGACCTTTGCACGGGGGACAGGCTTGCAACCTTAGAAGAGCTGACGAAGAGATTGGAACTATCGAACGGACAGGAACTTTGACATTTACAAGTTCAAACTTTCTCCTTAAGGAGGCGACGAGCTACTCGAGAGCCCCGAGACACACAATGTTGGAGGAGAAGACAGTATGGATAAGGGAATTGTGGGTACGAATATGGGCGACTTTTAGAACATAGAACAGTACAGCACAGAACAGGCCCTTCGGCCTCGATGTTGTGCCGAGCAATGAGCACCCTACTCAAACCCCCACGTATCCACCCTATACCCGTAACCCAACAACCCCCCCCCCCTTACCTTACTTTTTAGGACACTATGGACAATTTAGCATGACCAATCCACCTAACCCACCACATCTTTGGACTGTGGGAGGAAACCGGAGCACCCGGAGGAAACCCACGCACACACGGGGAGGACATGCAGACTCCGCACAGACAGTGATCCAGCCGGAAATCGAACCTGGGACCCTGGAGCTGTGAAGCATTTATGCTAACCACCATGCTACCGTGCTCACCACTGGTCATGCAAGGCAGAGATGGGAGGAAGAATTAGGGTGGAGACTCTGGAGCGAAGAACTGAGCAGCGCCAACTCCACCTCCTCCTGTGCAAGGCTAAGCCTCATGCAGTTTAAAATGGTGCAGAGAGCGCACCTGACAAAACCCCGAATGAGCAGGTTCTTCCCCGAGGTGAAGGACAAGTGCGAAAGCTGCCAGGGAGGCCCGGTCAACAACGCCCACACGTCCTGGGCATGCCCCAGGCTTGTCAGGCTCTGGACAGCCTTCTCCGAGGTGACGTCCATGGTTGTGGGGGTAAAGTTGGAGCCGTGCCCAATCTTCGGGATATCGGACCAGCCAGAACTTCATACGGGGAAGAGGGCCAACGCCCTTGCCTTTGTTTCCTTAATCGTCCACCGAAAAATTCTGCTCAGCTGGCAATCAGCAGCACCAATCACAGCTGCAGACTGACTGGCAGACCTATCGGAATTTCTCCATCTGGAGAAGATCAAATACACCATCCGAGGGTCGGACGAGGGCTTTCATAATTCGTGGGGGCAATTCACTAGCCTGTTCCAGAACCTGTTCGAAGCCAACAACGGATAGAAAGTGGGGAGGGGGGAGTGGGGAGTGGGGGGGGGGGGGGGGGGGGGAATGCACGGAAACCACCAGGGCCACAGAAAGCAGGGGCGGGGGGGGGGCGGGGGGACCGCCCACAAAGCTACAAGAGCAAAACAAAAGACAAACAAACAACCTACAATGAGGGAAAGGGCCTGAGATAGGGCCCAAAGACAATAGAAAAGGGGAAGATGGTGCCAAAAAGGAATAACATGTAAATTATAAATAATAACCGTTTCAGTCATCTCCTGTACAGTGTAAGAATGTAAACTTCAATAAAAATATTTAGTTACAAAAAAAATCGTACAAACCCAAAGGATTCACTGCTGTCACTTAAGGAATGAAACCTGGCATCTTTGCTCTGACTGACCTATGTGACTCCAATCACAAACCAGTCTGTTTCCTGCTCTATAAAATGGTCTAGCAATCAAACAACAACCAGCAGTGTAACCTTTTCAGGGAAACTGGGATGGGCAGAAAACGTCAGCCTTGCCAGCAACAACCACACCCTCAGAAGGAATTTATCTTGAATGCCTGCTTTGTTGTTTCTGCCAAGTATCTACTGAAATTATAGGTGACGTTTAGGGAACCTACAGAAATCTCAGGTGATAGTGTTAATGTGAGGAACTAAGACCTCACCCTGTATACTTTTTAAAATAAAATATACAGAGATATGTTCATTGCTATCTCTAAATATTAAATCTGGACAAAAAATAAAAAAATGGCTGAACGCATGTCTCTTCGTGACCCTCGAACAAAAAAAGCTACCTGGCAGTATCAGAGCAACTCATCTCATTTTCTCAAAGAGACACTAACGACATATTGTGGTCTGCACAGTCCAAATTCAAAGAGAGCTATACAAAGCCCATCTACATTTCATAACCCAGGCTGGCCGACAGGAGTCTGCTCGTCTGCGAAGACAAAGGACCCTTCAAACTTCCTTTCAATTCTTAATGGTTGAGACATTCAACAACTTCGGGGATCCAGGTGAGGGATATGCACTCTTTGTCAAAGACAGTATGAAGACATGGACCTCTAATTTGTGGAACTAGCAATATTGCTTTGTGGAACTGCAAAGTCAGTCTGTCATTTTACCTTCCGAAGCAGCATTGCAGTCGAGGAGCTCTGGTCCAGGTTGGCTACCTGGCCCCATCTACACCTCTTCTGCTGGAAATTCTGTACCATCACTTACAAGACCGAATCATCTCTGCATGTCTATCGCATTGTGTGAAGTCAACACGGGCAGCATGGTAGCACAGTGGTTCGCATAGTTGCTTCACAGCTCCGGGTCCCAGGGTCGATTCCCGGCTTCGTCACTGTCTGTGCAGTTCTCCCCACGACTGCGTGGGTTTCCTCCGGGTGCTCCGGTTTCCACCCACAGTCCAAAGATGTGCAGTTAGGTGGATTGGCCATAATAAATTGCCCTTAGTGTCCAAAAAAGTTAGGTGAAGTTACTGGGTTACAGGGATATGGTGGGGGTGTGGGCTTTAGTGGGGTGGTCTTTCCAAGAGCCGGTGCAGACTCGATAGGCTGAATGGCCTCCTTCCGCACCATAAATTCTATGATGATTCTATGAACACCACCACCAGCACCGGTTTTCAACCCATCAACCTTGGTGAAGAAATACCTCACTGGACATTGATTCTGGAGTCTGGAACCCATGTGAAACATTATTTTCTCTGCATTGCCTCTGCACAGTAAATCTTTCTTTTCTCTATCGCTTTTACTGCCAAGGAGACAACATTATGAACCTCCTCCTGTGTTTTGAGTGAGTGCAAATAAACTAGCCCTTTTGAGTTCAACCTAACTCGGGTTTGCTATGGGGTTATTAATAGAAATCGGATCACACCAAAACCAAGGGTTTGGGAAGTACACAACCTTTTATATAATGGGGAGGCCAAACAAAAACACCTTCCTGTTTAAGGGTGGGAGGTGAGAAGAGAAATTAGTACTGTTAAATTATGCCCCTTCTGTCCGAAAAATCAGACATCGCTCAATTCCATCAAGTGAAGGCTGTGATCTGGAAAATTAATTCACGTGCAACTCTCATTTATAGACTAAATATTTTATATAGTTAAAACTATAACCTTTTAATAATTACTGCTCTGCCCAACACAATGTTCTCTCCTCTTCTTTTCACGTTGGAAACTTGCCAGTGAGTATTGACTATTTGATTTACCCACTCTGCAGCCTGGAAATGAGCTGTGACAGGACCTGGTCTACAAACGCACCTATCCCAGCAGGAAAGGGGGATAGGAAATGAAAATGAAATGAAAATGGCTTGTTGTCACAAGTAGGCTTCAAATGAAGTTACTGTGAAAAGCCCCTAGTCGCCACATTCCGGCGCCTGTTCGGGGAGGCTGGTATGGGAATTGAACCGTGCTGCTGGCCTGCCTTGGTCTGCTTTCAAAGCCAGCGATTTAGCCCTGTACTGAACCAGCCCCGGAATTCGGAGCAGGAGAACAAGCCAGAGTGTTTGCTCCCCTTTGCCCACCCGCGCACGGCCAACGTGGCGCAAGCCAAGAATCAACCAGGAGCCTTTTTTTTTTAAAAGATTTTTTTAAATTCTTCCATTGGTTAGTTTTTGAAAAGAAACATGTGTCCTCTGACATCTTTGAATCTGAAATCTGACTCTAATAGCGTCCTTTGCACATGACTCAAATGCTTGTGTCATTCATTAATCATCAGCGGTTGGGTAATATGTTGCTTCAGAGAAACGCATTGCACATTGTAATCATTACTATCACCCACATCGGGCCTCAATGAACTGATCCTGACAGGCAAGTTCAGTAGACTGCCTTTCCCCTTTGCAAACTGAGTAGTCCCTTCTGAGTTACCGAAAATAAAAACCTTAAAGATAAGTAAACAATCCACAAACCAATTAAACTAAATATTTGTAACAAGTGGATAATATTCCTAATAACTAAAACATTAGTGTTATCTGGCTGTAATGTAGATTAGAGATCCTCATGTTTCAATCTATAATCTGCACTGAATTAATGGTCTAGATGCGAATGTGCAGGGTATGATCAGTAAGTTGCTTTTTTTTATAAATTTAGTGTACCCAATCATTTTTCCAATTAAGGGACAATATAGCATGGCCAATCCACCTAGCTTTCACGTTTTTGGGTTGTGGGGGTGAAACCCACGCAGACACGGGGAGAATGTGCAAACTCCACAAGGACAGTGACCCAGAGCCGGGATCGAACCTGGGACCTCAGCGCCGTGAGGCGGTTGTGCTAACCACCAGCGCCGGCCCTAGGGTTGCTGGCGCCCCGGGCAAGCTGAACTTCGTCGCCCTTGGGGGGGGGGGCCGAGAGGGGGGGGCCGAGTGGGGGGGCGGGGCTAGGCCGAGAGGGGGGACGGGGCCGGGAGAGGGGGGCGGGGCCGAGAGAGGGGGGGCTGGGCCGAGAGGGGGGAGGCGGGGCCGAGAGAGGGGGGGCGGGGCTGAGAGAGGGGGGTGCGGGGCCGAGAGAGGGGGGAGGCGGGGCCGAGAGAGGGGGGGCCGAGGGGGGGGGGGGCCGAGGGGGGGGGGGCCAAGAGGGGGGGACCAAGAGGGGGGGGGGCCGAGAGGGGGAGGACCGGGGGAGGGGGCGGACCTGAGGGGGGGGCGGGGGAACGGACCCGAGGGGGGGGCGGGGGGGGGGGAGCGGACGAGCGGTGGGGCGGACCGAGGGGGCGGACCGAGGGGGGGGCCGCCCTGGGGGAGGGCGGCCACCGCGCATGCGCTGGTTGGCACCGGCCCAACTGCGCATGCGCGGGACCCGAGTCTCTGGCGCCCCCTAGCACATGGCGCCCCGGGCGACTGCCGAGTTGCCGGTGCCTTGAGCCGGCCCTGCTAACCACTAGGCCACTGTGCTGCCCTGTATGATCAGTAAGTTAACAAATAGCACGAAAATTAGTTGTGTGGTGAAATTTCGAAAAGGAAAGCCTTAGATTACAGGACAATACAGACAGGTAGAATAGTGGCAAATGGAATTTGACCGAGTGCTGTTAGGGAAGGAGTTCCAGGATTTTGACCCAGTGACAAAGAAGGAACCCACAATATATTTTCAAATCGGGATGGTGAGTGTCTTGGGAGGAGGACTTGCAGGTGGTGGTGTTCCCATGTGTCTGCTGCTCTTGTCTTTCTACGTGGTAGAGGTTGCAGGTTGCTGTTGATGAAGCCTTGCTGAGGGCTGCAGTGCAACTTGCAGATGGTACATACTGCTGCCACTGTATGTTGGTGATGGTGTGGATGGGGTGCCAATTGAGTGGACTGCTTTTTCCTGGATGGTGTTGGGCTTCTCAAGTGTAGGTGCTGCACTTTGTCATAATATCCACTCATGTATATAATGGGATGCAGACAG
The DNA here is from genome assembly GCF_902713615.1 of Scyliorhinus canicula. Taxonomy (NCBI): domain Eukaryota; kingdom Metazoa; phylum Chordata; class Chondrichthyes; order Carcharhiniformes; family Scyliorhinidae; genus Scyliorhinus; species Scyliorhinus canicula. The sequence continues at coordinate 135,799,657 of NC_052152.1, read as the reverse complement.
GCAGTGATTGACACACAGGATGACCAGTAAGCACACAACACAGTGCAGCCAATCACCAGACAGGACACTACCACTATAAAGCCAGAGGGCACTAGGTTTCCCGCTCTCTCTGGACCCAGCCACTGAGACAGTCAGAGTCCACGAGCTAGCAAGTGCAAACACCATGCGGTAGCCACTAAGTCTGGTCAGGCTACTACTAGGTCTCCAGTCAGTTCAGTATAGTGTCGACCCACAGCTGAATATGTTTATCAGTTCTATCGTTGAATAAAACAGTGTTGGATCTTCAGTGTTAGACGTCTGTTTCTAGCTTCCCTGCATCGAGTGCAGTCCACATCGAACCAACCTGCCTAACACATCACACTTATACAGGCAACTTGGGAGTATGCCATCACAATCCTGACTTGTGCCTTTGATGCACTATCAATTGACCACAGAAGCGAAGTTGTAGTCCGAAACTGAAGGCTTTAATAGGCAAGATGTTTCCCCAGCAGCTCAGGTACAGAAAGGAGGCTGTGGGGAACGCACGGGCTCTTATACCCCGCCTTACAGAGCGGAGCTACCTTACAGCTCTAACCAATGGGTGACTAGTGTTATATACCATTGGGCCAATGAGCAGTGAACCTTCTCCACCAATGGTGTCTCAGCCTGTGCCTCTATATTTTCCGACCAAAGTGCACAATCTCACACTTTTCTACATTCTATTCCATCTGCCTCTGCTTTGCCCATTCTCGTAACCTGTCCAGGTCCTTCTGCAGCCTCTCTGCTTCCTTAACACAACCTGTCCTACATATCTTTGTATCATCTGCAAACATAGCAACAATGCCCTCAGTTCCTTCTCCCAGATCATGAATGTATATGGTGGATAGCTATGGTCCCAGCACCGATCCCTGCAGAACACCACTAGTCACCGGCTGCCATCCTGAAAAGGACCACTTTATCCCCACACTCTGTCTTCTGCCAGTCAGCCAATCCTCTATACTCCAAGGCAGTATCTTGCCAAAACACCATGGCCTCTTATCTTGTCTAGCAGCCTCCTGTACGGCACCTTGTCAATAGACTTCTTAAAATCCAAATAGATCACGGCCACTGGTATTCCTTTGTCTAACATCCTTATTACATCCTCAAAGAATTCTAACAAATTTGGCAGACATGACCTTCCCTTGATGAGTCCGTGCTGACTCAGCCCTATTTTACCATGCACTTCTAAGTACTCCGCAATCTCATCCTTAATAATGCTCTAAAATCTTACCAATGACCGAAGTCAGGCTAACCGGCCTATAATTTCCCATCTTCTGCCTCCCTCCCTTCTTAAACAGGGTGTTACATTAGCCATTTTCCAATCCCCTGGAACCCTCCTACACAATCTCCTCAGCTATTTCCTTAAGAACCCTGGGGTCTAGTCCATCAGGTCCAGGTCATTTATCCACCTTCAGACCTTTCAGTTTCCCCAGCACCTTCTCCATTGTGCTGGCCATTTCACTCACCTCTGCTCCTGACTCTCTTAAAGTTCTGGCATGCCACTGGTGTTTTCCACTGTGAAGACTGATGCAAAGTACCTATTCAGTGACATTTCTTTGTTCCCCATTACTAATTCTCCAGCCTCATTTTCCAGTGGTCCAATGTCTATTCTTGCCTCTCTCTTACCTTTTATATATCGAAAAAACTCTTGCAATCTTTAAATCTTTATTTTACTAGCTAGTTTACACTCGTATTTCATCTTCTCCCCCCTTATTGCTTTTTTTGTTGTCCTCTGCTTGCTTTTAAAAAGCTCCCAATAATCCTTGCCACACTCTGGGCGGAATTCTCCGCTCCCGGAAAAAATCGGGAGGGCCTCCGTGAACTCGGCCGAGCTTCACGACGGCCTCGGAGGCCGCTCCTCACCCCCTATTCTCCCCTCCCGGCGGGGCTCGGAGCGGTGCTCCATAACTCTCAGCCACGGGGCGTCGCGCCGAGAATGACACGGCCGGCGCGCCTAATGACGTCAGCCGCGCATGCACAGGTTGGCTGGCTCCAACCCGCGCATGCGCGGCTGACGTCACAACGCTGACAGCTCGACCCCGCGCATGCGCGGTGGCCGTCTTTCCCCTCAGCCGCCCCGCAAGACATGGCGGCTTGATCTTGCAGAGCGGCAGAGGGGTAATAGTGCGTCCGATTGAGACGCCGGCCCGACGATCGGTGGGCACCGATTGCGGGCCTGTCCCCTCCCGAGCACAGTCGTGGTGCTCATTCCCACCAGGCCCCCTACAAGCCCCAAACGGGCATCTCCACACCCGTTTCACGACAGCAGCGACCAGGTGTGGTTGCCACCGTAGTGAAATGGTCACAAACGGCAGGCCGCTCGGCCCATCCGTTCGGAGAATCGCCGGTCGCCGTGAAAAAGGCGAGCGGCGATTCTTCCGAGCGGGGGGGCGGAATCACGGGGGGCGTGAAATTTTTCGGGGGGCCCTCCCGCGATTCTCCCACGCAGCGTGGGAAGCGGAGAATCGCGCCCTCTATATTTTTTCCTTTGTTCTTATCTGTCTTTGACTTCTCTTGTCAGCCATGGTTGCCTTGTCCTCACCTTAACATGTTTCCTCTTCCTTGGGATGAATTTCTTTTTTATATATAAATTTAGAGTACCTAACATGTGTTTTCCAATTAAGAGGCGATTTAGTGTGGCCAATTCACCTGCCCTGCGCATCTTTTTGGGTTGTGGGGATGAGGCCCACACAAACACAGAGAGAATATGCAAACTCCACACGGACAGTGACCCGGGGCCAGGATCAAACCTGGGTCCTCAGCGCCATGAGGCAGCAGTGCTAACCACTGCGCCACTGTGCTGCCCTTGGGATGAATTTCTGTTGTGCCTCCCGAATAACCCCCCAAAACTCCTGCCATTTCCATTCCACGGTCTTCCCCTCTAGGCTCCCCTTCCAATCAACTCTGGCGAGCTCCTCCATCATGTCTTTGTAATTACCTTTATGCAACTGTAAAACGGTTACGTATGATTCCAGCTTCTCCCTTCCAAATTGCAGGGTGAATTCTATTATATTGTGGGCACTGCCCTCTAAGAGTTCTTCACCTTAAGTTCCCTCATCAAGTCTTCCTCATTACACATCACCAAATCCAAAATTGCTTGTTCCCTGGCAGGCTCTACCACAAGCCGCTCCAAAAAAAACATCTTGTAGACATTCCAAAGTCCTTTTCTAGGGATCCGCTACCAATCTGATTTCCTCAATCCCCCATGATTATTGTAATATTTCCTTTCTTATACGCCTTCTCTATCTCCTGATTTATTTTCTGCCCACATATTGACTGCTGCTAGGGAGCCTGTACATAACTCCCACAGGGTCTTTTTCCCTTTGTGATTCCTCAACTTTACCCACAGAGATTCTATGCCTCCTGTTCGTATATTGCTTCTTGCGATCTATTTCATTTCATTCCTTTCTAACAATGCAACTCCGCCCCCTCTGCACGATAGGACACACACACACACACACTCCATCGGAACAGATCCCTCCTTCCCCAGTACAGGTGCCAATGTCCCATGAATTCAAACCCATTTCTCCCAAACCAATCTTTCAGCCACGCATTTACCTCTTTAATTTTATTGATGTTGCAAGGTGGCCAGAAGAGCTTCTGGAATAGCCATGTCCAGGAGTCACAAAGGCAGGGATGAGAGCTTCCACAGTGGATAAGCTGAGGCAGATAAAGAGACAAGCAATCCGACGGAGGTGGAAGTAGGTGGTCTTAGTGCTGGGGAGGGTATTGGGTTTGAAGCTCAATTCAGGATCAGGTAGGAAGTCAAAGTTGCAAATGGGGTTTTTCAGCATCAGAGAACAGCCAACAAGATGGATAGAGTCACGCTTTTCAACTGGAATACTGATAACAGTATAACCTACCTGTTTATGTAACCGGCCCAACATTTCCTTCAGGTAATCTACAAAGAAAAAGCAATCATGAACCACACTAATTAATTTGAAATATTAATAGTTGTAGTTTTTGATCATGCATTATCAACATACATTGCATTTAGCCTGTAATAGTGAAAAGAAGATCTCTCTGACACATTGGCAATGACCATATGATCGGGAACACCAAGATTTGATTCCTTGTCTGTGCTGATCTCAGAATAGAAGGGGCACAAGATTGTTTCTTGCACTCTAATGCACCCAATCCCTACCCAAGAATCCTCACCGGAAGCCCACAAGGATTGGTCTTGACATAGAGTAGGATCGCGCATGCCTGCACGAAAATCGCTTATTGTCACAAGTAGGCTTCAAATGAAGTTACTGTGAAAAGCCCCTAGTCACCACATTCTGGTGCCTGTCGGGGAGGCTGGTAGGGGAATTGAACCCGTGCTGCTGGCCTTGTTCTGCTTTACAAGCCAGCTGTTTAGCCCATTATACTAAACCAGCCCCTAATAGATCCACCCACAGCACAAACAACCAAGCAACATTCTTCAGGCTCAAACCTGACGGACAGAATTTTACAGGCACCCACCGATGACTGATCTGCAGGCGGTCTACCCCATCCTCCCCGACCAATTGGAAATTTCTCAGCCCCACTGAGACCTCAGGCGGAATTCTTCGCTCACAGGAAAAATCAAGTTTCACGACGGCCTCGGAGGCCGCTCCTCGCCCCCTATTCTCCACTCCCTGCGGGGCTAGGAGCGGCACTCCGTAACTCTCGGCCGCGGGGGCGTCGCGCCAAGAATGACGCGGCCGGCGCGCCTAATGACGCCAGCCGCGCATGCGCAGGTTGGCCGGCTCCAACCCGCGCATGCACGGCTGACGCCATGACGCTGACGGCACGAACCCACGCATGCGCGATGGCCGTCTTTCCCCTCAGCCACCCCGCAAGACGTGGCGGCTTGATCTTGCGGAGTGGCGGAGAGGAAATAGTGCGTCCGATTTGGACGCCGGCCCGACGATCGGTGGGCACCGATTGCGGGCCTGTCCCCTCCTGAGCACAGTCGTGGTGCTCTTGCGCCAAACAGCCCCCTAGAAGCCCCAAACGGGCATCTGCCGCCCGTTTCACGACGGCAACGACCAGGTGTGTTTGCCGCCGTCGTGAATGGCAGGCCGCTCAGCCCATCCGGGTCGGAGAATCGCCATTCGCCGTGAAAAACAGCGAGCGGCGATTCTTCCGAGGGGGGTGGGGAGAATCGCGGGGGGGGCGCCAGGGGGGCGTGAAAAATGTCGGGGGGCCCTCCCGCGATTCTCCCACGCCGCGTGGGGAGCGGAGAATTCCGCCCCTTATTATTTTCCATTTAAGAGCCACTTACAACCCAGGCACAATTTTGAAGCTGGCGGGAGGAGGTGAGGGATGGAGGGGGAAATACCAGCTGGTAAGCCTGCTCAGGGTTCGGTTCGGGTGGGAAAGAGGAGGTTGGGGGCACCTCCATCACTGGCTTTTCCCGATTGGTGCCCTAGTCAAGGTCCACCCCCCTCAAGGTCCACCCCGCCCCCACACACACACACACACACACACACACACACGGGGTCGTGACTGTTCCCTCCCTCATGATCCTTTCCAACATGGCCCATGACCACACCAAATTCACCGATTCCTCAGAAGTTCACCTCCCCCCAGCAACGTCCAATCCTACCCCTTCCACAGGACTTAACTTCATCCTTGATTCCCAGCACTTCATCCTTGATTCCCAGCACTGAGAAATTAGGAACTGCCTGTAGTCCTAGTGGTGGTCACTGCTCCTGGTGGCGCTGCTAGAAATAAAGAGCTGCCTAGGGCGGCACGTGGCGCAGTGGATAGCACTGGGACTGCGGCGCTGAGGATCCGGGTTTCGAATGCCAGCCCTAGATCATTGACCGTGTGGAGTTTACACATTCTCCCCCTGTCTGCGTGGGTTTCACCTCCACAACACAAAGATGTGCAGGTTAGGTGGATTGGCCACACTAAATTGCCCCTAATTGGAAAAAAAAATAATTGGGTACTCTAACTTTTAAAAAAAATAAAAGGCTGCCAACCAATCAGGTTTGCTGGCAGCTATCTGATGCGGAGTTTCCAATGAGAACAGGGTTGTGGTAGGGGAGTGGTTTCCTGCTCAAGTAGTAGCAGTATGTGGAAAGAGCAGAGAAGTTGGATGTCGGTACCAGGAGCACAGGAATGATGGGCCAAATGGCCTCCTTCTGGAGATCCCATGATTTTTATATTTATACTGCGTCTTTAACCCAGAAAACATTGGAGCAGCGTAGTCAGACAAAGTCAGACCCGAATCTGAAGAAGGAAATAACACCAGTGATGATGAAATGTTTGCTAAAATATCTGTGTTTGAAGGTCTTGAAATAAGTGAAGAGGCAGTCTGATTGAGGGAGGGAATTGTGCAGTGCAAGACTGAGATGGCTGAAGTCACGGCTACCATTTCTTACTGTACAGTATTATCTTCATAAATAATGACTCTAACCAACAAAAGGTCAGAAGCTGGAATCCTGGGCTCCGGTGTGCACCATGGAGTAAGTGGTCACACACAAGGCAGCTCCTGCCCAAGGTTACAGAAAAGAGCTCTTCTTTAAGCAATACGGGGTGGAATTTTGATGAAAAGGCGTAGGTGAATGTTAAAGGAGTACTTTCCCCCAGGAATGCTATGTTTCTTGGTTACCAGACCCGCAGAAACAGTGAAAGATTTGGCTGAAGCTACAGCAGAGACAAAAGCCTCTTCCAGCATGCAGGCGGGGGAAGGGCGAGCTTAAAGGCCTCAAGCTGACTTGAGGGCCTTTATGAAAGCTGAATTCTAGCAGCAGAGGGAACAACTGTGAAAAGATCTCACAAAGGCCATTGAAGAAACGGTGACGGCTAACGTCCGGTGACGGTGGGCGGGAGGCAGCCGCGCGTTGGAGAGCCCCCGTTCAGGAACGGCATTGTTGGGGATTGACGCCCGGTCCTAGGGGCAGCGAAGGTGGTGAAGGCCAGGAGAAAGTACAGGGAAGGGATATGTTGAGGTCCAGTAAGAAAACGGCTGTAAAAACAGCTGAAAGTTCGGTGGGGAGTAGAAAGGTCACCGTGTGGTCACCAAGGAAAATGGAGGCTGGAGCAACAGGGGTGGCCGCATTGCTTACGGCTTAAGAAAAAACTACGGTAATGGCTGCGGAATTCGAAAGGCAGTTTACAACATACATGGAGACAATGAGGAAGGAGATGAGGGAGGTTTTGAGTGTGCTGGTGGAAGAGGCGATTTCCCCGGTGACGATTGCGGTGGCGAGTGCAGTGGCGGAGGTGCGGGAGCAAGGGGAGGCGCTGAAGGCAGTGGAGGAGACACTATTGCAGCATGGTGATCATCTTACGTCGATGGAGAAGGAGATGCGGAAGATGATGGAAATTAATATAGATCTGCGAGGAAAATGGAAGACCTGTGACGAAATTCTCCGACCCCCGCAGGGTCGGAGAATCGCCCGGAACCGGCGAAAATCCCGCCCCCGCCGTGGCCGGAATTCTCCGCCACCCAGGAATTGGCGGGTATCGCGCCGCGACGATCGGCGAGCCCCCTGCGGCGATTCTCCGGCCCGTAATGGGCCGAAGTCCCACCGCTGAGAGGCCTCTCCCAATGCCGTGGTTTCAACCACCTCTGGTGACGGTGGGATTGGCGGCACGAGCGGGCCCCCGGGTTTCTGGGGGGGGGGGGGGTGAGGCGATCAGACCCCGGGGGATGCCCCCACGGTGGCCAGGCCCGCGATCGGGGCCCACCGATCGGCCGGCGGGCCAGTGCCGTGGCGACGCTCTTTTTCTTCTGCTGCCGCCATGGCCTCCACCATGGCGGAGGTGGAGGAGAACCCCCCTACCGCGCATGCGCCGGTGGTGACGTCAGCGGCAGCTGATGCACCGGCGCATGCGCGAACCGGTGAAGGCCTTTCAGCCAGCCGCAACGTCGGGCAGCGGGCATCAAAGGCCGTTGGGGCCAGTTTTGGCACCAGTTGGCGTGGCGCCAACCACTCCGGCGCGGGTCTAGCCCCTAAAGGTGCGGAGAATTCCGCACCTTTGGGGAGGCCCGACGTCGGAGTGGTTGGCGCCACTCCGCTACGCCGGGACCCCCCGCCCCGCCGGGTAGGGTAGAATCCCGCCCCTGGAAAACAGGTCCAGGCGACAGAATTTGAGGATTGTGGGGCTGCCCGAAGGAGTTGCAGGGCCGAGACCTTATGAGTATTTTGCTGCGATGCTGGCGGAACTATTGGGGGAGGGGGAGGATCCCTCTCGATATGAACTGGATCGGGCTCATCGGTCGTGGAGACCTGTACCAAAGGCGGGTGAGCCGCCAAGGGTAGTGACTCTGTGCTTCCGTAGGTACAGTGTGAAGGAGAAGGTCCTGTCCTGGGCCAAGCAGAAGCAGGTGGTGTACTGGGCTGGAGCTGGTATACGTGTATACCAGGACTTTACGGTGGAGCTGGCAAGGAGGCGGGCTGCTTTCAACCGGGTGAAGAGGGCACTGTACATTAGCAAGGTGCAGTGTGGCATTGGATATCCAGCGAAGCTGAGGGTGACTTACAAGCTCAAGGACTTTTTTTTTGGAACGGCGGAAGCAGCGGAGGAGTTTGCGAAGGCAGAAGGACTATGGCAGAATTGAGAAATGGCCATGTGCCGATGTAACCTCATGACTGTATTTTCTCTTTTTTTTGTTTGTTTGTTTCACTGTGTGCGGGTGTACGGGCTAAAGAAGCCAATGTTGTATATATTTGGGCAAGGGAAGTGATGGGACTTTCACTCGAAGTGAGGGCTCTTTGGGGTGTAGGTGGAACTGCGGGGTTTGTGTGCTAAAAGGGGATTTCTGGGCTTTCCTAGGGTCGGGCAAGGGGGAAAGGGACCTGGGCGGGGGCCTCCATGCTGGCCGGTTTAAGCCAATCAGTGAACGGGAGTGAGGTGGGGGGAGGGGCTGCGGCCATCGGAGCCTGGCAACTCTTGGGTATCATGTACGGCACTCTTTCAGAGGTTGAACGGTGTTGAGTGTGTGTGTGTGTGGCGGGGGGGGGAGTGGACTCTATGGTGACCATGGGCAGTCCCAGGCTCCTTTTTTCTTTTTCTCCTTTGCTTTTTGTTTCCACCGTGGGTTTGTTTTATTGGATGCATATATTGACAGGTGGGCCGTTGCTTGGGGTGGTGGGAGGATGGGAACGTTGTTATTGTTAAGGGGATTGATTTTGTATTTGTTACCGTTTACTGTTTGGGGGTGGGGGTGTAAATTTTGGAGGAAAATGTGAAAATGGAGAATAAAAACATATTTTTTAAAAAGCTAGGAATCCTGTGGTCACTCACCACCTCACTTCCCAAAGCCTGTCTATCATCTACAAGACACAAGTCAGGAGTGTAATGGAATATTCCCCACTTGCCTGAATGGGTGCAGCAACACTCAAGAAGCTCGACACCATCCAGTACAATGCAGCCCGCTTGATTGACACAAACATTCACTCTCTCCACAAACAAAACACAGTGGCAGCCGTGTGTACCATCTACAAGATGCAATGCAGGAAGTCACCAAGGTTCCTTCGGCAGCACCTTCCAAACCCACGACCACTACCATCCAGAAGGACAAGAGCAGCAGATACCTGGAAACACCACCACCTGACGGTTCCCCTGCAAGTCCTGATTTGGATATATCACCGTTCCTTCACTGTTGCTGGGTCAAAATCCTGGAATTCCCTTACTAATAGCCCTGTGGGTGTACCTACATCACAGGGACTGAGCGATTCAAGAAGGAAGCCCACCCCCACCTTCTCAAGGGCAATTAAGGATAGACAATAAATGCTAACTTAGCCAGCGATGCATATGTCCCATAAATTCATTTTTAAAAGGCTACCATACACTTGACAGTGGAAGATATCACCGAATGATAACTGCAACCTGAATCTTGGACCTCAGACTTAATAACGGAGTGAAAATATGAAGATCAGCATTCTCTGATTAATAGAATAGTATTTACAGTGCAGAAGGAGGCCATTCGGCCCATCAAGTCTGCACCAGCTCTTAGAAAGAGCACCCTACTTAAGCCCCACGATTCCACCTTCTCCTCTTTATCCCCGTAACCCAGTAACCCCACCTAACCTTTTTGGACACTAAGGGCAATTTATCATGGCCAATCCACCTAACCTGCCCATCTTTGGACTGTGGGAGGAAACCGGAGCACCCGGAGGAAACCCACACAGACATGGGGAGAATGTGCAGACTCCGCACAGACAGTGACCCAAGCCGGGAATCGAACCTGGGACCCTGGAGCTGTGAAGCAACTGTGCTAACCACTGTGCTACTGTGCTTGAACATTTGCTTTAGTCACACACACTGTGTGTGTGACAATGCTGTCAGCCATCACTCAGCCAGTTACTGCAATAATTTAAGTGAGAACAACATGAGACTTACCTCTGTGGTAGATAAGGGCAGCAGCTAAAGCTACCAGTGTGGCTGTGACTAAAACGCTAATCACAATCGTAGGGGTTTCATCAGGGACTGACCCAGGCCCGGTTTTACCTAGGATAAAGACAAGAATCTGCTCATTCGGAGCTAAAACAGGATTTTGTGTTTTTCTGTGTTAGGCTTAGTTAAAATGGAAAAACCAGCAACAGCTCTAAAAACAGACATCCAGAATAAATGAACAATGCCAATGAGCCCTGGCGTCAGTGCCAGTGGGCCCTGGCGTCAGTGCCAGTGGCAACCAGGTGAAGACTCAACCCGGCCTTTATAAACACTGTAGATCACTAAGATAACCAATACAGTTGGATCAATATTGATAATGATAATGGTGGAACTGGTTTCAAGCAGTTTCAAGGCATTCAAAAGATAGATATTAACCTAATCCTTTATAGAACAGATGTAAACAACCCATTCTTTGCTCCTGTTCTATCCTTCCTTCTAAAGATAGCCTCTGACATCCCCAGCTCCGGGCAGTAAGGGCATCAGCTTTTCTGTGTTGGCCATACGGAGGAGCAATTCATTACCTCCTTTTGCCTTTTGTCCGCAGACCTACAAATTTTTCCTTTTCAGATAAAGATCCAATATCCTTCCGAAAGCCTCGATTGAACCTGCTGCCATCATACACTCAGGCAGCACCTCCTGCATCCTAACCACTCACCGTGTGAAAAGGTTTCCCCTCAGGTCGCCATTGCTTCCTTTGCCAATTACCTCAAATCTCTGTCTTCTGGCTCTGCACATTTACACCAACGGGAACAGTTTGCCCCCATTTCTCTCTCTATCCAGATCCCACAGGATTTCGAACATCTCGAACAAATTTCTCACCCTTCACTTCCAAGAAGAACAATCCCAACTTCTCCAAACTTTCTACGTAACTAAAAATCCTCATCGCTGGAACTATCCCTGGAATCTTTCCTGAATCCTCTCTAATGCTTTCACAGAGAGCAGACTTGATGGCCCGAATGGCCTAATTCGGCTCTTATATCTTATGAACTTATGAGATGAGATTTCCCTCCCCCGCAGCATGTTCTGCGGTGGCAGGGATAGCTCATTATGGCCGCCGCCGGAATCTTCTGGTCTCGCCGCTATCAGCGGGGTTTCCCTCCACCACAGAACCAGACAATCCCACCCCACAGCTTTCCAAAAGTATGGCCCAGGACTGGATGCAATACTCCAGCTGAGGCCAAGCTAATATTTTATACAAATTTAACATTCTTTCCCAGCTTATTCCATATCCTTTATTAACCATGCTTTCAAACTAATCTTCCACCTTCAATGATTTATGCACATTTACATAGAGGACCCTGTGCTCCTGCACTCCTTTCAGAATTCTACTTTTTATCTTGTATTGTCTCCCAGTGTTCTTCCTATCAAAATGAATTACTTCATACTTCTCCGCATTAAATTTCGCCTGCCATCTGTCTGCCCATTCCACCAACCAACGTTTGGTTTTTGAAGTTTTAAACCATCCTCATTGCTCACAATGCAATTTGGATCATCCAAAAATGTTGAAATTGCCCTCTGGTGCACCAAGGTCGAGATGATTAATAGCTGATCAATACATATCAGGAAGAGCAAAGATCCAAACACAGACCCCTGGAGAACTCCACTACAAACCTTTCTCCAGGCTGAAAAACAACCAATAAATACAACACTGTTTCATGTCACTCAGTCAATTTCATATCCATGCTGTCACTTTTAATTTTATTTGTGGGGCTATAACTTTGCTCACAAGTCTGTTGTCCGACACTGTCAAATGCCTTTTGGAAGTCTATATACACCACATCCACAGCATCGCCTTCATCAACTCTTTCTAGTTACCTCATCAAAAAACTGAAACTATTCATTTTGTACTGATTTATTATTTCTAGAGGTTTCCCCACCACTAAGGTTAAACTGACTGGCCTGTAGTTGCTGGGTGTATCCTTACACCTTTTTGAACAAGGGTGTAACTTTTGCAATTCTCCAATCTCCTAACTATAAGGAAGATTGGAAAATTTTGACCACAATTTCCACTCTCACTTTCTTCAGTATCTTTGGATGCATCTCATCCAGTCCTGGGTGCTTGTCAACTTCAAGTAGAGACACCTTATACACAGCTTCCTCCTTACCAATTGACTAAATACTGCTTTCTTTTCATAGGTGATCTTGGCCTACAGTAGGAGATTACCCATTTAACTTAGTATGACCTAAAATCTCCCACTTCCGTTATACATTAACCGTTCCTTAAGTGGGCACTTCATCCTTCAGGAACCAGTCTAAAATTATTCTCCGTCCCGATAGCTTGATTCGTCTTTAGTTTTCCAGTTGGCTAACTTCTAATACCAGAACTGCGTTTTGTTGTGTGGGTTACACTGTCGTGTGCAAGCTCCCACCCACATTTTGTGTGGTGAACGATAGAGTCAGCATTTTTTATGCTTAAAGTACAGGCCTGGCTTTTTCTGTGTCTTGCTCTCTAACTTTCAGATGGTTCCAGACCACAGAAGACAAACTGGAAACTGTGGTCTGTCTGTGATATCCATGGGTTTATCGGAAAGACGGTAACCTAATCTCAAATGGCAATGGGAAATACATCAGCTTTATATCCATGTAGAAATGCTAATTAGTTATTTTTGATCCCAACATCCTTTCATCTCAGATGTATATGACTAGTTTACAGCACCACTATTTACAACTTGTTAGCTATAACATCTTTCTGGGACATTGTGAGACTCAGGATCTATGCATTGTATACTCAGAGACTGCGATCATTGTCTCACACCTTCTTCTCAGTAAAACAATCTTGAGTCATCCTCTGATCTCTAACAATCAAACTGGGTTGACCTATATGTGACACCAGGCCCACAACAATGTGATTGATTCTTAACTGCCCTCTGAAATTGCAACAAACGCTTACCTTGCCATTGACCTCTATATTCCATTCAAGTGTTTTAAAAATCTTTATAGGTCCTACTTGCTCATTTCCAACCTGACTCCCTAAATTTTGACTTCAGGATCACATCCCTCTTTCTACACAGGTCAATGGTACTGATGGGGACCACAGCCACTGGCTGTTCACATCCCCCCCATCAGGGGGCCCTAGCGTCAGGGAGCAACATACCATCTTGGATTCAGGTCTGCAGCTGCAGAAACACCTGTCTGTGCCTCTAGCTATCAAACTGCCTATGGCTATCACTCCTCAAAACTCTACATGCTGCTGCACCCGTATCCTCTCCCTCCCCCACCATACAACTGAACCAGATGAACCATCACTTTCATCAATCAGAGAGTGATGTGCACTCAGAGTAATCCTGCACTACCTGCCTTTTTTTGACTGCCTGGTGGCCACCCATTCCCTTTCTTAAGCTATGGAGTGGTCAAATATATAAACGTGCTATTCACAAAGCTCTCAACCTTGCCAATGAAAAATGAAATGAAATGAAAACCGCTTATTGTCACGAGTAGGCTTCAATGAAGTTACTGTGAAAAGCCCCTAGTCACCACATTCCGGCGCCTGTCCGGGGAGGCTGATACGGGAATCGAACCGTGCTGCTGGCCTGCTTGGTCTGCTTTAAAAGCCAGCGATTTAGCCCAGTGAGCTAAATCAGCCCCACTGCAATGACTCCAGTTAGTGCTCAACCTCCGAAACCTGGCGCTCAAGCTGCTACAGCTGACAACACTTCCTGCACAAATGTTTATTCAGTACAGTGGAAGCATCCTGGAGTTTCCACATGGGACAGGATGTGCACTTCAGGGTTCAGGATTGTCCAGCCATTCCTCTACATCATCCACCCTCAGTGGTATTGTAGCCCCTTTAACCTCGTATAGATTTCCATTTGGTTCCTCCATGACACTTTTCAGTAGCTTCCAAGCAGACACAATGTAAAGCAAACTGCAGTAAGAGAGATCCTGAAATTTTGCTGCACTACATCTATTAGTATGAAGACAATTAGCTCTAAGTGAAAAGTACTTAATAGCCAGACTGATGGTAGAGTTGGCACAACTGGCCTCTCCTCGTTATGGAATGGGGTAAAATATGCGACTAGATTCAGGCTCCTGATCACCATTCAATGATTCCTGATGCAACAAGAATGTGTATAGAACTTGGTGATTGCAGTGCCAAGCATGGTCATAATGCCACTCCCACAATCCACCTTCTGGCCAACCATAATCCACAAGAGCAATGGCAACATGGGTGCGGTAAACAAACAAAATTGGGGGAAGGTGTGGGGGGGGGGGAACACACAACAGGTTCCATATTACCATCCGTGACAATAGTGCAAATCACCACTTTTACCTTAAACAAGCACTGATCCCTATCGAGGTGATGATCTTTTGCAGGGAGCTTGTGATACTTACATGTCACATCAGTTGTTGAGCTGCCTGGCTTGAGTTCTTCTCGTGACCCACAACTGAAAACAAAGAGACAGAGGTCGTCAGGGGATCAGAACACAAGAATTGCCATCGACAATATACGATCAATGGTCCCAATAACAGGCAGACATTTTCCACCTACTTTGTTCAATGATCCAGATCTTTTATGGGATCTATAGGAAGGAAAAAGCTTGGGCTCTTTCCGATGTGATCAGTAGATGGATATCTATAACATAAAGCCCACCCTAGCTCATCCAACCTCTGTTAAACACCAACATCAAGCAGTTTCCTAACTAATTCCAGGATGTTCCCCTTCACTCCTGGTTAAAACACCACTCCCGTGTTGCTCACTCTTAGTGTAATGGAGAGCTTCCTGACATCAAATGTGCCTTTCGTTAGTTTGAACCGCCTCCCTGCCTCTGCCTGACACAGTCACAGTTTGACTTTAAATCATGTTCCAGGTTTCCCCTTTTAACACCATTTATTATTTTATACACTTGCACGAGCTGTCTGCCTGTTTTTGAGGCTGAAAATACCTTTGAGACCAGACTTGGGCTTTGTGCTTTTTCTCAATGCCGCCGCCATCAGGCTGTCTACATCTCACAACCTCTACCACTGAGAAGACCAAGGGCAGCATCCATATAAGAATAGCATAATCTCCAACGACCCTCCGAGTCCCACAATATCATTTACCATCATTATCCTTGCTGCTGGGTCAAAATCCTGGGACTCTCACCCTAACAATGGGAGTGTCTTCACCACCCGAGTGAAGCAACTCAAGGTAACAAGTGATGGACAATATGCCAGAAATGCGGAGGTTAAAGAGACAATTGGTAGAGGAGAACTAAACCAAATGTGTCTTCGCCCTCTGGGATAATCCTGGCTCATGAGCACTTTTGACAGGGAAGTGAGGCACCAGAATGTTTGATGTAGCCCAGCCAGACTTAACGGTGGATGGCGAGAGCAGTTTTGCTGCTGTTGGGCTCAAACCTGAGCCCCAGAAATGGGGCCATCCTAGGGAGAATGACCAACCTGGAAAAGAGTAAAGGTATCGTTTGGGACAAGAGCATCCAATGTGGCAGAGAGAGTGTGGTTTAGCATAGATACAAGGTGAATGAAGGGCCCAGGCACAGCAGTTGGCAGTTTGAAACTTTTTTTAAAAATAAGGATAGGTGGAATCCACACCGTGTAAAAATAAGAACAAAGTTCTATTTACAATCAAATATTTCCCCTACCGGGTCCTTCCTGATCAGTGGCTTACTGACTGACGTAATATACACCAAGCAATTGAGACACCCCCCCCCCCCCCCTAGCGAGAGAGCTTGCACTCAGCAAGGGGCATACGGAAGACAAGCATTCCCCCACTTATGGCCCATGTGGGAGATTACAACTTAGCCCATTTAAACTGTGGTTCCTGCCTCCACCTATTTAACTCTTAGTTCTTGACTTTGCCGACCTAACCTACAGTCACATATCCCGAGAGGAAGCTCAATTATTGAGCATGCAAATAAGCAGACTTCCTGACTCTGTCGATTTAACCAGCATTCCTCACTCTTGCCAAAATTAGGTAGGCATGGAAGTTGGGAGGAGGCTGAAAGGAGGCTTCAAGGGAACTTGGACAGGCTACGGTAATAGGCAAGAACCTGGCAGATGGAATATAATGTGAATAAGTGTAAAGTTATTCACATTGGTTGAAAAAAAACAGAAAAGTAGAATATTTCCTAAATACTGAGAAGTTGGGACATGTTGATGCGCAAATGGACCTGCAACAAAGGTTCAAAAGACTAATCTCCAGGATGGCAGGGTTGTTTTAGGAGGAGAGATTGAGGAAACTGGGCTTGTGTTATCCAGTATTGAAGAATGAGAGGTGATCTCATTGAAACTTGCTAAATTGGTACAGGGTGCGAAAAGTGTGGATGGAAAAAGGGCATTTCCCCTGGCTGGCCAGTGAGTCGAGAAGCAGACAGCACAGGTTAGGCCATTTGAGACTGTGACGAGGAGGAATTGTGTCACTCAGAGGGTGGTGAATCTTTGGCATTCTCTACGCCCGAGAGGAAGCTCAATCATTGAGCATGCTCAAGCCAGAAAGAGAGATTTCTGGAGGCTTGTGACATCATGGGATATGGGGATAACACAGGAAAACGGCATTGAGGTTGATGATCAGCCATATTCTAATTGATAAATGGCCTGAATGGCCTACCCATGTTCCTAGTCTCTCCAATTAACCTGGGTTACCAAGAATCTCCAGTAAACCTGAACTACTTACTTTGTCCATTTCTGACAGCACTCCACAGATGAGGAGACATTTGAGTAATAGCCACTTTCACATTCCTTACACATTGTGTCTTTGTGTTTGCGGTCCGCTAGTAAAGAAAGCAAGTCAGCACATCAGTGAATGACAATTATCACTTGCAGAGATACACCATTGAAGCATTTCACTTTTTCAACATGGTGTTATAAATCAGACAAGTATACAGATTGATGAAATTTGATATAGGTTCGCTGGTTTTACCTGGAATGTCTACTCCAGATCCAGGCTCACACGACGTGTCCTTCACACACATCTCACAGTCGCTATTGATGCAGTGCTTCCCTATTTCACATAGACACACAGTATCTTGCAAAGTGGTCCCAGGAGACTCCGTTACAAATCCTCCATCTGAAAACATTACAATGCAGAGATAAGGCTTCCTCACCTGGCGAGAGTACAAACAGTGACGGGGACAGCGAATTGTACCTGGGACAGTGACAAGGCTGTGTACCCGAGACAGTGAAGGGGCTGTGTACCTGTTACAGTGACAAAGTTGTGTACCTGAGACATGTACTGGGCTGTGTATCTGAGACATGTACTGGGCTGTGGACCTAAGACATGTACTGGGCTGCGTACCTGAGACATGTACAGGGCTGTGTGCCTGAGACATGTACAGGCTGGTGTACCTGACACAGTGACAGGGCTGTGTACCTGACACAGTGACAGGGCTGTCTACCTGACACAGTGACTGGGCTGCGTACCTGACACAGTGACAGGGCTGTGTACCTGACACAGTGACAGGGCTTTGTATCTGACACAGTGACAGGGCTGCTCACCTGACACAGTGACAGGGCTGTGTACCTGACACAGTGACAGGGCTGCATACCTGACACAGTGACTGGGCTGCGGGCCTGACACAGTGACAGGGCTGTGTACCTGACACAGTGACAGGGCTATGTACCTGACACAGTGACAGGGCTGTGTATCTGACACAGTGACAGGGCTGTGTATCTGACACAGTGACAGGGCTGTTCACCTGACACAGTGACAGGGCTGTCTACCTGACACAGTGACGGGGCTGCTCACCTGACACAGTGACAGGGCTGTGTATCTGACACAGTGACAGGGCTCTGTACCTGACACAGTGACAGGGCTGTGTATCTGACACAGTGACAGGGCTGTGTATCTGACACAGTGACAGGGCTGTTCACCTGACACAGTGACAGGGCTGTCTACCTGACACAGTGACGGGGCTGCTCACCTGACACAGTGACAGGGCTGTGTACCTGACACAGTGACAGGGCTGTGTACCTGACACAGTGACAGGGCTGTCTACCTGACACAGTGACTGGGCTGCGCACCTGACACAGTGACAGGGCTGTGTACCTGACACAGTGACAGGGCTGTGTATCTGACACAGTGACAGGGCTGCTCACCTGACACAGTGACAGGGCTGTGTACCTGACACAGTGACAGGGCTGCATACCTGACACAGTGACTGGGCTGCGGGCCTGACACAGTGACAGGGCTGTGTACCTGACACAGTGACAGGGCTATGTACCTGACACAGTGACAGGGCTGTCTACCTGACACAGTGACAGGGCTGCATACCTGACACAGTGACTGGGCTGCGGGCCTGACACAGTGACAGGGCTGTGTACCTGACACAGTGACAGGGCTGTCTACCTGACACAGTGACTGGGCTGTGTACCTGACACAGTGACAGGGCTATGTACCTGACACAGTGACAGGGCTGTCTACCTGACACAGTGACAGGGCTGCTCACCTGACACAGTGACAGGGCTGTGTATCTGACACAGTGACAGGGCTGTGTACCTGACACAGTGACAGGGCTATGTACCTGACACAGTGACAGGGCTGTCTACCTGACACAGTGACAGGGCTGCTCACCTGACACAGTGACAGGGCTGTGTATCTGACACAGTGACAGGGCTCTGTACCTGACACAGTGACAGGGCTGTGTATCTGACACAGTGACAGGGCTGTGTATCTGACACAGTGACAGGGCTGTTCACCTGACACAGTGACAGGGCTGTCTACCTGACACAGTGACGGGGCTGCTCACCTGACACAGTGACAGGGCTGTGTACCTGACACAGTGACGGGGCTGTGTATCTGACACAGTGACAGGGCTGTGTACCTGACACAGTGACAGGGCTGTTCACCTGACACAGTGACAGGGCTGCATACCTGACACAGTGACAGGGCTGTGTACCTAGGACAGTGACTGGGCTCTGTAACTGCGATAGTGACTGGGCTGTGGACCTGGGACAGTGAGTGGACTGCGGGCCTGACACAGTGACGGGACTGCGCACCTGACACACTGACAGGGCTGTGTACCTGGCACAGTGACAGGGCTGTCTACCTGACACAGTGACTGGGCTGTGTATCTGACACAGTGACTGGGCTGTGTATCTGACACAGTGACAGGGCTGTGTACCTGACACAGTGACAGGGCTGTGTACCTGACACAGTGACAGGGCTGTGTACCTGACACAGTGACAGGGCTGTGTATCTGACACAGTGACAGGGCTGCGTACCTGACACAGTGACAGGGCTGCGCACCTGACACAGTGACAGGGCTGCATACCTGACACAGTGACAGGGCTGCTCACCTGACACAGTGACTGGGCTGCGTACCTGACACAGTGACAGGGCTGTGTACCTGACACAGTGACAGGGCTGTCTACCTGACACAGTGACTGGGCTGCGCACCTGACACAGTGACAGGGCTGTGTACCTGACACAGTGACAGGGCTTTGTATCTGACACAGTGACAGGGCTGCTCACCTGACACAGTGACAGGGCTGTGTACCTGACACAGTGACAGGGCTGCATACCTGACACAGTGACTGGGCTGCGGGCCTGACACAGTGACAGGGCTGTGTACCTGACACAGTGACAGGGCTATGTACCTGACACAGTGACAGGGCTGTCTACCTGACACAGTGACGGGGCTGCTCACCTGACACAGTGACAGGGCTGTGTATCTGACACAGTGACAGGGCTCTGTACCTGACACAGTGACAGGGCTGTGTACCTGACACAGTGACAGGGCTGTCTACCTGACACAGTGACTGGGCTGCGCACCTGACACAGTGACAGGGCTGTGTACCTGACACAGTGACAGGGCTTTGTATCTGACACAGTGACAGGGCTGCTCACCTGACACAGTGACAGGGCTGTCTACCTGACACAGTGACTGGGCTGCGCACCTGACACAGTGACAGGGCTGTGTACCTGACACAGTGACAGGGCTGTGTACCTGACACAGTGACAGGGCTATGTACCTGACACAGTGACAGGGCTGTCTACCTGACACAGTGACAGGGCTGCATACCTGACACAGTGACTGGGCTGCGGGCCTGACACAGTGACAGGGCTGTGTACCTGACACAGTGACAGGGCTATGTACCTGACACAGTGACAGGGCTGTCTACCTGACACAGTGACGGGGCTGCTCACCTGACACAGTGACAGGGCTGTGTATCTGACACAGTGACAGGGCTCTGTACCTGACACAGTGACAGGGCTGTGTATCTGACACAGTGACAGGGCTGTGTATCTGACACAGTGACAGGGCTGTTCACCTGACACAGTGACAGGGCTGTCTACCTGACACAGTGACGGGGCTGCTCACCTGACACAGTGACAGGGCTGTGTACCTGACACAGTGACGGGGCTGTGTATCTGACACAGTGACAGGGCTGTGTACCTGACACAGTGACAGGGCTGTTCACCTGACACAGTGACAGGGCTGCATACCTGACACAGTGACAGGGCTGTGTACCTAGGACAGTGACTGGGCTCTGTAACTGCGATAGTGACTGGGCTGTGGACCTGGGACAGTGAGTGGACTGCGGGCCTGACACAGTGACGGGACTGCGCACCTGACACACTGACGGGGCTGTGTACCTGGCACAGTGACAGGGCTGTCTACCTGACACAGTGACTGGGCTGTGTATCTGACACAGTGACTGGGCTGTGTATCTGACACAGTGACAGGGCTGTGTACCTGACACAGTGACAGGGCTGTGTACCTGACACAGTGACAGGGCTGTGTACCTGACACAGTGACAGGGCTGTGTATCTGACACAGTGACAGGGCTGCGTACCTGACACAGTGACAGGGCTGCGCACCTGACACAGTGACAGGGCTGCATACCTGACACAGTGACAGGGCTGCTCACCTGACACAGTGACTGGGCTGCGTACCTGACACAGTGACAGGGCTGTGTACCTGACACAGTGACAGGGCTGTCTACCTGACACAGTGACTGGGCTGCGCACCTGACACAGTGACAGGGCTGTGTACCTGACACAGTGACAGGGCTGTGTATCTGACACAGTGACAGGGCTGCTCACCTGACACAGTGACAGGGCTGTGTACCTGACACAGTGACAGGGCTGCATACCTGACACAGTGACTGGGCTGCGGGCCTGACACAGTGACAGGGCTGTGTACCTGACACAGTGACAGGGCTATGTACCTGACACAGTGACAGGGCTGTCTACCTGACACAGTGACGGGGCTGCTCACCTGACACAGTGACAGGGCTGTGTATCTGACACAGTGACAGGGCTCTGTACCTGACACAGTGACAGGGCTGTGTATCTGACACAGTGACAGGGCTGTGTACCTGACACAGTGACAGGGCTTTGTATCTGACACAGTGACAGGGCTGCTCACCTGACACAGTGACAGGGCTGTGTACCTGACACAGTGACAGGGCTGCATACCTGACACAGTGACAGGGCTGTTCACCTGACACAGTGACAGGGCTGCATACCTGACACAGTGACAGGGCTGCGTACCTGGCACAGTGACAGGGCTGTGTATCTGACACAGTGACAGGGCTGCATAACTGACACAGTGACAGGGCTGTGTACCTGACACAGTGACAGGGCTCTGTATCTGACACAGTGACAGGGCTGTGTACCTGACACAGTGACAGGGCTGTGTACCTGACACAGTGACAGGGCTGCTCACCTGACACAGTGACAGGGCTGTGTACCTGACACAGTGACAGGGCTGTGTACCTGACACAGTGACAGGGCTGCGTACCTGACACAGTGACAGGGCTGCGCACCTGACACAGTGACAGGGCTGCGCACCTGACACAGTGACAGGGCTGTGTACCTGACACAGTGACAGGGCTGTGTATCTGACACAGTGACAGGGCTTTGTATCTGACACAGTGACAGGGCTGTGTACCTGACACAGTGACAGGGCTGTGTACCTGACACAGTCACAGGGCTGTTCACCTGACACAGTGACAGGGCTGTGTACCTGACACAGTGACAGGGCTGTGTACCTGACACAGTGACAGGGCTGTGTACCTGACACAGTGACAGGGCTGTTCACCTGACACAGTGACTGGGCTGCGCACCTGACACGGTGACAGGGCTGCATACCTGACACAGTGACAGGGCTGCGTACCTGGCACAGTGACAGGGCTGCGTACCTGACACAGTGACAGGGCTGCGTACCTGACACAGTGACAGGGCTGCGTACCTGACACAGTGACAGGGCTGTGTACCTGACACAGTGACAGGGCTATGTACCTGACACAGTGACAGGGCTGTGTATCTGACACAGTGACAGGGCTGTGTACCTGACACAGTGACAGGGCTGTGTACCTGACACAGTGACTGGGCTGCGTATCTGACACAGTGACAGGGCTTTGTATCTGACACAGTGACAGGGCTGCTCACCTGGCACAGTGACAGGGCTGTGTATCTGACACAGTGACAGGGCTGCGTACCTGACACAGTGACAGGGCTGTGTATCTGACACAGTGACAGGGCTGCTCACCTGACACAGTGACAGGGCTGTGGATCTGACACAGTGACAAGGCTGTGTACCTGACACAGTGACAGGGCTGCGTACCTGGCACAGTGACAGGGCTGTGTACCTGACACAGTGACTGGGCTGCTCACCTGACACAGTGACAGGGCTGTGTACCTGGCACAGTGACTGGGCTGCTCACCTGACACAGTGACGGGGCTGTGTCTCTGACACAGTGACAGGGCTGTGTATCTGACACAGTGACAGGGCTGTGTATCTGACACAGTGACAGGGCTGCGCACCTGACACAGTGACAGGGCTGCGCACCTGACACAGTGACAGGGCTGTGTACCTGACACAGTGACAGGGCTGCTCACCTGACACAGTGACGGGGCTGCTCACCTGACACAGTGACAGGGCTGTGTATCTGACACAGTGACAGGGCTCTGTACCTGACACAGTGACAGGGCTGTGTATCTGACACAGTGACAGGGCTGTGTATCTGACACAGTGACAGGGCTGTTCACCTGACACAGTGACAGGGCTGTCTACCTGACACAGTGACAGGGCTGCTCACCTGACACAGTGACAGGGCTGTGTACCTGACACAGTGACAGGGCTGTGTACCTGACACAGTGACAGGGCTGTCTACCTGACACAGTGACTGGGCTGCGCACCTGACACAGTGACAGGGCTGTGTACCTGACACAGTGACAGGGCTTTGTATCTGACACAGTGACAGGGCTGCTCACCTGACACAGTGACAGGGCTGTGTACCTGACACAGTGACAGGGCTGCATACCTGACACAGTGACTGGGCTGCGGGCCTGACACAGTGACAGGGCTGTGTACCTGACACAGTGACAGGGCTATGTACCTGACACAGTGACAGGGCTGTGTACCTGACACAGTGACAGGGCTGCATAACTGACACAGTGACAGGGCTGTGTCTCTGACACAGTGACAGGGCTGTGTATCTGACACAGTGACAGGGCTGTGTATCTGACACAGTGACAGGGCTGCGCACCTGACACAGTGACAGGGCTGCGCACCTGACACAGTGACAGGGCTGTGTACCTGACACAGTGACAGGGCTGCTCACCTGACACAGTGACGGGGCTGCTCACCTGACACAGTGACAGGGCTGTGTATCTGACACAGTGACAGGGCTCTGTACCTGACACAGTGACAGGGCTGTGTATCTGACACAGTGACAGGGCTGTGTATCTGACACAGTGACAGGGCTGCGCACCTGACACAGTGACAGGGCTGCGCACCTGACACAGTGACAGGGCTGTGTACCTGACACAGTGACAGGGCTGCTCACCTGACACAGTGACAGGGCTGTGTACCTGACACAGTGACAGGGCTGCTCACCTGACACAGTGACAGGGCTGTGTACCTGACACAGTGACTGGGCTGCGCACCTGACACAGTGACTGGGCTGTGTTCCTGACACAGTGACGGGGCTGCTCACCTGACACAGTGACGGGGCTGCTCACCTGACACAGTGACAGGGCTGCGCACCTGACACAGTGACGGGGCTGTGTACCTGGCACAGTCACAGGGCTGTGTACCTGACACAGTGACGGGGCTGTGCACCTGACACAGTGACAGGGCTGCGTACCTGACACAGTGACAGGGCTGCGCACCTGGCACAGTGACGGGGCTGTGTACCTGGCATAGTCACAGGGCTGTGTACCTGACACAGTGACGGGGCTGTGTACCTGGGAAAGTACCAGGACAGTACCTGGGACACTGGCGGGGTTGTGTAGCTGTGGCAGTGATCTGTGCACATGTGACAGTGCCAGTGCTGCGATTCCTGTCGTTTCTCGTTTTGCTCATTCTGTTGGGTGGGAGAAATTCCTCCCACTTAGTATTCCAACAGGATTTGTATTCTGCTCAGTAGAACATCAATTTAAAGCACAAAGTTTTGCAAATTCCGTTGGGGATTTAATTTGGCGGTGAACTTGCTTCCTGCCTCCACTCCCCCCAAAGTCTATATTTATTCACAGTGGATTGTGATTGAGAGGAAATACTCTCCATTTTGAGCGTGCGGCACAATTTAATCAGACTATCAGTGCTGGCCTCGACGATCAGGATACGCATACACACGCAAACACCAGTGACACACAGCCAGAAATACTTGCAACAACACAATAGGGAAAGCTAATGTGTACCTACTTGGATCGCAGTACATGTGCTGTTGACAGTGATCGGCCAAGTTCCAGTTTGACTGATATCGCCCCTCTTCACAGGCCTTACAATCAGTGTCATTCTGTACCGTGCATTCACTGTTCATGTAGGAACCTGCAACACAAGACAGCACATGTACCAATCTATTGTGCAAGGAATACAATCCATAGACCTGGCTCTAATTCTGCTCCTTTGCCACCGGCCCGGGTGCCCTTTGACACCATTTCATAGAGTCATAGAAGAGTCATAGAATCCATAAAGTGCAGAAGGAGGCCATTTGGTCCGTTGAACTTGCACCGACTCTTAGAAAGAGCACCCTACCTAAGCCCACTCCCTCGCCCTATCCCTTAACACTGCACATTGAAATAGTCAATCCACCTAACCTGCACATCTTTGAAATGTGGGAGGAAACCGGAGCACCCGGAGGAAACCCGCACAGACACGGGAGGAAGTGCAAACTCCACACAGACAGTGACCCAAGGCTGGTGGTGATCCTGGGTCCCTGGCGCTGTGAGGCAACAATGCGAAGCACCATGTCCCCATGCCGCACTTCCCTTGCAGTTAAATACTTGCTCGTTGATACGAAAATAAACCTCCCGGTAGATATTGGAAGTATTGGCCAAAAAAAAAGACAAGCTTTGAGAAGTCGGTTTGAAGATGGCAAAAGGGGAGTTGAGGAGATTGTAGAATTTTCCAGAGAGTGTCACCCATGGTGACTAGCAACAATGCCACCAATTTGGAGTGAAGAGTGGCAGATTCACCAATCAGCAGACCAGAAGGAAGAAAGGAATGATCAGAGCCAAGACTGGCAGTGCTTACACTTTCCAACATTAGCAATTGCCCCCAACCCAGGGGTCAATTTTGCCAACATATCACAGCCGCAACTAATATCAAATTAAATTAACCTAGGTCAACAGCTGGAAATAAAACCCGTCAACTTCCTGATCTGAGTAGCTTAGCTTCTCATTCACCCAATTGCAAAGTCTGATCAGTTTTTTAAAAATTCCCCACCCATTCAGAAGCCAACCAACCAGTCAATCCATCCTACAACTCCCAGATATTCAGTATTGGCTGGGCGAAACATTTGAGTGGCTTGAATTCTATTCAAAGCCATTGATTCCACAAAGAAATGGGTAGAATTGTGGAGATCAAGCCCAAAACACTGATAAAATCTTGGAAAGCTATATCATAAAAATGGAAGTTGACATTTTCAGCCCTATGGACAGGAGGGGGCCATCCCACCCCTCAAGCCATCAATCAAAACATGGCTAATCTGGGACTCAACCATCTCCCTTGATACTCAGGCCTGACAAAATTCTGCTGATCTAAACCTTGAAAGCTCCAATTGGCTCCAGCTTCGACAGCCCTTTTGGGGGACAGTATTTGTTACAACCAACAAGTATCTTACGGGGTGGAAAGAATTAACTTACCCGTGAACCTTGCAGAATAGCACCTCTCCTGTTAAGGGGGCGAAGGACCTCTTAACAATGTCTAGTTGTATGACATATAGAGCCGGCCGGTTAGGCACCGGTAAGGCAGACCCAGTTGGGATCTACCGTGTGGTGTATATAACAGTTATTGTAAATAAAACTAAGTGTCTTAGAACTACTGGTGTGGACTCCTTTGTGGCCTTATAAAAGTATCCCAGATGTCTATTGCACTGTGTCTGTGTGTGTGTATAGAGATGCTCCTTGATTTCACTCCTGAATGGACTCGCACCTATCAGTGATCCAGTTTACATTCCAGCTTTGACAAAGAGTCATCCAGACTCGAAACATTACCGCCATTCTCTCTCCACAGAAGCCATCACACCTGCCGAGATTGTCCAGCATTTTCTGGTTTTGTTTAAGATTCCGGTATCCATAGTCCAGCCTTCTGTTCATCTCGTTCCCACCCCACTGCCCCCCCCCCCTGCCCCCCCCCCCTTGCCCCCCCCCCCCTTGCCCCCCCCCCCCCTTGCCCCGTCCTCCTCCGCAGGAATTCATTCTCCTCCATTATTATTTCTGTACTTACCCGGTGGACACTTGGCACAGCAACGGGAAAACTTTAAGTACTGTGTGATAGTGTTACATTTGGTGGCGGATTCACAATAGCACACCTGAAAGAGTAGTACAAAGACTGCATTAGTATTCACGTTATCGCGTTTCGCTGCATTGCTCATTTTGGGGGTTACCAACCCCGAATAATCTGCAGGACTCTACTGTGAGAAAAATCCAGGAGAAGGTTCATCGGGGCAATTAGAAAAGTGTACGTAGTCAATACATTGTTTAAGTACTCTCACTTATTATTTGTGTACATATCGGAAAGTGAAAAATTGGCTGCTTGACCGTCAGTCAAGAATGTTCCAGTAAGACAAGAAAGAAAGCTGCAACTGGAAGAGGCTCATCAATTAGGTCCATATTACCAGATTCTTTCCACCCATTTTCACCAACCCCAACTCCCAGGGAAACTCTGGTAGCAGGATTATAATGGTTACTGGACTGCTAATCCAGAGGATTTTACTAATGTGCAGAGTGTTTCTTAAATGGTTAGAAAGTGTAGATATAAAAAAGCCAAGCTGTGGAGATGTCGCCGTTGGACTGGGGTGGGCACAGTAAGACGTCTTACAACACCAGGTTAATGTCCAACAGGTTTGTTTCAAACACGAGCTTTCGGAGCACAGCTCCTTCACCTGATGAAGGAGCTGTGCTCCGAAAGCTAGTGATTCGAAACAAACCTGTTGAACTTTAATCTGGTGTTGTAAGATATTAAAAAAGGACCTGCATATCCAATAAACCACTGACGGCTAACATGCAGGTGCAGCAGACAATTCGGAAGGTTAATGGTATGTTGACCTTCAGAATCATTGAATCCCTACAGACAGAAGGAGGCTATTCAGCCCATCAAGTCTGCAACAACCATCCGAAACAGCATACTACCAAGAGATTGGGGAAATTGGGCACTTTCGAGTTTTGAAAAATGAGAGGTGATCTCATTGAAACCTACAAAATACTTAAAGCAATAGGCAGGGTAGATGCAGGCGAGCTGTTTCCTCTGGTTGGAGAGTTTAGAACCAGGATGCACAATTTCAAAGTAAGGAGGAAGCCACGTGCAACTGAGATGAGGAGAATTTATTTTTACTCAGAGGGTTGTGAATCTTTGGAATTCTCTATCCCAGAGGGCTGTGGATGCTCAGTCATTGAGTCCGACTGATTTCTAAATACCAATGACTTCAGAGGTGTGGGGATAGTTTGGGGAAAAGGCATTGAAGTGGATGATCAGGTATGATCACACTGAACGGTCTGATGGGCTGAATGGCCGACAGTTGCTCCTATATTCAGGAGAAAAGGGCAGTAAGGTATGGGCAACAATTGCTGCCTCGCCAGTGATGCCCAAACCCCAGGAACAATGAATGAAAAAATGTTTCTTTTTTGAATATTACAGCTTAGGTGCATAAGGCACACTGAGAAAATGCTTTCAAAACTCACAATAGGAGATGCTATTATGTATATTATATTAAAGAGGGTGGTAATGGGGGGATGTGAGTTCATTGACAACAGACACACATGACTCTGTAATGGATAATACTAAAAAGGCAGATTTGTTAAATTAATATTTTGTATCTGTTTTTCCCATGAAGGAAGGGAAGAAGAAAATAATAAACAGTCTAAAAAGTCACAAGAAGAATTTACTGATTGGATTTAATATAAATAAGGAAACTGTCAAGGGGAGAAACTACTGAACGTGAACAAATCTATAGGATTGCAGGGAATTGAGTGATTTTTATATTTCAGCTCCGTTTTGGGATGGGCTGTTACATCGGCCACTAAGTACCATCTCCTGAGACGGCGCTGGTCAGCTCTGTATTAAGCATTGCCTGGCAAGGCAGTCTCTGCCACGTTTACTGCAGGGGAGGACAGTGAGCTGAGATGGTGCATGTTTCACTGGCCTCTGTCTTCTGGGCTAGCTGAGCTTTTTGTTTCAGCTCGCCTCTTCTATTGCCCTTGCAAACAGCCAGCAGCTCCAAAGTCTCCACCATCAATGACAGTCTCCGAGTTGAAAGTGTCTACGCCTGCCATCTTCAAATCCCACTTACAGGTGTCCTTGTAATGGAGGCATGGACATCCAGCAGGTAATGATGCAGCGGCCAGTTAACTGCATGGAATGTCTTTGGCTATACGATTGTCACCCATCTATTGAAGGTGCCCGAGCCAGGGCAGATGTCGTTGGCTCAGTACTAGACGTATGCTGACAGAATTAGTATGCCTCCCAGCACCAATCCCCTTCCATCCCACACCCATTGTCCAACAGGAGTGGGTCAGGAAATCTGTTGGCATCTGCGAAAGCTCATAAAGTGGGTCACCAACCCTCCCACTCCCAGGATTGTCTTGGAGCCTCCAGATATTAAACAATTAAATCTGGTGCACACTACGGTGAGCCACCAGGAGAGGAATTACTGAGACAATGTGTGCGATTCTCCAGAAAAATTTCTAAGTGTGCCAGCGAGCGGGAATTGTCGCGGGTTTCCCGGCGCTAGCCCAACGAGGCCAGCAATACAAATCAACGTTAATTTGTCCACTTAATGAGGCCTCATGGGCTTCTCGCCCCGAATGCTGGCTCGCCAGCTGATTCGCTGGGACCGCACTCGCCAGCCCCATGCTAACATGCCCCACTCTCAGATGGGCATGGCCGAGGCGCTGCAGAGCTTGACCCAGGCGCAGGTGGGCATTGCTGAGGTGCTGCAGAGCATGCCCCAGCGACTGAGGAGCATCGCCGATGGCTTCGACACGATGGTGCGGACCATGGGGAACCGCCAGGGCTGGCAGAGCCAGATGATGCAGGGACAGCCAGGGCCCGAACCAGCTTCCCCTCCATTCCAAGGTGAACCCCAGGGTGCTGTGGGCACCAACCGGGAGGAGGGGACGCTGAGTGCTTACCAGCTCTCCCGCATTTCACCCCTCTGATGCGGGCCGCAACTCGGGATCAGCACACGGGACAGGGCTGCACGGCCGTGCATGTGCCGCCGACAAGTGAGCCGGGGTCCTCCGGCCCCAGAGCCCCCAGAGGCGCTCGCCCACCAGGGGCACTGAAGGCCGCGGGACACGGTAAGCAGCTGGCTGCTCCATCTCAGATGTGCATCCTGGGGACACACTGAGACGTAGTGGTAGAGCTAGGAGGGCTAAGCACATCGAGGATCACTGAGGGGACCTGGGGGAGGGGGGGCTGCACCATCGGGAGAGTGGGGACCAATATTGAACAATAAACGCCCTTGTGCACAACCAGTAGCATGCCTCTGTCACTTTCTTCCACAATGCATCACCGCGTGCAGGTGATGGGTGTGAGTGAGCACCAGACAGGCAGGGGTCAGACTATGGCACAGATTGAGGAGCACAAACGCCGAGCTCTCTGTGGGTTATCATCAACGCGCTGACCTTGACAGTGACCTGCTGACAGTACCGACACAGTCCCAGCACCGTGGAGTGATGCGACACACACTCTGGAGACATTGGCTTGATGGGTGGGTAAGGTTGCGATGATGGACCAGGCCACGTCCTAGGTGAAGTGGGCAAGTACGAGGGCCTCCCTGGCCCTCCGGGCTTGCCGGACCTCCACCACTGCCACCTGTCCTGCAACCTCTGGCTGGGCCTCAGGTTCCTCCCAGCCTCGTCCTCCAGCCCCAGCTGGTCCAGTGCCTCATCATCATCCTCGTCTCCCCCCCCTCATCCTCTTCCTCCGAGATGGCCACATGTTCCTCGTCATCAACCTCCAGCCCGTCACTCCGCTCCTGTGTCATGTTGTGGAAGATACAGCAGACCACAACAAAGCGGACGACCCTCCAGGAGCGCACCACCATAGCGGTCGAGGTATCGGAACCGCACCTCAAGGAGTCCAATGCACTGCTCAATGACACCCCGGGTGGCTGCATGGGCCTCATTATGGCAGGTCTCCGTTTCAGTCTCCGGCTTCCGTACTGCCATCATTAGCCAGGTCCTCAGCGGATATCCCTTATCCCCCAGGAGCCAGCCACCCATCCTTGGGGTGCTCCTCAGAGAGACCAGGGATGACCGACTGCCCCAGAATGTAGCTGTCGTGCACACTCCCCGGGAAGCGTGCACACACGTGCATTATCTTCATCTGGTGGTTGCACACGAGCTGTATATTGAGGGGTGGAACCCCATTCAGCTAACATAGGGCACCCCAAATGGCTCAGTGAGCACAGGGCAACATATGTGGCATCTATTACCTCCTGGACCTGGGACATTCCGGCGATGGCGGAGAAACCTGCTGCCTGGGCATCCTGTTGGGCTTGGTCCATGTCAATGTGGATGCAGTCTTCCGCCCAGGCATACAGGACATTTGTGACCTGCCCAATGCACCTGTGGGCTGTGGCCTGTGAGATACCACACATATCCTGGAGAAATGGGCTTGGTGGGTGGGTCTGGTTGCGACGATGGACCAGGCCACATCCTAGATGAAGTGGGCAAGTACGAGTGCCTGGAATGATTCCGTGGCATAAACGTTCAGGGCTGCAGTGCTGCAGTGACCTTGACAGCCACCGGGCGCAGGTAATTTCCTCCTCCATGTGGTGCCAAGTCCATGGGGACGTGGCACAGGTACCGCACCACCTCCTTGTTGAGGCGGGGCCTCCTGCGGCACAAGTTGTCTGTCATCTGTTCAAAAGACCAGCAACGCCTGTACACCCTGGTCCATCGTGGGACTCTTCCTCTTGAGTTCCTCCCTAGCCTGATGGGTGGCCAGGTCCTCAGGGTGTGGGATGGGGTCCAACACTCCCTCGAGCATCTGCAGACACTGTTGCTGCCATCTTCTCCTGTCCGCATCGCGTAGCACCAGCACCACTAAGGCAACTGCTACGTCCAACATCCCTGCCATAGTTTACAATATCTGTAAAGAATTGGGAGAGGGATCGCTTATTGGCCTTTTGACTAAGATCGAGCGCATATTGAGCCTTTTGGCTCAGATCTGGTATGTCTCTCTTGTGGGGACCATGAATTGGATCAATTTGAATTGGTTTTTGGAGCAGGCAAGGAGCTGGATTAGGGGTTTGCCCGTGATCCACATTCTGAGCTCTGATTTTGTAACTCTGATAAAGTATTTTTTTTTTTAAATTGGGAGAGGGTGTTAGACTGACAAACAACAGTGACTTCCACCTCGGGACCCTCCATTCTCCCAAAGATCCCCCCCCCCCTCCGCCATCTCGCCCCTACTTGAAACACCCTGCCCACGCACACCCGGCCGCAGCAGGCCCCCTCACCGGGCTCCAGACCCTATATCCCGGACTCCCACTCACAACATCAACTGGACCAGGCACTGGCCGCTTCCCCGTCGAACTCACCCACCCTCCGGCCATGGTCATGTCCCCCGGAGCTGTGTCCCATCCCCTGGGTGTTCTGTTGGCTGCTGAGTGTGTGGTGTTGCCTCCCACAGTGTTCACGCACACTGTCCAGGCATCAAGGTCTGTTCAGGATGCAAGGCAGTAACTCCCACATGCTACCTGGCCTGCGCACCCACGGGAATACACTTGGATTGTGTGAATTACTCACTTAACCACGATTGCCAATTCCCTAGATGCTACAGCCTTCAGACAGTCAGCCAGAGGCCTCGACAGTCAATGGGAGTTATGGGTGGTCGGTGGGGCAGACGGGCAGGGACAAGGGTTGCCCCCGGAACGGGTACACAAGATCCAGGGATTGGCATGGTGGTGCAGCGAGCAGTTGCTCCCCAGTTGCCCCCCCCCACCACCACCCACACATGGCGGCCCACCCCTGCGAAGGGCCCCAGCACGCTCAGTTGAGGGTCCCCCATCCCCCACCGAGCCCAGCATCCGCAAACACTTTGCCTGTCAGCAAAGATGGCTACTCCCCTTCTCGGCTCCCCACAGAAGCCCTTCCGCCAGGTTGACCTTTTTAAAAAGGAGTACTAATCGGTGCCAGCGTGACCACCTGTTGGGGAGTCCGCTGAATGACGGGAGGCATTTGGATCAGGGGTAGCTCTCGTTAATTGTATAGAAATGGGGCGTAAGTGGTGATAATTTGTTTCTCGCCTTGCTACGGCGAGATTCCGATTTCGCCTATGGGAGTAGGCAAGTTGCATCGCAAACTGTTTGGCGCCTGCCGCAGTTCCCGTTTTTGGCCTCTCCCGCTATTCACCGGCCATTCGCTGGCCTCGTTTCACTTGAGCGGGAGTGTAACGAGGCCGGAAGATCACGCCCAATGTTTCTTTGTTATCAAGATATCGGGAATGGCTAAAAGGGCTGTTTCAATAATGGTCTTGGCAGAGGGCACAGGAGGAAATTCCAGTCATAACAGGGATGAAGTTTTCAAAATTTAACAGAGCCCAGCAATCAGAAAGCAGGGAATGATCAGGCCTTGAAGGGAGTCGGGTAGCAGTGGGGGATGATGGGGAGATAATTACAGGGGGAGGGGGGGGGGGGTGATTAATGCTGATAGGGAGGCACAGACTAGAGAAAGTAGTTTGATGAGGTCAGTGGAATGGTTAGCCAATCGCTGGGCAAGCAGTTCAAGGTCTAACGGCCCAGTCACAATTTCAGCAATAGTATCAAAGGCTTGTGCCCCAGAGCTTGTGGTTCCCCTGGCCAATTCAGCTACAACACTGGCATCTACCGGGTGCTGTGGAAAAATGTCATGTCCACAAAAAGCAGGACAAATCTAAACCATCCCATCAATCTATTTTCAATCATCAGTAAAGTGCTGGAAGGGGTAATCAACAGCAGTACCAGGAGGCCCTTACTCAGCAATAACCTGTTAACTAATGCTCAGTTTGAATTCCACCAGGGTCACTCAGCTCCTGGCCTTATTACAGCCTTGGTTCAAACATGGACAAAAGAGCTGAATATCAGAAGTAACATGAGAGTGACTGCCTTTACATCAAGGCTGCATTTGACATTTGCATTTGCAGCATGGCATCAAAGAGGCTTACCAAAGCTGAAGTCAATGGGAATAAGAGGGAAAATACTCCACTAGTTGGAGTCATACCAACACGAAGATGATTGTATTCGTTGGAGGTTAATCATTTCAGTTGCACAATGTTCAGCACCATTCATGACTCCTCAGGTACTGAAGCAGTCCATGTCAAAATACAGCAAGGTCTGGACAATATCCAGGCTTGGGCTAACAAATGGCATAATTGCCAGGCAATGAGCATCTCCCAACAAGAGAGAATCCAAACATCTCCCCTATCAAGTGCGACTACTCAGCAATACCTGCTCTTGAACACTCCATTTGGGTTCTGCCAGGGTCATTCAGCTCCTGACCTCATTACAGCCCTGGTTCACGCATGAACAAAAGAAATGCAGAATGCCAGAGGTGAGGTGAGAGTGACTGCCCTTGACATCAAGGCAGCATTTCACCGAGTATGGCATCAAAGAGCCCTCGCTAAACTGGTGTCAATGGGAATCAGGGGGAAACTCTCTGCTGGTTGGATTCATACCTGGCACAAAAGGAAGATGGTTGTGGGGTTGGAAGTCAATCATCTCAGCTCCAGGACATCACTGTAGGAGTTCCTCAGGGTAGTGTCCTAGGCCCAACCATCTTCAGCTGCTTCATCAATAAGGTCAGAAGTGGGAATGTTTGAGGATGACTGCACAATGTTCAGCGCTATTCGCAACTCCTCAGATAATGAAGCAGCCCATGCCCAAATGCAGCAAGACCTGGATAATATCCAAGCTTGGGCTAAAAAGTGGCAAGTTACATTTGTGCCACAGAAGTGCAAGACAATTGCATCTCCTACAAGAGAGGATCTAACCCCCACCCCTTGACATTCAATGGCATTACCATCGATGAATCCCCCACTGATCAGAAACTGAACTGGACTAGCCTTATTAATACTGTACTGTGGCTACCGGGGCAAGTAAAAGGCTAAGACTCCTGCGGCAAGTAACTCCACCTCCTGACCCCCTAAAGCCTGTTCACCATCTACAAGGCACAAGTCAGGAGTGTAATGGAATACTCTCCACTTGCCTGGATGAGTGCAGCTCCAACAACACAATAAGCTTGACACCGTCCAGGACAAAGCAGCCCACTTGATTGTTCCTCCTTCCGCAAATATCCAAACTCTCCACCACCAACAAACAGTGGCAGCCGCGTGTATCATCTAAGAGATGCACTGCAAGAACGCACCATGGTTCCTTTGACAGCACCTTCCAAACCTACGACCACTACCCTCCAGAAGGATAAGAGTAGCAGATACCTGGGAACCCCACCTGGAGGTTCCCCTCCAAGTCACTCACCACCTCGGCTTGGAAATATATCACAGTTCCTTCACTGTCGCTGGGTCAAAATTCTGGAACGCAGTGACCATCATTATTTGATTTGATTTATTATTGTCACATGTATTAATATACAGTGAAAAGTATTGTTTCTTGTATAAAAGTATACAATACTTTTCACTGTATACTAATACACGTGACAATAATAAATCAAATCAAATCAAATAACGATGGTCACTGTGTTTCAAAGTAATAGATAGCACCTTATACTTCAGGATGTTTCTGAGAGATATAATGAATTGCCACTAGATGCAATCTGCATTGTTAATACGCCTTAACAGAGGGCCGGATTGATTTTATTCACTTATTGCCGGTACAGGGGTGGGGATTCCCTCAGCAGGGCTTATAGAGGCATTGTGCCGCAGTGGGTAGCATCCTTGCCTTGGAGCCAGAAGCTCCAAGTTCAAGTCCCATCACAGGACTTAATTGCCAAGGAAGGCGAAACAGGTTGAGTGTCATCCTGCAAAATCCTTCCAAAGACACCTATGGCTGGCGGCAAGAGCTGGAGTGACTCCTGGTCAGCCGTGCTTGATGAGGAGTGGCGCCTCTCAAGCTACAATTTCTGGCAACAGACTAGCAACCTGTTCCAGGAAATATTAGCTATGGAAACAGACGAAAGTCTGCCTTAGTGCAACACTTGGTGTGGGGAAGAGAATTGGAATGGACCATCATTATGTCAGCAAAGTTCCCATTGTAGCTCAGTGGTAATTCTCTCACTTTCCACACTGATATCATTAGTGTCAACTACTTACACAAAAAACATTCTCAAATTCAACAGAGCAACCAAACGATTCTAAAGTGGCTGAAATGTTTGCTAAAGGTTTAATTCTTTTAATGGCGCTGAAGGCACAACCACCAATAAAAAATGATTATTGCTTAGTTAAAATGATTACGCATGGTGAACTCCACGTCTTGATGTACGAGGCTGGGTTTGATCCAGCTTAAAGTGGTGTTTAGGGTGCACCTGACCAAGTCCAGAATCAGTTTTTTAAGATGTCATTTAAGATGTATCTAGACAGATACCTGAATGAGCAGGGAGCAGAGGGATACATATCCTTAGAAAATAGGCGACAGTTTTAGATAGAGGATCTGGATCAGCGCAGGCTTGAAGGGCCAAAGGGCCTGTTCCTGTGCTGTAACTTTTCTTTGTTCTTTGAGTTGCTTCTTCTCGGAGGTAGATGACAGATGAGAGCGTGTCCGGGGGTCCAGCCAGCCATGCGCACGTGTTCTGATCTTGCCCCAAGCTTGTGAGCTTTTAGGTCTCCTTCTTTAACACCATGTCATAATTTGAATGTTGAAAAGGAGCCCTGTTCATTAGTTGCCATTATTGGGGCATCGGACTCGCCGTGCTGCAGAGGGATAAGAGGGAGGGCGGATGTTCATACCTTCACCGTGTTGATTGCCCGGAGGCGGGTTCTGCTGGGGTGGAGGTCTGTGTCTCCACCCAGCGCCTCAATCTGGTTGGGAGGCTTGATGGAGTTTTTGTGCCGAGAGAAGGTGAAGTACACTGTGAGGGGTTAGGTTGAGGTATTCTACCGGAGGTGGCAACCATTGGTAGTTTATTTTAAGGAACTGATCACCGTCAGTTGTGGTGGGGGAGATGTGATAATGCTACTTCTAATGTATTTTTTCTGTAAATTGTATATATTTGTTTATTTTGTAATCTATAAAACGAAAAACGCTAATAAAAACATTTTTTAAAAAAAAAGAAGCCTTCTGCTGAGCTGTGAGGGGCAATCAGGCCGCCTGCTGAGGACTTTTCCCAGTCCTAAGGCACACAAAAGAGGCAAGAGTGGCTCTGGGAAATCAGGGGGTGGTGGGGTTTCGAGGACAGGCCACAATGGATGCTGGGTCGGGCTGCTTCTTTCAACACCAAACTGCAGTGAGAAAGTGAACGTTTTGTGGCCCTTTTATGAAACAGCCTTCTGTGGCCTCTTTAAAGACCCGCAGTGAAACCAAAATTAACACACCGCAACCTCTGATTCAGGCAAACTGGCTTGGCAATACAGATCTGAAATAGCATCGGGAATTAATTTTTAAAATAGAATGAGACCTGCCCTCACGTGGGGTCATCTTAAAAAAGGCCCCAGCCTATTTACCAGTGACTGAATTGAGCAGATCAGACACAGGCCTCTCCTAAAGAGGTTACCACCACACCCACTTTAAAATGGGTGCAATGAATGGATATGACAATGTTAAATTTAGACGTTATTATTCCTTTTTTAATGAATATGCTAATTATTCCTTGTTAAAATGATTGTACTGATTATTGAGTGTCAAATTGATTATGCCAGTGAATCCTTAAACTAGTTAATCTGTGTTAAAATTATGACACTGATTATCTAATACATATTGGTAGAGTTGAGGAGCAACTCTTGCTGTTTCTACAACAATCACCCACAGTCATGTGGCTGATCACCACAACTAACCCCAGTTTCCCACAATAAAACTCGTGGGGAAATTTCTTCGAAGACACTTCAGTGATTTGTGTCATCGCTTGTTACTGAGCATTCCATCACGGCCAACGGGTTCCAGTGTCTGCTGAGCGCACCTCCAACTAAAAAGATTTGAAATATCAGCTGGCGGAGTCAGTTCCCTCAAGGTGAGCAAATAAAAGGGAGAAATGGTGCTTGCAGGTGATCACTTATCTCATTGCCTGATCTGGTGGTTACAGACTCATATCAGAAGGAAATAAGAGGTTTTCAGAAGTGCTGAACACCCCTGCATAGGATGTGAATGTTCTGTGCCCATGGTATCACCTTCTACCAACACAGTATGCGAGGGGATAGCTTTGCCAGAGTTGTTTCTGGGCTTATGACAAGAGCCAGATACAGTGATTTTGGTCTTTCCTGTGTCTTGCTGAAGAAAGCTACAGAATTGCCAAGACTGGATGTTGACGAGTACCCTGATGGCACAAAGGCGATGGTCAGATGAAGAGAGGCAGAGTTGGTTATCATCCGTGTGCATGGTGACCCCAGGTGCCCGGATACTGTTGCCGAGGGCAGCTTAGGAAGAGGGGGAGGACCAAGGTTAGCTCCCTGGACCTCTCCAGAGTCATTGCGGGGTTGAGGAGATAGCGGGCACAATCTAACAGGAAAAGAACAGAGTCCTGTTAAGGGCGTGTTTGGTGGGGCGATTCTCAGCGCCTACCGTGCCGAGAACAATCCTGCTATCAAACAGGACCTTTTTCTGGCCTCGGATTGGAATGCCCCACCGAGGCCGCACTTACCTTCATTTCCAGAACTGACAAGTTCATCTCGAATCTCACCCTATCTCATAAGGGCAGGGCACCCCGGGCCCGATCTCAAGTATGGGCAACCTG
Source organism: Scyliorhinus canicula (assembly GCF_902713615.1). Lineage (NCBI taxonomy): Eukaryota > Metazoa > Chordata > Chondrichthyes > Carcharhiniformes > Scyliorhinidae > Scyliorhinus > Scyliorhinus canicula. The sequence goes on along the minus strand of NC_052152.1, from coordinate 135,761,052 downwards.
ACACCCAGGCATCTTGGCACTGCCAGCCTGGCACACTGCCAGTGCCCCTTCCAACCTAGCAGTGCCTATCTATTATAGAAGTGTTTGGTAGGACAGACAGGCAGCAGCTGTAGTTGCCACTGTTTTGGGTAGCTACAATATTTAAAGATGGCTGGCTTGGAGGCCTCGCAGATGAAAAGCCCCTCGCAGATGAAAAGCCCCTCACCTCCCACCCCTTGCTGGCTCAGGGGCAACGGCCGATCTGGAAATCTTCAGCTCTCCCCGACCATTGCATTCAACTTCAATCTCGCTAATGAAATGGAAATGAATACCAATTAAGGGTTAATGATATGCCCGCCATATTTGAGCAGGATCCGGAACGAGCCATCAGGAGCGAGCCAGTTATATAATAAACTGATTAGAACCAAGGGCAAATCTCGATTTTGGCCTTTCCCGCTATTTAATCAGTGCACCAGATCTGCGCCGTAACAACATGGTTTTTAAATCACGTCCATTAATAGAGTTAAGATGTTTATATTTTGTATTTTGTAAAAATTTCAATAAAAATTATTTATATAAAAAAAACTCTGCGTCTCTCTCCCACAAATGCATCCAAACCTACTGAGTTTATCCAGTATTTTATTTTGGGTGAGACTATAGTCAAGTCAGGGCAGTCTCGCGGAGTTGGGCAATGGAGGAGTTGCCTTGAAGGAAAATCCTGTGATAGTGTCAAAGGCCACAGAGAGGTCAAAGGCCACAGAGAGGTCAAAAGGTTGAGGTGGGTTTGTGCACCACAGTCACAGGGAATGGGACCAGTGACAGGACTGGAAATCCGTCTGGAGAGATTCACTTTGCGAGTTGCGAGAAAGATGGGCATAGATCTGGGAGACATCAGTACAATCAAGGACCTTCGTGGGGATAGGGAGGCCGAAGATAGGATTATTGTTAGTGAGAACAGCGATATGAAGTGTAGGATTTTGGAGAAGGAGGTGTTGACAGGAGTTTTGGAAAACAAAGGCAGTGCCTGAGGAGATGGAGCCATTTACAATATCAGCTAACATGGGGGGGCCGCAAAGTGAGAATATATGTAAACGATAGGGGGAAGGTCCCCCCAACCCCCCAACCACCCCCGGGACAGCTTCAGAAGAAAGTTGGTAGGTGGATGTGGGTGATGAGGGATGAAAGGAAGTGGTGAGGCGGCCTTGCCAGTGTTCGGAAGTAGAGAGGCCACTCAACAGGTACTGTTGGAGATGAAACAGTCTGAAAATAGACAGGAAAGTTTATAGAGTATGCAGAGAGAAAGGGAGAGAAAAAGAGGATTCGGGGTTTAGGTAAGAAATGGAATGGTGAACTCAGGAGAAGGGGCCAGGGAAGTCTAGATAATAATGAGGAATCGCTCTGTACAGAAACTGAAGGAAGCAAGGAGGGAGGATAACACCTGGAGAGACTTAGGGCAAGGTTTTATGGGACAGGAGTGATCCTGTCCAACTGAGGAAAAGTCAGGTACAACCCGCCACGATTTTATGTGCAGGAGACAATTAACTGCGTGCAGTTGGCACTTTCTTTGCTTTAAGAAACAACATTCAATCGTTATGTGCTGCTGACCAATTGAAGGATCACTCTTTAGTCCCAGAAGTGCCACGAGGAAACGTGGCCACTGCTGGGATTGCAAGGAGCCTGCAGCTGCAACAACAACAGAGGGCCTGAAACCCAGCTAAGTGGATTTGAGATCGCCATTGCCATTCAAACCTGCAAGATGGCGCCGGAGCGTGGTGACTCTGCGAGATCACACAGATCCTCTTCTAACATCTCCTCTAATCGTACTAATCTCTTAAAACTTAATTCTAAAACTCACACTATCACTAACCTCTCTCTTTTATGTTATGTTTGCCCTATGTATTTTCTTTTCATGTACGGAATGATCTGTTTTAGCTGTACGCAGAACACTACTTTTCACAGTACGTCGGTAAATGTGACAATAAACAAATCCGAATCCAAATGGGTGTGGAAAAGGGCAAGGTGCTATCGAGAATGGGAGTGGGGATGCTACCAAGAGAGAAACCCTTGCCACTGGGGGGTGGGGGGGGCACACCCTTTGTGGGCCAGTAGCTCCAATCAGGAGAGCTTCCCTCACCCCATGCCCAATAAAGGCTGCCCTTGTATGCCTGGCAGTGTCCCCGTGTAGCAAAGGGCCCGGCTGCCACTTAATCGACTACTTAGAGGCTTCAATTGGCTCAAAGGTGCAATGGCCATCCACCACCTTTCCCATAACTGGTAAAATGCCTACTACTCTCCTCAACCTCTACCCCCACCAGCCTCAGAGTACTCTTCTTGGGTCCCCATAAAATCCCAGTCTTACCGTTTGGGAGAGCAGGGGACAATGGACATAGAACAAGAACATAGAACAGTACAGCACAGAACAGGCCCTTCGGCCCTCGATGTTGTGCCGAGCATTGTCCAAAACCTTAAAAGAGGGATAAGAGGATTGTAATAGGATATGCCCAAAGGCAGGTAAGGGGAAAGGCTAAAGTAATCAAACAGGCTCATGGAATGTTGGCTTTTAACTCAGTTTTGCTGAAATAGAAAATTGCTGAAGTGAAGCAATAGTTGTACAGACCCTGGATCAGACCTCATCCCAGCACAGTGTTCGGTTCTGAGGCCTTGGAAGTGGAGCATCGCAAATTCACCAGACTTATGTTGAGCCTTAAAGGATTCACTTATGAGAACAGGTTGCATAAACTCGGCTTATCTTCCTTTATTTTTCCAATCTCATTTCTAATGAGTTGGACTTGAAGCTTATTTGGTATCTGGACTGCTGATAACAAGTCTCCAGTGTAATGATATGTATGTAGGTACGCCAGTGAAGGGTTAATTACTACATCTCAGTGTAATTCAAACACTAGAGGGCACCACCATTTCTCTGTGTAAATATCATACCTCAGGGAATGCTGGGTAGAACTAGCAAAGGAGAAAGACTGAGAACAGATAATACAAAGGACGCTGATACTAAAAAGTTTGAAAATGGTTCAAAACAATCCAGACGGAACAGTTATTGAGCACAAAAACAGAAACTACGGAATAATGAACTGTACACAATGGTACGTCTCTGAAACTGAAGGGCAACTTAACAGCACAGCCCAAAACAATGCCAGGAGTAGAAACAGAACATGGACATCGTTCAGACAAAACAAATGAATTTCATGAATTCGTATTTGCTCCAAGACAAAAAATCAAACCAGTTTTTAAGGCAAATGACATAGAAAATCAATACCACAAACACAGAAAAAGACCAGGTCATACAACAAAAGTGGTTCAACCAGTGGAACACCTGATGATGACTTGTTGGTACTTCAACACACCAAGAGTGCAGACTAAGGACAGACTCGATTTGTGAATCGTTCCTGTTGAACTTTTTTGTTATTGATTTTTCACTACATTTCAAAGTTATATACATATCATGTATTGTAATAATATTATACATTTTTCCTTTGTAAATAGAAACAAAATGTTAAAAAAGGGGGATGTAATGATATGTAAATAGGCATGCCAGTGAAGGATTAATTATTACATGTCAGGGTAATTCAAACACTAGAGGGAACCACCATTTCGCTGAGTAGAACTAGTGAAGGAGAAAGCCGGAGAACAGCACGAGGAGTAGTTTAGATTAGAGAGAGTTAACACCAGGATATCATTAGTGACTACTAGATTATAGATTACTGCTAGACAGATTCAATATTACTTTATTACTAATCATAGCTCAGTCGTGTGTGCGAACTTCATTTAATTAATCATTATCCAATAAATTAGTTTTGATTCAATGTAAAGATTGGTGGTTTCTTTGTCATCAACTCAACGGACCATTCTGGATCAAAAGGCTAAGAACAACGACATATTACCACCAAAGGTAATATAACATCCAGTGGGGTGAAGGCACAGCAGCTTCGACCAAAAGGGCTAATAGTAGAAGCATGGGCAAGGGTGGGCTGTGGGAAAATGGCAGTGACAAGGGGTGGTAGGCAAGGGATTTGGCTCTTGTTTTGGGTAGAGAGAGATTTCTCAAAAGACCTTCCTTACCAATGACTAGCAGAAACCTATATAAATATATAATCTAAAATACTGCTGAATATCTATTGTACAGATTTCCCCAATACTGGGGCACAACTTCTCCTCTCTTCCATGACTGAACCAAAGCTGGGCTTGATGTCATGCATCAGGTTGGCACTTCCTGTTCAATGCATGGCCCATTTCCACTGTGGGTTTAGTCATTCCTAGGTCAAGGCTAGGAATCCTACAGCATGTAACTCACCTCCTGACCCTCCCCCCCCCCCCCCCCCAAAAAAAAACCTGTCCATCTTCTACAAGGCTCAAGCCAGGAGTGTAATTGGATATTCTCCACTTGCCTGGATGAGTGTAGCTCCAGCAACACTCAAGAAGCTCAACACCATCCAGGACAAAGCAGACCACTTGATTGCTCCTCCTTCCACAAACATTCAAACCCTCCACCACTGATGAACAGTAGCAGCCTTGTGTACCATCTACAAGATGCACTGCAGTAACTCACCAAGGTTCCTCAGACAGCACATTTCAAACCTACGAACACTACCATCTGGAAGGACAAGAAAAGCAGATACCTGCTAACTTCACCACCTGGAGATATACCTCCAAGTCACTCACCACCCTGACTTGGAAATGTATCGCTGTTCCTTCACTGTCGCTGGACCAATATCTTGGAACTCCCTCCCTAACAGCACAGTGGGTGTATCTACACCTCAGGGACCGCAGCGGTTCAAGAAGGCAACTCATCACCACCTTCTGAAGGGCAACTAGGGATGGGCAATAAATGCTGGCCTAACCAGCAATGCCCACATCACATAATGAATTTTTAAAAATCTCATGGTGACTAATATTAATACTATATTCTAGTCGATGCGCTTTTGTTAAACAGTATGATTACTACTTCCCTATTGCACAACGGCTTAATAGACGCTAGTTCACAATTCTCAAATTAATATTGCTGACATGAAAGAACTTGTATTTATACAGCAGCTTTCATAATGCTCCAAAGCACCTCACACCCAATAAAGTAATTTGAAATGCAGTCACTATTGAAATGCGGGAAACACAGCCGCTACTTCGTGCACAGTGACAAACAGCAATAAGGTAGATAGTCATAGAACATACAGTGCAGAAGGAGGCCATTCAGCCCATTGAGCCCTCACTTCCACCCTATTCCCATAACACAACAACCCCTCCCAACCTTTTTGGACACTAAGGGCAATTTAACATGGCCAATCCACCTAACCTGCACGTCTTTGGACTGCGGGAGGCAACCAGAGCGCCCAGAGGAAACCCACACAGACACGGGAAGAACGTACAGATTCCGCACAGACAGTGACCCAGCAGGGAATCGAACCTGGGACCCTGGCGCTGTGAAGCCACAGTGCTATCCACTTGTGCTAGCATGATCAGATTATCTATTTTAGTGATGTTAGTTGAGGGATAAATGTTGTCCAAGATAGTGGTGCCCGTTCTTCTTTGAAATATCACCATGGAATCTTTCACATACAGCTGACAGGGGGAACTGGGATCTCAGTTAATTAATGAATGATTCAAAGGACAGTGCCTTCGACAATGCCAATCTCCCTCACTGCTGCACTGGACTGTCAGCTTCAAACGTGTGTTCAGGTCTCTTGACTTGAAACCACAACTTGCTGGCTCAGAGTTGTGCGTGTCTTCACTGAGCCATGGTGGACACATGAACAAGAAAGATAATAACTGAGCGTGTGAAATACAAAATGGTATTTGAATACCATGTTGTTGATGTTTGTAGCAGGTGCAGCCTGAATGGGAGCTGGAGGCAATTAAAGCCGATGCACATAGAGGAGTGGTACTTAATCCCAGGAAGGAGCCGACTGCTCTTAAAATATGAACAAGAGGCATGGAATTAATTAGAAAACAGACAAAAGCTGGTAAATAGGTTCACAGAAGCTGATGCAACCCCAGGAAATTTTGAAATGAGCTACTTGAATGTAGCACACAATATACCTGCGGTCAGAACTACTACTTTGATGCCAAAATATGTTGTTACACTAAAAGTGCAGTGGGGCATGGGATAGCCAGTGCTTAAATTGTAGCTTTCCCTTGCATTTCATCACTTGTACAATCAGGAAAGACTGAGGAAGACACAGCTTTTTGCATTGCAAAACTTAGAAATTTCTGAAGGAGGATGGAAGGTCTGGCATTTCTTTTTGACAGCTGCCTGTGGACATATACTGATTTTTAAACACCTTTCGTTTGGTACATTTTCCATTGAACAGCCAACTTTTTGGCATCATGGAACTGGTGATGTAACTTGGACTGAATGTGTGCTGCTGTTATTAATTTTTGTATGATTTCTAAAGACTACTGTCAGCACGGGGTGTCTTATTGATGGTTCATTACAGCTCCAAGATCCAACACTAAGCCCTCCCCTTGTCCATCACTTCACACACTGGTAGGTCATGGGATCCAGGCCATGAATTCTTACATTCGGAACTGCCTGTGTTGGTTGGCATTTTGCAGAGCCCAGAAACTGACGCATTTACAGCATTAGACCAGGACCCACTCTTGGGTACCACCTAGTGACTGGTTATGGAGCACTTGCATCTGTTTGTTTTGCTCAATAACCACAACCTCCATTTATAGAATGCCTTTAACATTAAATAAAAACCCACTGGAACTTCACAGCGTAAGTGTGACAAAAAGACACTGATCCAGGGAAGAAGAAATTAGGAGCATTAGGAAAAGCTTCGTTGAGGAAGGTTTTGGAAAAGTTTTTCACAGTGAACATAGAGAAACAGAAATGTTTCGAGATAGAATCCCACAGGTAAGAGCCAGGAGGATGAAGGCCCTGCTGCTGTTGATGAGATGAAAGGAAGGGGCATATGCCAGAGAAACAGAGGTTCCTTTTTATTAGTTCAACAGGTTTGGGCTTTGCTGGCTAGACCAGCATTGATAGCCCATCCTTAGTTGCCCTTGAGGAGGTGATGGTGAGCTGCCTTCTTGAACCGCTGCAGGCCATGTGGTGTAAGTACACACACAGTGCTGTCAGGGAGGGAATTCCAGGATTTTGACCCAGTGACAGTGAAGGAGCAGTGAAGTATTTCCAAATCAGATTGGTGTGTGGCTTGGAGGGGAACTTCCAGGTGGTGGTGTTCCCAAATATCTGCTGCTCCTGCCCTTCTAGATGGTCGTGGTTGTGGATTTGGAAAGTGTTGGGGTCATGAAGGGATTTAGGTTGAAGATTTTAAATTCATTGCATAGAGGGGAGGGGGAAGCTACTGCAGGTCAGCAGGGGAGGGGCAAGGGCAAGGGACGCTCGGTGAAGAACAAAATGTGGCCAAGATATTTGAAGACGATGGAATGCATGGAGGATGCGAGACCAAAGTGGAGAGACCTAGGACATCTGTGGGTAATTTTGGCTTTGCCGATCGTGTAAAACAGGTGATAACAGATCAGGGAGCCTAAAAACTATCTTGATTTTAATTTTCCACTTTGGAAAATCGGAAAAAATGTAGAACAGGTCAAAGTCGTAATGAAGTGCTTAGAGAGGTTGGTCATGAAGCGCATCACCTCCATTCTCCCAGAATGCCTTGATCCACTGCAATTCGCATACCGTCGCAACTGGTCCACAGCAGATTTCATCTCCGTGGCCCTACACTCATCCCAAGAGCATCTCGACAACAAGGACTACTACATCAGACTCCTATTTATTGACTGCTGTTCCGCCTTCAACACCATAATCACAGCCAAGCTCATATCAAAGCTCCAAACCCTAGGACTTGGCTCCTCATTCTGCAACTGGATCCTCGACTTTCTGACACACAGACCACAATCAATAAGGATAAACTACACCTCCTCCACAATAGTCCTCAATACAGGGGCCCCGCAACGCTGCCTACTATACTCCCTGGACACACACGACAGCGTGGCAAAATTTGGTTCCAACTCCATCTACAAGTTTGCTAACGATACGACAATAGTGGGCCGGATCTCAAATAACGGCGAGAGAGAATACAGGAGGGAGATAGAGAACCTAGTGGAGTGGTGCAGCGACAACAATCTATCCCTCAATGCCAGCAAAACTAAAGAGCTGGTCACTGTCTTTAGGAAGCAAAGTACTGTACACATCCCTGTCAGCATCAACAGGGCTGAGGTGGAGATGGTTAGCAGTTTCAAATTTCTAGGGGTACACATCTCCAAACATTTGTCCTGGTTCACCCACATCGACGCTACGACTAAGAAAGCACAACAGCGACTATACTTCCTCAGCATACTAAGGAAATTCAGCATGCCCACATTAACTCTTATCAGCTTTTGCAGATGCACCATAGAAAGCATCCTATCTGGCTGCATCACAGCCTGGTATGGCAACTGCTCGACTAAGACCGCAAGAACCGGTATTCACCAGAATAATAGCTTGGGCATCTGGATTACAACTGGCATTATCACTTAGGACCAAGATTAGGAGAAATTTCTTTACACAGAGGTTCATGAATCTTTGGAATTCTCTACTCCAGAGGGCTGTGGAAGCTCAGTCCTTGAGTATGTTTAAAGTAGAGATTGAAAGATTTCTTATTAAAAATGATGGAATGGGTGTAAAAGGCATTGAAGGGTCCGATGTTCCTCCCACTATACCACCGCCTCCCCTCATATACATGTATTAAATATATTTATATATTTATATACACCTAAAAAGATGTAGGGCATCTAATTCCTGTCCACAAGCAATTCATCTGGCAAAGATATTTTGGTCACATTTTTCTGTCAATTTACAATGTCCTGTAACTGCAGGTTCTGATCATTAGGTATTTCTATGGAGTATGTTTGTGAAGTGTTTCTCCTATACATATCGAAAGAAAAATGATTCGCCAAAGATGTGCAGGTTGGGTGGATTGGTCATGATAAATTGCCCTTAGTGTCCAAAATTCTATGATTAACCTAGGACAAAAGTTCGGCACAACATCATGGGCCGAAGGGCCTGTTCTGTGCTGTATTTCTCTATCTATCTCTATCTTCATGGGCAATTTGCCAATAATGTGCAGTAACTGAAATGGCCCATTGTGTTGAAGGTGTACAGTGATCAAATCGATGATTTCTACAAAGATGTAATAACCCTAAACACTTCAGGTAATCTACTTAAAGCAAAAGAGAGGAACCAGATCATATTATTGTAAACGCTTACTACAGAATCCCCACAGTGCAGAAGGAGGCCACTCGGATAATTGAGTCTGCATGGACCCTCAGAAAGAGCCCATTCCCCCTTCCTATCCACATAGCCCCAGCTAACCTGAACATCTCTGGGCACTAAGGGGTAATTTTTAGCCTGGCTAATCCACGTGAGCTGCACATCTTTGGACTGCGGGAGGAAACCGGAGCACCCAGGGGCTGGTTTGGCACAGGGCTAAATAGCTGGCTTTTAAAGCAGACCAAGCAGACAGGCAGCGCGGGTTCAATTCCCATACCAGCCTCCCCAAACAGGCGCCGGAATGTGGCGTCCAGGGGCTTTTCACAGTAACTTCATTTGAAACCTACTTGTGACAATAAGCGATTTTAATTTCACTTCATTCCAGAAGAAACCCACGCAGACCCAGAGCCCTGTCGCTGTGAGGCAGCAGTGCTAACCACTGTGCCATCGTGCAGGCTTAACACTGCAAATTTCAAAAATTCTATTGCCACATCTAAATATACGTGTATTAAATGCCATGAATGGAACACTGAATTCCTGTCACATTTACTTCCTGCTAACCTGCTCCACCAGTTTTCACTAGCCAAGCAAACTCTCCTCCTGCCTCTGCCAAACCAAAAAAACCATGCATCACCAAGTACGAATGCCACATTTTCAGTAACTGCCATCAGCATTTACTCCCCCGAATTCAAAGTCGCTTCACTCAAATTATGTCCCTTTTTTTGTTTTGTGCTAGGTTTCCAATTTGCCATGGTTGTATTGAATGGCAGTGCGGGCTCAAGGGGCCAAATGGCTCACTCCCTGCCTCTATTTCACACAGGTGAATTAGCTGGTTGTTATCGAGTAGGGGCTTTTCACGGTAACTTCACTGCAGTGTTAATGTAAGCCTACTTGTGACAATAAAGATTATTATTATATAAATTATCGCACTGCTGTAGTTAAGCTTGCTGTGCACAGATATGGCTGCACCAATGTCCACATTGTAACAGTCACTACAAAACTGCTGAAAGTGTTTTGGCAGGTTGAGAAAGGTGCTTTATAAATTAAAGTCCTTAATTTTTCTCTCACATGGAAACATATATAGAAAATAGAAGCCTGGGGAGGCCATTTGGCCCTTCCAGCCTGCTCGGCCATTCATTACAAACCCGGCTGATCATCTCACACATCCGCCTCGACTACAATTGCATCTCCACACATCTAACCTAGATTCCTCTGAACCAGTTTATATAAATAGGGTTGGAGATTAAACTGAACACACAGTGAAAAAACAAACATGGGAATATAATCAAGGTCACTGCTTTACTATTGAATATAATTTCTGAATTTAAAAACCTTTTAACACTCCCAGTGATTACATTCCCCTCGAACGAAATAGAAATCAGCCCTCACAATATAACAATGAAAGAGGGGGGGGGGGGGAGATAGCAGCGTGTCACCCTGAGCTATGTCAGGTATCCATGATAGGCCTGTGGTTAAAGGACAGAGAGTCAAACCCAGTCTCCAAATTCAAAGCCAATCCAGGAGATATTCGGAGCTGCACATTCCCTCCTCCACCAGAATGCTTCAATCATTCTTCAAAAAAGAATAAACTACATGAAACAGCCGTTCCCATTCCCTCCAATGTCCCTGAGCCTGTGACTGCATTTAATCTTGCTCAGTATTTTCTGCTCTTGTGTGTATATTTTCGTAGCTCACTTCCTCTTACAGAGAGTTACATTTATATCCAGATTTCTCACTACCGGATACACAGTGACTGTCCGCACACCCTTTAGCCTCTCATATTATTAATGATGCTGAACAAAAGCCCCTCAAAACCAAACCAACAACAACAACAACAACAAAAAACCCCAGCACCTGTTATTCGGCAATCTCTCTCCGCCGCCCCCCACTGAACGCCCGCAATATAAAAATTTATGAACCTGAGTGAACAGCCAGAGATACAGCAGCACTTTCATTCTGCATTCAGTCCCCGGAGATCAGATCCCTGCGATTGTCCCGATCTCATCTCAGTCTCTGCCGTTTGGGCGAATCGACAATAATATATATTTTTTTTAAAAGAGCTCGGACTCGATGCCTGAATACAAGGCGCAGGGTTTTACTTTGGCAGAGGGAGAGGTGGCGGTGCGGGGTCAGGCTGGGCACAGCGCCTGTGGATTCCCGGCAGCAACCTTGGGAATGATTGTGTGTGTGTGTGTGAGGCGGAAGGCGGAATCAGGCTGGAGGGGAAGAAGGAGGCCGTCCTCAGTTTACACCAGTTACAGAGGATCATCATGGCTCTCACTTCACTGCCTCCCTCCCAGACTGAGCACTTCCTCCACAGGGAATGGGATTTACCATCAGAACTGGGACATGAGAGAGGTTTACAAGGTGCAGGCAGAAGGGGTGGGGGGGACAGGGGAAGATCCCCTCAGTCCTGATGGGGACGTGTGTTTCTCCGGAGCAGCTGCCTGCTCTCTACAGTCTTTCTTGTTTTCAGCTCCAGCAGCTTTTGAACACATTTGATTCCCTGCTGGGACTGTGTTGATTCTTTCGCCTCACGTGTTGACACCCACCCTACGGGCTCCAGTTTAAACACCGAGGCTGAGGCAGCAGGGCACTGCTGAGGGAGTGCTGCATTGTCAGGGGGTCAGCACCGAAGGAATGCAGCACTGTCAGAGGGCCAGTACTCAGGGGGTGCTGCATTTGTCAGGGGGTCAGCACTGAAGGAGTGCAGCACTCTCAGAGGGTCAGTACTCAGGGGGTGCTGCATTGTCAGGGGGTCAGCACTGAAGGAGTGCAGCACTCTCAGAGGGTCAGTACTCAGGGAGTGCCGCATTGTCAGGGGGTCAGTACTGAGGGAGTGCTGTACTGCCAAATGGTCAGTACTGAGGGAGTGCTGCATTGTCAGGGGATCGGCACTGAGGGAGTGCAGCACTGTCAGGGTCAGTACTCAGGGAGTGCTGCATTGTCAGGGGGTCAGTACTGAGGGAGTGCAGCACTGTCAGTGGGTCAGTACTGAGGGAGTGCAGCGCTGTCAGAGGGTCAGTACGGAGGGAGTGCTGCAGTGTCAGAGGGTCAGTACTGAGGGAGTGCAGCGCTGTCAGAGGGTCAGTACTGAGGGAGTGCAGCGCTGTCAGAGGGTCAGTACTGAGAGTGCCGCACTGTCAGAGGGTCAGTACGGAGGGAGTGCTGCAGTGTCAGAGGGTCAGTACTGAGGGAGTGCTGCATTGTCAGAGGGATTAGTATTGAACGAGTGCTGCATGTCAGAGGGTCAGTACAGAGGGAGTGCAGCACTGTCAGAGGGTCAGTACTGAGGGAGTGCTGCACTGGCATAGGGTCAGTACTGAGAGAGTGCAGCACTGTCAGAGGGTCAGCACTGAGGGAGTGCAGCACTGTCAGAGGGTCAGCACTGAGGGAGTGCAGCCCTGTCAGAGGGTCAGTACTGAGGGAGTGCTGCATTGTCAGGGGGTCAGCACTGAGGGAGTGCAGCACTGTCAGAGGGTCAGTACTCCGGGACTGCTGCATTGTCAGGGGGTTAGTATTGAGTGAGTGCTGCGTGTCAGAGGGTCAGTACTGAGGGAGTGCAGCACTGTCAGAGGATCAGTACTGAGGGAGTGCCGCACTGTCAGAGGGTCAGTACGGAGGGAGTGCGGCGCTTATTCCATCAACTCAAACCTGCACCCCCCCCCCCCCCCCCCTTTCCAACCCTACCAACTGCAACCGTTGACAGCTTTGGTCAAGCATCTTCACAGTAGCTTTGGATTCTACAGCATAGAAGTAGAGAAGGTGGATATTCAGCCCATCCAGTGTATGAGGTCTTTCAAAGAGAAACCCAGTCAGTCCTACCACCGGCCCCCAACTCTCACATTTTCCCTGTAATTCTTTATTTCCTGTTATTTATCCGAATTCCTTCTGAATATGAATGCGAGTCTGTATTCACCACAAGATCAGGGAGAGAGTGCATTCCAAATCTTCGCCACCCTTCAGGTAAAAGGTCTCCCTTCTGTCACCTCTGATTCGTTTGTCAATTAACTTCAAGTTAAATTTGGGGCCATCTGTCGATCCTTCAGTCATTGGAAAGAGTTTCTATTTATTCCAGTGAAACCCTTTGTAATTCTGTACTCCTCCGTCAAATTCCCTCAGACTTCCTGGGTCTAAGGAGAACAAAAGCAGTTTCTCTGGAACCCCTCATCTCTGGAGCTTTCCAGTAAATCGTCTCTGAAATCTCTACAAAGCCTTCACATGCTTTGGGTGATCAGAATTGGAAACCATAGTCACTATGGGGCTGAACTGTTTTATATAGGTTCAGCAAAACTTCTTAGTTTTCATACTCTAAGCCTCTATTTATAAAGCCATTTGAAGCAAGGGTTTCATTATGATACATGCTACAACCACAGCTTTGTCAGACAATTAAACACAACTTGCAAGTCTATATTATGCAATCAGCTCTGCTTCTTTGAATCTGGCCCCATGCAATATTCAGGCAGCAACATGCAAAAGGCCTGAACCTCACAAGCGCCACAAACAACAATCCCATGTACAAATGAGAATATTGTGAACTAATAGTGAAATATTCGATTAGCGCATGACTCCTAGTTTCACTTCCATGTTTATAAATGGCAAAACCTTCCAGTAAATTGGCACCAACCAATTCAGCTGCAATGGTATTGTCACTTGATTACGAATCCAGAGACTCTGGGTAATGCTCTGGAGATCAATCTGGGTTCAAATCCCACCACGGCAAATGGTGCAATTTAAACTCAATAAAACATTTGGAATTAAAAGTCTAAAGATGAAACCATTGTCGATTCTCGTAAAACAAGATCCATCAGGTTCACAAATTTCCTTTAGGGAAGGAAACGTGCATTCCTTACCTGATCTGGCCTACATGTGTCTCCAGATCCACAGCAATGAGCTTGACTCTTAAATGGCCAAGCAAGAGTTTTATCCAACTGCTACAAAATCAATAAAAGGAATGAATCTGGACGGAGCACCTGGCATTGACCTAGGCATGGAAATACCACCCTATCAACCTTGAAAAGTCTTCCTCACAAACATCTGGGGGCTTGTGCAAAAATGGGGAGAGATGTTTCACAGACTAGTCAAGCGACAGACTGACATAGTCATACTCACTGAATCATACCTTACAGATAATGTCCCAGAAACCACTATCACTATTCCTGGGTACTGTAGCCACCTGGGGTGGCCACTGCCCAACACAAAATGGAAGATTACAAGGAATGCAGGGAAAATAGACATGTTGCAAAAGCAAGCAGCTTGCAAAAGCGCTTGTGTATTCTGACTGCTGCAGAAGCCAGTTCTGACTGCTGCAGAAACCAGACAGCACTGTGAAAGAAAACGAGTTAGCATACTAATGAGGCGATACCGGGTGATTCCCAGGTACAATGGAAACAAGTTAACGCAAATCGATACATTGAATAGAAGGCCAGACTTCTCGGCGCCAAAAGAAGTCCAAAACAATAAGTCCCAAGAACCGCCCAGTGATCGAGGGACTGCCCCGTTATTGGGGAATTCAAATCAATCGATTGGGAAGAGACCCAATCGATTGCGAGTGTATAGAGGGTCCGCCCAGGTGGGCACGAGACCCTGAGAGAGGTATAAGACAGAGACCGCGACCCCAGCTCTCTCTCTCTGCCAGCCTCTCCTTGACCAGCCAGCCCTCGCAGTAGAACACCGTTGCAGCAGACGAACCTTGAGCAGGAGAGGTCTGGACAGTAGCCGCCATCACGTAAGTGTCATACAATGCACGCTACGAGAGTAGACACTCCTGACCCCCTTTAGTCCATAACTACTCGAAGCCTGCGGACCCAGGACAAAGCTAGAGGCTGTTGTTTCCTGATCCGGCAGTCCCCTTATCCAGATAAGTATTTGGCCTATTAGTGGTAGGATTAGCCTAGTCTTATAGTTTTATATGCATGATTAGTAGATTACTATATTATAATAAACGTGTCTCGTTTGAACTTACTAACTGGTGTATGAAGTTATTGGTTTGAACTTGAACTTGAAACTTGTGGCGGTATCTTAACGATACCTGGCGACTCCACAGCTAAGGAATGAAACAGAGCCAAATTGAGTGTAAAGCACACTCACCCAGAACGCGCAACAGTACGTCCTGTCCCACTGGCAGGACAGATTTGGCAGAGGTGGCAGCACAGTAGTAAACAGTCGGGAGGGAGATGCCTTGGGAGTCCTCAACATCAAGCATCCCCATGGATGCTCATGGCACCAGATAAAATATGGGTAAGGAAACCTCCTGTTGATTATCAAATACTGTCCTCCCCTCAGCTGATGAATCACCATTCCTCCATGTTGAACATAATTTAAAGTAAGCACTAAGGGTGGCATGGGCACAGAATGTATAGAATTTAGAGTGCAGAAGGAGGCCATTTCGCCCATCGACTGCACCAGCCCTTACAATGAGCACCCTATTGAACCCCAAGTATCTTCCCCAACCCAGTAACCCCCACGTAACATTTTTTGGATAATAAGGGCAATTTAGCATGGCCAATCCACCTAGCCCATACACCTTTGGACTGTGGGAGGAAATCGGAGCACGCAGAGGAAACCCACACAGACACGGGAAGGAAGTGCAGACTCCGCACAGAAAGTGACCCAGCCGGGAATCGAACCTGGGACCCTGGAGCTGTGAAGCAACTATGCTAACCACTGTGCTACCGTGGTGTACTCTGGGTCGGGGCCCTTCAATGTCCATTATCAAGAGGGCCCGGTAGCACCACCACAGACTGAGTTGGCCAAGTACTAAAGGACACAGTGGCACAATGGTGCAGTGATTAGCACTGCTGCCTCACAGTGTCAGGGCCTAGGACTGACCACCGCACAGTCCTTGTGGACACAGAGTCCTGTCTTCACATTGGGATACCCTCCATTGTGTTGTCAGGCAGCACGGTAGCACAGTGGTTAGCACTGTTGCTTCACAGCGCCAGGCACCCGGGTTCAATTCCCGGCTTGGGTCACTGTCTGTGTGGAGACTGTACGTTCTCCCTGTGTCTGCGCGGGTTTCCTCCGGGCACTCCAGTTTCCTCCCACAAGTCCCAAAAGACATGCTGTTATGTGAATTGGACATTCTCAATTCTCCCTCTGTGTACCTGAACAAGAGCCGGAATGTGGCGATTAGGGGCTTTTCACAGTAACTTCATTGCAATGTTGATGTAAGACTACTTGTGACACAAATAGAGATTATGATTATTACCATCATGGAATAGACTTTAAGCAGATCTAGCACCTCAAGACTGGGCCTCCATGAGGCGTTGTGAGCCATCAGCAGCAGCAGAATTGTGCTCAAACACAATCTGCAACCTCATGGCCCAGTATATCCCTCATTCTACCATCACCACCAATGCAGGGGATAAACCCTGGTTCAATGAATAGTGCAGGAGGGCATGCCAGGAGCAACAGGAGACATACCTAAAAATAAGTCAACCTGGTGAAGGTACAACACAGTATTACTTGTGTGCCAAACAGAATTATTGACAGCAATAATAGACAGAGCTAAGCATTCTCACAACCAACGGACTAGATCTAAGCTCTGAGGTGCTGCTGCATCCAGTCGAGAATGGTGGTGGACAATTAAGCAACTCACTGGAGGAGGAGGCTCTCCTAATATCCCGAGTCGCATGATGGAGGAGCCCAGCATGTCAGTGCAAAAGACAAGACTGAAGCATTCGCAACAATCTTCATCCAGAAGTGCCGAGTGGATGATCCAGCTCGACCTCCTCTGGAGGACCCCAGCATCATAGATGTCAGTCTTCAGCCAATTTGATTCACTGCACATGATATATAGAAACGGCTGAAGGCACTGGATACTGCAAAGGCTATGGGATCTGACAATATTCCAGTAATATTACTGAAATTTTGTGCTCCAGAACATGCCGCACCCCTTGCCAAGCTGTTCCACTACAGCTACAACACTGGCATCTACCCAATAATGTGGAAAATTGCTCGTGTGTGTCCTGTACACAAGAAACAAGACAAATCCAACTCACACAATTACCATCCCATCAATCTATTCTCAATCGCCAGTGAAGTGATGAAAGGAGGTGTCAGCAGTACTCTCAAGGTATGTTACTCAGCAATAATCTGCTCATTGATGCTCAGTTTGTGTTCCGCCAGGGTCACTCAGATCCTGTCCTCATTACAGCCTTGGTTCAAACATGGGCAAAAGAGCTGATTGCCAGAGGTGAGGTAAGACTGACTGCCCTTGACACCAAGGCAACATTTGATCATATAAGGCACCAAGGAACACTGGCAAAACTGGAGTCAATGAGAATCAGGGGAAAAACACTCCCCTGGTTGGAGTCATAACTTTCATAAAGAAAGATAGTTGGAGGTCAATCATCTCAGCTCCAGGACATTGCTGTTGGGGTTGCTCAGGGTAGTATCATAGGCCCAACCATCTTCATTACTTGATCAATGACCTTTCTCTTGTCATAAGGTCAGAAGATGATGTTTGCACAAATTTCAGTACCATTCATGACTCTGATACTGAAGCAGTCCATGTCCAAATGCAATAAGACAATATCCAGGCTTGGGCAGACAAATGGCAAGTAACATTCGCGCCACACAAGTGCCAGGCAATGACCATCCCCAACAAGATAAGATCTAACCATTGGTCCTTGATCTTCAATGGCATTACCATTGCTGAATCCCCCACTATCAATATCCTGGGGGTTACCATTGACCAGAAACTGAACTGGACTAGCCATATTAATAGTGCGACTACCACAGCAGGTCAAAGGCTTGGAATCCTGCAACAAGTAACTCATCTCCTGGCTCGCTAAAGCCTGCGCATCAACAAGGCTCAAGTCAGGAGTCTTATGAAGTACTCTCCACTTGCCTGGCTGAGTACATCTCCACAACACAAAAGCTTAACACAATCCTGGACAAAGCAAGGCTGTTTGATTCTTACCCCTTCCACAGACATTCAATCCCTCTGCCACAGACAAACAGTGGCAGCCGCGTGAATCATCTACCAGATGCACTGCAGGAACTCACCAATGCTCCTTAGGCAGCACCTTCCAAACCCGTGACCACTACCATCTGGAAGGGCAAGAGCACCACCATCTGGAGGTTCCCCTCCAAGTTACTCACCATCCTGACTTGGCAATATACCACCATTCCTTCACTGTTGCTGGATCAAAATCCTGCAATTCCCTTCCGAACAGCACTGTGGGTGTACCTACACCTCAGGGGCTGCAGCATTTGAAGAAGATGCCTCACCATCACCTCCTCAAGGGCAACAAGGGATAGACAATAAATGCTGGTCTGGCCAGTGACACCAACATCCCATATTGAATTAATAAAAATGTGCTATTTCTAGTCACAAAAGTAGGTTCTGCTGACAGAAAAATTACATTTTGCATTGAGTGATATTTTATAAATTTAAATTGAAACTATCAACACTTACAAATGTCCAGCATAGAGCATGTAATAGAAAAAAGTACAGCATATGCTAGAAATCTGAAATATAGACAGAAAAGGCTTGAAATATCCAGTAGTCCAGGCAGCATCTGTGGAGACAGAAACAGAGCTAATACTTCAGGTCCACGGTCTGCACTACTTCTGACAAAGGGCCATTGGCCTCTTTTTCCCTCTGCCTAGATGGGTCCAGACATGCTGAACATTTCCAACACTTCTCGTTACCATTGCAGCAACAATAGCCACTTTTGTTATCCTTCAGGAAGCAATCAGACCTCTTGAGTCGCTCATCTCCTTTCAGCAAGAAACCCATCAGCAGCTGCCAGAGATCTGCTTTAGCACGACATTAAACCTGAATTTCAGAAAGAAAACTAAGATATGATGAAAACATAAGCAATTTTCTGAGCAAATATAAAATCAATGTCAAAGCATAAATTGATCATTTTAAAAAGGGCAATTAAAAAAAGTGACCAGCAAAAAGTGCAAAGCAACAGACGCTAATAAAACGCTTGTTGGCTTTTCGCTTAACAAGAAGAGCTATAAAGAGACAAACAAGGTCACATGTCCTGATCACCAGAGACTGGAGCTGAGCTAAGGAGTTGGATTTAACTACAGTAATACCTACCTTGTGTTCAGCTCTGGTCTCCCCAAGCTGGTCTCAGCAGAATTCATACAGAAGTGGGGGTCGGAAGCGGGCTGCCTTCCAGCCTGGGATTTCATCCTCTCCTCAACTTCATAAAGAATTGCAAGCTGGGACCAGTTCCAGGTCCTGACGTTGTTCAAGTCACTGGTGGCTTGTAAATTATTCTACCTGAATGTGGCTGATCTTTAACCCTGCCCCCTACTTTACCCAGTCTCGTCATCCCCTGCCCCAATTCCTCCAGCACTTTGTTAATACTGTACTACTGTCGACCATCACCATGTTGCAGCCTTATAATGTAAACTTTTATACAATATAATAAACAAAAATTTCACTTAAAGAACTAAGGTAAACCTTTGTAAATAACTATTAACTGATGAAACAATTCTTTCCTTTCAATTTCAATGTCAAAGGAGTTTTCTTTCTTTTTTTTTCATACATTTAGACCCAATTATTTTTCCCAATTAAGGGGCAATTTAGCGTGACCAATCCATCTACCCTGCATATCTTTGGGTTGTGGGGGTGAGACCCACACAGACACAGGGAGAATGTGCAAACTCCACACGGACGGTGACCCGGGGCCGATATCGAACCTGGGTCCTCGGTGCCGTGTGGCAGCAGTGCTAACCACTGTGCCACCGTGCTGCCCCTGTCAGTGGAGTTTAAGTAATCCTTTGGAAATTGAAGCTGATTGTTCTCCCCTTCAGCTGTTTCAAACTGATCAATTCTTTTCAATTTTGTTCCTCCAACTAACTGGGCTAAAAATGGGATTTAGTGATTTCCGAGAGTTGCCAGGAGAGTTTGGGTGGGGGGGGGGGGGGGTCATTATTCATGATTTACCTGATCCCGTGCAGATGGAAACAATGCAATTTTCAAATGTTCATGTATCCACTTCATCTACATCTAGCATTAGCCCAAGGCAGTTGCAGCACCTCATCCTCTTTATCTGAGTTGCTAATGGGCTCTGTGCAGGTGGCTGGCCAAGGCGCAGGGGCAGTGCGGGGGCAGGGATGAGGATGGGTGAGTTCCACTGGCGCTGGTATGCCTGTCAGGTAAATCTTCCTGGAGGCAGTCAATTAGGAAGCAGGATGTCCAATTATGGGACAATGGCCAGAGCTCAGAGTCTGGATGTGCATTCTGTGCGACCTGGAGTATGGCCGTCTGCGCAGGAGGATGGGGCTGCTGGGAAAGCAAAAGCTGCAAGTTGAGCCCATGACCCTAGGTTTTGCGTGCTCTGCACACCCCCTCTCTTGGGCCTTGTCAATCTGAAGGATTTCTTTCATAGGGAGAAGCACCACTCAGAAGCAACTAGTGAAATGAAATGAAAAATTAAAATTGCTTATTGTCACGAGTAGGCTTCAAATGAAGTTACTGTGAAAAGGCCCTAGTCGCCACATTCCGGCGCGGCTGGTACGGGAATGGAACCGTGCTGCTGGCCTGCTTGGTCTGTTTTCAAAGCCAGCAATTTAACCCTGTGCTAAACAGCCCCTGAAAGAAAATGTTCTTCGAGTCGGAATCGAACGAGCAACCTAAGGATTTCCGGAGTTTGGCTTCTACAGTCCTCCACTCTACCATCTGAGCTATCGAAGGCGCTCGAGGGTATCGAAGTGGTTGGAGCCGTCAACTACTGTGGAAGTTGACATAGCAAAACTGAATTGGAAATAATGACATAGCAATTTAATAATAATAATCATTATTATCACAAGTAAGCTTACATGAACACTGCATTGAAGTTACTGTGAAAAGACCCCAATCTCCACATTCCGGTTCAGGTACGCTGAGGAAGAATTCAGAATGTCCAATTCACCTAACAGCACATCTTTCGGGACTTGTGGGAGGAAACCGGAGCACCCGGAGAAAACCCACACAGATAGGGAGAACATTCAGACTCCGCACAGTCAGTGACCCAAGCCGGGAATCGAACCTGGGACCCTGGCACTGCAATGCAACAGTGTTAACCACTGTGCTATCATGCCGCCCATATTTACAATGATAGACAGACAGAAAAATCTGATGAAAGATCAAGGGGAAATCAAGTCTGTGGGCAAGAAGTGCACAGATAATTTAAATGGCTCATATATATATGTGTGTATATATACACATATATATATATATATATATACACAGTCACTTTGCTCCTTTTCATGATCCTCCCTGTACTGGGCACTGCCCCTGAGCTGAGACAGCAGGCAAGCAATCTGGCACTTGCTGACCCTCGGAGCAGACTCATAAAGGAAGCATTTGCAACGGCAAAGCTGAACTCAGGAACTCAATATGTGGCAAATCAAAGATGCAAATTCCCCTTGATCTTTCATCAGATTTTTCTGTCTGTCTATCATTGTAAATGTGGGCGGCATGATAGCACAGTGGTTAGCACGTGGCTCAACACGTAGGCACTTACATAGATCCTGCTGCGTTTCACTCGCCAGGAACGGCATTGATTTAATTTGATTTAAACATCATAATATAGTGGTAGACATCTCTTTTAAAAGTAAAGTTTAGCTGCATTTGTTTATAACCAACTCCATCCCTTCTGACAGTCACCGACCGGTATTGATTGGTGTGGCTCCCTCACTGTATAGTTTTTACGTTTATCTGATTTAATAACGGTGGTGCTTCTATTTCAGTGTATGTGGTTAAATCAGTTGTTATAATGCTGTAGTGTGAAAATAAATGATGCATGATCCATCTTTTGGCAGAAATGTTTAACCGAGGCCTCACCTGCCCTCTCAGGTAGGCCTAACAAAATCTATAGGCATTACTTCAGAAAAGAGCTGTGGCATTTCCCCCCAATACCAGGGCCAATGTTTACTCCTCTATTAGCAATACACAAACTGATTGTTTGGTCTTTGTCAAATTGTTGGGGATTCGCTGTGTGAAAATTGATTGCCTACTTTACAATTCTGACCACACTTCAAAAGTACTTAACTGACTGTAAAGTGCTTGGAGAAGTCGGGTGATCAGAAACAAGGCACTATATGAATGAAAGCTTTTTTTAAAAAAAAACATCATTGTTGCTAGTGGGACCGTGCAGTGGGAAAATTACAGTGGGTGGTTTCCACTTCGAAATTGGATGTGAAGCACTTTGGGATGTTCTCAGTTTGTGATAGATACTGGGAGGGGTTTTCGGAGCCCCCTCCCACACAGTATGTTTTCCGACAGCGGAGGTGGCTCGCCATTAGCTGTCGACTGGATCGTCCAGTCCCGCCAATGTCTAGAGTGTTTTGCGTGACTCGCACATCCTGCCGGGGTGGACGCCTTCGAAGCATCCAAAAGATCCCGCCGGCAGAAAGGCCCGGAAAATGGGGCCCACTGTTTAAGTCTTTCTCTTTGTTTCATGGAATTAAAGGTTAGCAAAACTCAGGGTCTTCAGGAGCAGGGAGAAAATTGGGAAGGGGAAAACGGTTCTGAAGATAATCACTGTCGTATAAACTTAAAGCAGGTGAACAGTGTAGACATCCCATTGGATCAAGTGCTTGTCTTTACAGTGCCTCACCACCCCCCCACCCCCCCCGCCCCATCATCATCATAACAATCAATAACCCCCATTCCACATGCTAGCATTGAAGAAAATAATCTGACTTCATTAAATGAGTCAGTTATTCAGTTTATTACTTTTTACAACATTTAACCACATCTGTACATTTATCAAAATCAAAAATTGTCCAACAAGAACCACTGGAGAGACCAAAACACGTTTGAAATGATACACAAGGGTCAATTGTACACAATGTAAAGAAATCCAAGGGCGTAATTGTACGTGACCCCAAAGCGGGTTCTGGGCTGGGGGGGGGGGGTCCTCAATTTTTAGCCTGGCGGGAGTGAGAATAGAAAAAAAACTTGTTCTCCATCTCGGCTGGGTAACGAGTTAGACATAACTCTCATGATGGCGAGCACCGATTGCTCAATTTTGCCAAAGGCTTTTACAGAGACCGAGCCTTGAGGTTGGAATTCAGCCGCTTTTACAACCGCAGGTGCCGCAAAACATGGGTTGGCTTCCTGGCAGTCCAGATTCGAGAGCTGCAATTGGACTCTGCTGGGAGAGATGGTGCAGAATGTGCCCCCCCCCCCGCGCCTTGCTGCTTGGGGGAGGAAACTGCAATCTGACTGCAAAATCCTGAGATCAGAAAAGCTTTCAACTCTATATAAAGTCAGTAAGATATCCACATGCTGTAATTCAAGCAGCCATTTCTGTGCTCCGTCACTGAGCAAGATTCAATCATTTCTATTATAGAATCAGAGAATAATACTGCACCAAAGACATCACGCTTGTGTCAGTTGTTCTGAACCAGTGCAGAAATCTTTTGATGTGTGGATTAGTAAATTCATGCAGGTCTATGACCATGACCTAGTGAGGCTCAATTCGGGGAAATTCCCATGAAACATAAATCTGTCAGCATCACGGTGATGTCCACTGCCTGTTCCCATTGGAGCTGGGTTTAATGGTCTTTAGAGCTGCATGTTACACAGCCAGAAGCTCGGTCCCATCCTCAGGACTTTTATCTTCATCTGCAGCCGTGGCTAATATGTTTCCATTCTCCGTCATCTCTCGCACTTGGACGGGTGTTTGAATCTTCTCTTTGCACTTCTGTTAAATAAATAGAAACAAGTTGCCAGTTTATGAAAAGATAAATACGAAACCCAACTCTGTTATTTAAACAAAACACAGCAATTGGTCAGTTTGTAACGGTGGAAATGGACCAACCAGAAATATCCAAGATTCAACAGCTGGTCTCAGCCAACTACCTCCCCCCCCCCCCCCCCCCCCCCCCCCTCCCCCTCCCCCCACACCCCACCCAGGGAGGGTTGTGTCACAGAGTTAGAGAGGGGAGCAGGCAACCAGTGCCCCCTCCCTGATCCCTCTCAGTGCTCCCTCTCAGAGATCCTTCTCCAGATCCTTCTCTTGATCCCTCTCAGTGATCCCTCTCAGAGATCCCTCTCTCAGAGATCCCTCTCTGATCCCTCTCAGAGATCCCTCTCAGTGATCCACCTCAGAGATCCCTCTCAGTGATCCCCCTCAGAGATCCCTCTCAGAGATCCCTCTCAGAGATCCCTCTCTGATCCCTCTCTGATCCATCTCAGAGATCCCTCTCAGTGATCCACCTCAGAGATCCCCCTCAGTGATCCCTCTCAGAGATCCCTCTCAGAGATCCCTCTCAGTGATCCCTCTCAGTGATCCCCCCAGTGATCCCTCTCAGAGATCCCTCTCAATGATCCCCTCAGAGATCCCTCTCAGAGATCCCTCTCGGTCATCCACCTCAGAGATCCACCTCAGAGATCCCTCTCAGTGATCCATCTCAGTGATCCCTCTCAGTGATCCCCCTCATATATCCCTCTCAGTTATCCCCCTCAGAGATCCCTCTCAGTGATCCCTCTCAGTGATCCCTCCCAGTGATCCCTCTCAGTGATCACTCTCAGTGATCATTCTCACTGATCCCTCGTGATCCCTCTCAGTAATCCCTCTCAGAGATCACTCTCAGTGATCCATCTCAGAGATCCATCTCAGTGATCCCTCTCAGTGATCCCTCTCAGAGATCCCTCTCAGAGATCCATCTCAGAGATCCATCTCAGTGATCCCTCTCAGTGATCCCTCTCAGAGATCCCTCTCAGAGATCCATCTCAGAGATCCATCTCAGTGATCCCTCCCAGTGATCCCTCTCAGAGATCCCACTCAGAGATCACTCTCAGTGATCCATCTCAGAGATCCATCTCAGAGATCCATTTCAGAGATCCATCTCAGAGATCCATCTCAGTGATCCCTCCCAGTGATCCCTCCCAGTGATTTTGGTTCCAAATCACTTTCAGGCTCACATGTAAAATCTGGCCCCTGTTGGACAAACCGATTGCTACAAAAATCAGTAATGAAACAAACTTACCAGCCTGTTAATGAAGTCCCTTATTTTAATCCGATTTTCTGAAAGAGAGAGGAGGAAAATGTAATCACCGGAAAGACTGCTCCCTTCCCCCTGTACCCAGCCCCCTGCACCCAGCCACCTGCACCTAGGTCCCTTCACCATGCACCCAGCCCCCGCACCCAGCCCCCCGCACCCAGCCCCCTGCACCCAGCCCCCTTCACCATGCACCCAGCCCCCGCACCCAGCCCCCCGCACCTTACACCCAGCCCCCCGCACCCAGCCCCTGCACCCAGCCCCCCGCACCAGCCCCCTGCACCCAGCCCCTGCACCCAGCCCCCCGCACCTTACACCCAACCCCCTGCACCCAGCCCCCTGCACCCAGCCCCGTGCACCTTCCCCCCTGCACCCGGCCCCCTGCAACCAGCCCCCCCCATCCTGCCCCCTGCACCCAGCCTGCTGCACCCAGCCCCCTTGCACCCAGCCTGCTGCACCCAGCCCCCTTGCACCCAGCCTCCTGCACCCGCCCCCTGCACCTGCACCCAGTCCCCTGCACCTTGCACCCAGCCCCTTGCTCCCAGCCCCCTGCACCCGCCCCCTGCACCTGAACCCAGCACCCTTGCACCCAGCACCCTTGCACCCAGCCCCCTGCACCCACCCCCTGCACCTGCACCCAGCCCCCTTGCACCCAGCCCCCTGCACCCGCCCCCTGCACCTGCACCCAGCCCCCTGCACCTTGCACCTAGCCCCTGCACCCAGCCCCCCGCACCCAGCCCCCTGCACCCGCCCCGTGCACCTGCACCCAGCCCCCTGCACCTTGCACCCAGCCCCCTGCACCCGCCCCCTGCACCCGCCCCCTGCACCTAGCCCCCTGCACCCAGCCACCTGCACCTAGGTCCCTTCACCATGCACCCAGCCCCCCGCACCCAGCCCCCTGCACCCAGCCCCCTTCACCATGCACCCAGCCCCCGCACCCAGCCCCCCACACCTTACACCCAGCCCCCCGCACCCAGCCCCTGCACCCAGCCCCCCGCACCCAGCCCCCTGCACCCAGCCCCTGTACCCAGCCCCCCGAACCTTACACCCAACCCCCTGCACCCAGCCCCCTGCACCCAGGCCCGTGCACCTGCCCCCCTGCACCCGGCCCCCTGCAACCAGCCCCCCCCCCATCCTGCCCCCTGCACCCAGCCTGCTGCACCCAGCCTGTTGCACCCAGCCCCCTTGCACCCAGCCCCCTGCACCCGCCCCCTGCACCTGCACCCATCCCCCTGCACCTTGCACCCAGCCCCTTGTTCCCAGCCCCCTGCACCCGCCCCCTGCACCTGAACCCAGCACCCTTGCACCCAGCCCCCTGCACCCACCCCCTGCACCTGCACCCAGCCCCCTTGCACCCAGCCCCCTGCACCCGCCCCCTGCACCTGCACCC
Source organism: Scyliorhinus canicula (assembly GCF_902713615.1). Lineage (NCBI taxonomy): Eukaryota > Metazoa > Chordata > Chondrichthyes > Carcharhiniformes > Scyliorhinidae > Scyliorhinus > Scyliorhinus canicula. The sequence goes on along the minus strand of NC_052152.1, from coordinate 135,734,494 downwards.
AGCCCCCTGCACCTAGCCCCCCGCACCCAGCCCCCTGCACCCGCCCCGTGCACCTGCACCCAGCCCCCTGCACCTTGCACCCAGCCCCCTGCACCCGCCCCCTGCACCCGCCCCCTGCACCTAGCCCCCTGCACCCACCCCCTGCACCTAGCCCCCTGCAACCAGCCCCTTGCACCCAGCCCCCTTGCACCCAGCCCCCTGCACCCGCCCCCTGCACCTAGCCCCCTGCACCCAGCCCCCTGCACCCAGCCCCTTGCACCCAGCCCCCTGCACCCGCCCCCTGCACCTAGCCCCCTGCACTCAGCCCCTTGCACCCGCCCCCTGCACCTAGCCCCCTGCACCCAGCCCCTTGCACCCAGCCCCCTGCACCCGCCCCCTGCACCTAGCCCCCTGCACCTAGCCCCTTGCACCCAGCCCCCTTGCACCCAGCCCCCTGCACCCTGCACCTAGCCCCCTGCACCTAGCCCCCTGCACCCAGCCCCTTGCACCCAGCCCCCTGCACCCGCCCCCTGCACCTAGCCCCCTCCACCCAGCCCCCTGCACCCAGCCCCCTGAACCCAGCCCCCTGAACCAGCCCCCTGCACCCAGCCCCCTGCATCCAGCCCCCTGCACCCAACCCCCAGCCCCCAGTTCCTGAACCCAGTTCCTGAACCCAGCCCCCTGCACCCAACACTCTGCCCTCTACACCCTGTACCCTGCACATTGCAGCCTGAACGCTGCACCCAGCACTCTGCTCCCTGCATTCTGCCCCCTTCACCTGCATCTTGCATGCTGTACCCAGTACCCTGCATCCTGTACACTGAACCCTACACCCTGAATCCTGTCCAATGCACCCTATACACTGAGCCATGTGCCCTGTATCCTGCGCCCTGTACTCTGTCCCCATTCTCAGTCCCCTTTACCCTGCCACTCCCACTGTGCTTGCATCCAGCACCCTGAGCTGCCCCCTGTACCCTGCACCTGCCTGTCCCTGCAACCTGTCCCCATACCCTATGCCCTGCACACTGTCCCCTGCACCCTGACCCCTGCACCTTGCCCCCTGCACCTATACCCTGCCCCCTGCACCTTGCACCCTTCCCCTTGTAATCAGCCCCCTGCACCCTGTAAGAAAATTTAAACCCCAATGGGTTTCACAAACAATTAATTGTTTTGAAGAAAATCCCATAAATAATACTTGACCAAAGAATGTGACATTGACAGGTGTTGGAGAAGCAAGAAATATTAGTCAGGAGCTGAAGAGAGTTCCATACCCTCCCTTCAAACCATGCCAATGGGGCGCCTCACATCACCATAGGAGCACGTGGAGCCGTGGGATCATGCCTTATTTGAAAGATTGGATCTCTGATACTAATTATAACTAAACTGGTGACCAGAAAGGGCACAGGATGGCGAGTATTGTCACGCCAATGTGGTCGGGTTTACTCTTCTCAGGTTAGATGGGAGACAAACTGTCAGATCAGAGTAGAGGGAGTTTCACCCCATATGTTCGATGGGGACAGTGTACAGGGAGCTTTACTCTGGAGCTAACCCCATGCGGTGTCTGACTTGGGAGTGGGTTGATTCTTAACTGCCCTCTGAAATGGCTGGCAAACCACTCAGTCGCAATCAATCATTATGAAGGAAACACAAAGGAATGAAACCGAATAGACCACGTGGCATCAACCTGGGCACCTGTTATAACCTGCCTGCTTGCCACTGGCTGGGGACTCATGGCAATCCCATAATCCTTTGGGAGTATGAGCTACCCCAATGAGGGGGGCCGAGAAATCATTAGCAGCTCCCTGCAGTATGGAACCAGCTAGAGAGAGGAGTGAGCAGCAAGGGAGTTACTGCTGCTGTTGTATATAAAGTTTTCTTTCTCTTCTATAAACACGTGCTGGATTCTTCGTGGCCCTCATAGAAGAAACAATGGGGACAGTGTAGAAGGAGCTTTACTCTGTATCTAACCCCAAGCTGTACATGTCCAGCGAGTGCCTGATGGGGATGGTGTAGAGGGAGGTTCACTCTGTATCTAACCCCATGTTGTCCCTGTCCTGTGAGTATTTGATGGGGACTGTATAGAGGGAGGTTTACTCTGTATCAAACCCCATGCTGTGCCTCTCCTGGGAGTGTTTGAAGGGAGCAGTGTAGATGGAGGTTTAGTCTCTATCTAACTCCGTGTTGTTTCTGTCCTGGGAGTGTTTGATGGGGGCAGTGTAGATGGAGCTTTATTCTGTATCTAATCCCAGGCAGTATCAGTCCAGGGAGTGTTTGATGGGTGCGGTGTAGAGGGAGCTTTATTCAATATCTAACCCAACCTGTAACTGCCCTGGGAGTGTTTGATGGGGACAGTGTAGAGGGAGCTTTACTCTCTAACCCAGAGCTGTACAGGTCCTGGGAATGTTTAATGGGGACTGTGTAGAGGGAGGGTTATTCCGTATTTAACTCCATGCTGTACCTCTCCTGGGAGTGTTTGATGAGGATGGAATAGAGGGAGCTTTAGGGGCAGCACAGTGCCGCAGTGGTTAGCACTGCTGCCTCAGGGCGCAGAGGTCCCAGGTTTGATCCCGGCACTGGGTCACTGTCTGTGTGGAGTTTGCACATCTCCCCCGTGTTTACGTGTGTTTCGCCCCCACAACGCAAAGATGTGCAGGGTAGGAGAATTGGCCACGCTAAATTGCCCCTTAATTGGTAAAAATGAATTGGGTACTCTAAATTATTATTTTTTTTTAATAGAGGGAGCTTTACTCTGTATCTAACCCCATGCTGTAGCTGTCCTGGGAGTGTTTGATGGGGTCAGCGCAGAGGGAACTTGCCTCTGTACCTAACCCCATGCTTTACCGCTATACCTGTCCTGGGAGTGTTTGATGGGGAAAGTGTAGAGGGATCTTTCCTCTGCATCTAACCCCATGCTGTACCTCTCTTGGGGATGTTTGAAGGGAACAGTGCAGAGGGAGCTGTTTAATGAGGACAGTGTAGAGGGAGCTTTACTCTGTATCTAACCCCATGCTGTACCTGCCCTGTGAGTGTTTGATGGGGACAGTGTAGAGGGAGCTTTATTCTAATCTAACCCCATGTAGTATCTGTCCTGGGAGTGTTTGATGGGGACAGTGTGTAGAGGGAGCTTTATTCTAATCTAACCCCATATAGTATCTGTCCTGGGAGTGTTTTCTGGGTGCAGTGTAGAGGGAGCTTTACTCTGTATCTAACCTCATGCTGTACCTGCCCTGGGAGTGTTTGATGGGGACAGTGTAGTGGGACCATTACCCTCCATCTAACCCCGTGCTGTACCCGTCCTGGGAGTGTTTGATGAGGACAGTGTAGAAGGCGCTTCACTCAGCATCTGTCCCTGTGCTGCACCTGTCCTGGGTGTGCTTGAAGGGAACAGTGTAGAGGGATCTTTACTCTTTATTTAATCCTGTGCTGTACCTGCCCTGGGAGTGTTTGATGGGGTCAGTGAACACACAAAATAGAAAGTGTCACATTTCTCATGTCCAACTTCCATCTTTTAACAAGCATATAAATCACACACAAAAATACTCCAAATCAAATATGTTGAACACTTACCTTGATTATATCCAATGTATATGAGGGAAATCAGTATGATGATAAAAAGCATGACACTGAGGAGTGCAATCACCAAGATTAATCCGCCTTTGGATGGAAGTTCTAGAGTACCTGAAAAGAAGCAAAGTATGCAAAGTTTCACAAATTGATTCTCTGCATCTCAATTTTTAAAATTATCTTCAGCTTGGAGAGGCCAAATGTTCCTAACAGCCTAACCTCACTGTAAATGGTTACAGGTTGGTATAAGTGAGAGCATTGTCTTGTCTGCATTCCCTCTCTCTCACGGTGGCAACAGCCTTCTTTGGGGGTCAGAGGTGAAAGGGCCTTAAAGGTGGGGACGCTGAACAACCCATAGCAGGGTATGCTCACTTTCGGGGTGGCTTGGGCGGGGGGGGGGGGGGGGGGGGGTCCCGATGCCCCGATGCCTACGAGGATGGATGGGGGTACAGCCGGGTCACCTTCATGCCTTCGTGTTTTGGGGTTGACTTTTTGTGATGGGGAGGAGGTTGTCCCTCCATGGCCAAGGGTCGTTGTACTGCCCATGTCTGTGGGGGTTGAGATGTCCATGTGTGGGGGGTGTGGGGGCCTCTCAACCTCACTTCGTTATCTGGACACCCTTTAAAAATGGCGTCCCAATCTCTTGCCGACCTCATTAGATTCCCACTGCAGAAAAAAATACTCAGGTGGGATTTTCCAGTGAGAAATACCCCAAGCTCCAAAAAAATCAGTGTGGGTGAATACGGGTCTGGATTTCACCCAAACACCTGCAGGAATCGCCCGGCCAAACCCATCCAAAAGGACACTTAGGGGCACCCCCATCACTATATTCCAGGGTCCCAGATCTGGCTTTGTATTTGTCAAGGAAACTGATGAAAAAACTGTTTCCAATTTAAAATAAATAGAAAGTCGTCGATAGGTTGAAAGCACACAGCATACCTCAGAAACACCCAGAACATCCCTCAGAAACATTTAAAAATAATTCTGGTCACAGGATGGAAAGGGTCAGCCAATCGAGCTAGGGTCTGCTGGACTCAGTGAGACCCCAACATTCTATGCTGTTCTTTTTTCAGTGTCACTGGATTGGTCGTGTCGCAAGCAGCGCTTTTTAATTAAGCTCGTTTTTCATTGTGAGACTTGGGGAATTAGATAGTCTGTTTTCACTGGGGAGTTGGGGTATTAGAGGGGCAGTTTTCACTGGGGAGTTGGGGTATTAGAGGGGCAGTTTTCACTGGGGAAGTTGGGGTATTTAAGGGGCAGTTTTCACTGGGGGATTTGGGGTATTAGAGGGGCAGTTTTCACTGGGGAGTTGGGGTATTAGAGGGGCAGTTTTCACTGGGGAGTTGGGGTATTTAAGGGACAGTTTTCACTGGGGAGTTGGGGTATTTAAGGGACAGTTTTCACTGGGGAAGTTGGGGTATTAGAGGGGCAGTTTTCACTGGGGAGTTGGGGTATTAGAGGGGCAGTTTTCACTGGGGAAGTTGGGGTATTAGAGGGGCAGTTTTCACTGGGGGAGTTGGGGTATTTAAGGGGCAGTTTTCACTGGGGAGTTGGGGTATTAGAGGGGCAGTTTTCACTGGGGGAGTTGGGGTATTTAAGGGGCAGTTTTCACTGGGGAGTTGGGGTAATAGAGGGGCAGTTTTCACTGAGGAGTTGGGGTATTTAAGGGGCAGTTTTCACTGGGGAAGTTGGGGTATTTAAGGGACAGTTTTCACTGGGGGAGTTGGGGTATTAGAGGGACAGTTTTCACTGGGGAGTTGGGGTATTTAAGGGACAGTTTTCACTGGGGGAGTTGGGTATTTAAGGGGCAGTTTTCACTGGGGAGTTGGGGTATTTAAGGGACAGTTTTCACTGGGGAAGTTGGGGTATTAGAGGGGCAGTTTTCACTGGGGAAGTTGGGGTATTAGAGGGGCAGTTTTCACTGGGGAGTTGGGGTATTAGAGGGGCAGTTTTCACTGGGGAAGTTGGGGTATTAGAGGGGCAGTTTTCACTGGGGAGTTGGGGTATTAGAGGGGCAGTTTTCACTGGGGAAGTTGGGGTATTAGAGGGGCAGTTTTCACTGGGGAAGTTGGGGTATTAGAGGGGCAGTTTTCACTGGGGAAGTTGGGGTATTTAAGGGGCAGACTGTTAATGCAAAGAATCTTCAGAAATAAGGAGATTGATATTTCTGAGTTTTCACAATGAATATTTTAAATTATGACAGCGGGAGTAACTTTAGTTTTGGGAAATTGTGTAAACAGGAACCGTTCGATCAACTGTGCATTATCCATCTATCCTCGTTTTAATTTACATTGACTTTATTTGGCATATTTCCACTGGACCAAAGTGAAAATTACTGCCAATAAGTTTTGATAGTTTGTAATTGTTTAGGAAACAAATTCTCTTGATAGACTCACCACATTTCACATCTTTTGTTGAAGTTCCATTTTCCAGCATTTGGAGTGACCCACAGCTGCAGAAAAACAAGAAAATGGAAAGTACATTATTAGTTTTCATCCCTTTTTCGTTGTCACTCCCCAGAGAGACCCATACAGGGCAGGGGTCATCTGTTTGGAGAGTCAGTCAGGCAGCTCCGCATTTACTGAATAATTCCAGTGCCTGTTCACACTTGGCCAGCAGGTGGGGCTGATGCTGTAGGGCAGCGAAGGGACCAAGGCAGCCACGGAAACAGTAACAGATAGAAAGGGAAGGATTGGCCCAATGAAATTTACCCACCAGCACCCAAATTCTCCCACTGAGAACTGCCCCTCTAATACTCCAAATCTTCCACTGAGAATTGCCCCTCTCAATGCCCCAACTCTCCCATAGTGAACTACCCTCTAATACCCCAACTCTTCCATAGTGAACTACCCTCTAATACCCCAACTCTCCCATAGTGAACTATCCTCTAATACCCCAACTCTCCCATAGTGACCTACCCTCTAATACCCCAACTATCCCATAGTGAACTACCCTCTAATACCCCAACTCTCCCATAGTGAACTACCCTCTAATACCCCAACTCTCCCATAGTGAACTACCCTCTAATACCCCAACTCTCCCATAGTGAACTACCCTCTAATACCCCAACTCTCCCATAGTGAACTACCCTCTAATACCCCAACTCTCCCATAGTGAACTACCCTCTAATACCCCAACTCTCCCATAGTGAACTACCCTCTAATACCCCAACTCTCCCTTAGTAAACTACCCTCTAATACCCCAACTCTCCCATAGTGACCTACCCTCTAATACCCCAACTCTCCCATAGTGACCTACTCTCTAATACCCCAACTCTCCCATAGTGACCTACTCTCTAATACCCCAACTCTCCCATTGTGACCTACCCTCTAATACCCCAATTCTCCCATAGTGAACTACCCCCTAATACCCCAACTCTCCCATAGTGAACTACCCTCTAATACCCCAACTCTCCCATTGTGACCTACCCTCTAATACCCCAATTCTCCCATAGTGAACTACCCCCTAATACCCCAACTCTCCCATAGTGAACTACCCTCTAATACCCCAATTCTCCCATAGTGAATTACCCTCTAATACCCCAACTCTCCCATAGTGAACTACCCTCTAATAACCCAACTCTCCCATAGTGAACTACCCTCTAATACCCCAACTCTCCCATAGTGACCTACACTCTAATACCCCAACTCTCCCATAGTGAACTACCCCCTAATACCCCAACTCTCCCATAGTGACCTACACTCTAATACCCCAACTCTCCCACAGTGAATTACCCTCTAATACCCCAATTCTCCCATAGTGACCTACCCTCTAATACCCCAACTCTCCCATAGTGAACTACCCTCTAATACCCCAACTCTCCCATAGTGAACTACCCCTCTAATACCCCAACTCTCCCATAGTGAACTACCCTCTAATACCCCAACTCTCCCATTGTGACCTACACTCTAATACCTCAACTCTCCCATTGTGACCTACCCTCTAATACCCCAATTCTCCCATAGTGAACTACCCCCTAATACCCCAACTCTCCCATAGTGAACTACCCTCTAATACCCCAACTCTCCCATTGTGACCTACCCTCTAATACCCCAACTCTCCCATAGTGAACTACCCTCTAATACCCATACTCATTCATTAAGAACTGTCCCTCTGATGCCTCAAGACTCCCATTGTGAACTGCCCCTCTCATACCCAAACTCTCCCAGTGAAAGCTGACTCTCTCATGCCTGTCCTGTGAAATCTTAACCCTCTTATTCCTGAACTCTCCTATTAAATTAATCCCGTGAATATCCTCTCTATTCAAACCCTTCCCTTTAATAAGCAAACTCTCTGATAAAAATGAATCTTCGGATACTCTGGTTCTCTCATCAAAACTCAAGTGGCTTGCTTTTCTAACTCTCCCACCACAGCAAGTTTATTTGAATAATACATAATTGGGGCTTTGGATGTTGCTGTTTTTAGCACTTCACTTGTTGAAAGAATCTGTGAGAGATCGGTGTATTCATAGAATTTACAGTGCAGAAGGAGGCCCTTCGGCCCATCGAGTCTGCACCAGCCCTTGGAAAGTGCACCCCACTTAAGCCCAAACTTCCAACCTATCCCCGTAACCCAGTAGCCCCACCTACCTTTTTGAACGCTAAGGGACAGTTTAGCATAGCCAATCCACCTAACCTGCACATCTTTGGACTGTGGGAGGAAACTGGAGCACCCGGAGGAAACCCACGCACACACGGGGAGAACGTGCAGACTCCGCACAGACAGTGACTCAAGACGGGAATCAAACCATTACCCTCAACTCCCACTTAGGCTAAGATCGCAAAGGCAGCATAGACGAGAATGTTGCTCTCAATGGGGGTGATCCACCCGAATGGGGGCAGAGTCTCATAGCTTGCGATAGGCTGGGTGTTGCCCGGCAATCAGAGCGCTGAGAAAGATCCGTTATCTAATGTCCATCCGGGTCAATCGGAGACTCGATGGGGAATGTGCGGCCGAGGCTGCACTTGGCCTCCACTCCCAGGACTAAGGAGCTCCGCTATTTGTAAATGTAAACCCGATCTCTCGAGTCCCCGACGTGACTCCCAACCCCCCCCCTCCAAAACCTCAACTCACTATAAGGGGCGTCCTTGGGCCCCCGCACCCCTTACACCCACATAGGGCACCCCGGCCCAAACTCCACCACATAAAATATGCCAGCTTGGTAGTGCCAGCCTGGCACCCTGGGGCTTCCCTGCAAGCTTGGCAGTGCCACCTGGGCACCTTAAGAATACCAGGCTGGTCCCCGAGTGGCACTGCCAGGATGCCAGCTGGCAGTGCTAGGGTGCCCAGATGACATTAGCAGTGCCACGATGCTACCCTGCCCAGAGGGTATGCAGCTGGGGTCTCCGATCCGATCCCCTGGGAGACCCCCACTAGCGGCGTTCCATCTGGTCCCCCTTTGTGGTGACCAACACTGAACGGCACTCGCCTGAGGTTAGATCCCACACCTTGGTTAGATCTCGGGAACACATATTTGAGTGAGATTAGTTGCCTCGTGGGATCTCCCATCATCTACCAGCCGCGACGTGCTACCTTTCGGGCACAACACAGCCAGTAGGTCCTGCCCAATGTCACTGTACCACATCCTTGTGCAACAAGGCCATCAAACAGATAATTTAATGGAAGATTATTTCAGCAATCTCCCCGCATCGTATCCAGACTTACTCGTTCCATCTCTGGCAAGACTCCAATTTAGAGGACACATTCGAAAAATATCCAGCTTCACATTTCTCACATAAAGGCCTTGCGAAACCCTCATCTAATAAGCAAAACAGAAGCACAACATTATTTAGGATTATATTCTGCATACTACGGGGCTGACACTTGTAGTTGCCAAGTGCTTAGAAATATTGGAGTACAGAATTTATCACCATGTTAACTCACTCTGTGCTACAACAATATGAGTTTAATATAGCATCATTAACATAGCATAAACTGTCCAAGGTATAATCTGACAAAGACTGACGCTGAGCGTAAGAATGAGGTACTGAAGCAGAGACCTCAGGCCAGACGATTAAAACTTTGGCCAGAGTGGTTAAAAGAGAGATGGAGGGGGATTAAAGAGAAAATTCCAGAGCTGAAGCGCCGAGGAACCCAAAGGGGAAAACAGTTTGGAACAGTTTTCTTATTTCCCCGTTGTACTGTGTTTTTTCCTTCTGGGAAGCTGAGATGGCACAGCTGCCAATGGCTGGGTAGAGAGAGTGGGGAATGCCGCACTCACGGGAGGTTGCGGAGCTGGAGGAGATGTCTGAGGTAGGGAGAGTGAGGATGTGAAATTTGAGGCATTGCTGGAGCGAGGCCCAGTGCCAGGTCAGCAAGCCCAGCGGCAATGAGTGAATGGGTCTTGCTGCAAGTTAAGAGACAGGGAGCAGAGCTTTGGGTGAGCTGAGGTTTACAGAGTTGTCCAATCGGCTTGGATCTAATGATCTCTTCCCATTGCTAAGGAGCCTGATGGTCCTTTAATTCACAAAACCATGACTCAGTTGAGTATAAATGAGGGTCCACAATGCCTGATGCTTTCCCTCCATGGCCCACCTTCTCTGTAAACGACTCCAGTTCCAGGTCCACAGACCTCGTTTTCTTTACAAATCTCACAATCCTTGTTGATGCATTGCATTCCTAACTGGCACTGGCAAACAGTGTCTGTGGTACTAGTGCCTGGATTCTCGACCACAAATCCTCCATCTAAAGGGAGATAGAGAGAGAGAACGTCAAAGGAGAATAGAAATGACAGTGCACATTGAGTCCATTCAATACACCAGGAAGTATAACCATGAAGGAAGATTATAACCGAAGAATTATATTCATGGATTATTTAGGTTCCAGCATTTTTGCTAGTGTTTGCTCTCACTCTGAAACAAACACAACTAACAGCTCTCCCCGTTGGCCAAGTTCTTTTTACTGAAGGTGGTGCCAAGTTGGTTGTGATGCCCCTGGTGGTCAAATGACCAGGTGACACCTCCCACCAGTGGCATTTTCCATCCCGCCAAAGTACATTTGAATGGCTCACACCCATCCTGGCTCTTGTCACCCCCACCTCAACTGGTCTGTAAATCTCCACCTCAGTGTCCAGGCTCATGCCTAAAGACTAGGCTCTGGGCTGGGATCCTGGAGTTGTAAGGTAAGGTAAGTCGCCATAGTCCCAGATGACCAGAGGCTGATTTCCCCTTTTGAGAGGGAGAGCTGACAGGTGGTGATTAAACCTAAGGATCAGGGGAGGGGCAAGGTTGAGAAGGCTTATTCACAAATGACCTCAGCCGATACAGGAATTGAACCTGCGCTGCTGGCCTTGCTCTGCATCATAAACCAGCTGTCTAGCCAAGTGAGCTAAACCAACCCATGGAGCTGTGAGCTGTCCCCCACAGCTCTAGCTGTGTTAATCCGAAACACGATGTATCGTTCATGAAGACAATGAAGGGGCAAACAAGCATTGGTTTAGCTCACCAGGCTAAATCACTGGCTTCTAAAACAGGCAGGCCAGCAGCACAGTTCGATTCCCGTACCAGCCTACCCGGACAGGCGCCGGAATGTGGCGACTAGGGGCTTTTCACAGTAACTTCATTGAAGCCTACTCGTGACAATAAGCGATTTTCATTTCATTTTCATTTCATTTCGCCAGAATTGATGCAGATAGATGGCTTAAAGTCAGAGTCTGTGCCTGGGACAAGTACTTTCTCACTTTTCAGGAATTAGGCTTTGGCTCCTAATCAATGAGACACGAGGCAGCAATTAATACCTACTATTGTTACAGCTTTTGTGTAGTTGGCAATGGTCCAATGTGTTCCATTCTGACTGATAACGGTCAGGGCCACAACGTTGACATTCCGAGTCCTTTACATCTGTGCATTGACTGCTCATGTACTCGCCTGCAAACAACAAACAATTCAACACCCTCAGCAAAAGCAAATACACTCGGAAATAACGGGAAATCTTTTCTCTCCTGATTTTAGTCACACCATAAACAATCTCAGATGAAAGGTCATCGACCGGAAGCGTTTCTCTCTCACAGATGCTGCCAGCTCGACCCGTGAGAACGCCCAGCATTTTCTGTTTTATTTCAGATTTCCAGCATTTTGCTTTTGTGATTCCTCCCTCTCTCCCATCTATAAACAGGTGGGTGGGATGTTCCAGATCTCCGAAACTTCCAACATCATCAATCCTATAGCTTCCTCCACTAGCACAGTGGGCTATTGTGCCATATCGCGTACTCCTGATCTACACAAACATGGTGAAAAGTTCTTCCAGTGTAGCTCCTGGTTTGCTACCTGACCTCAAATCTGATAGTGGCAGGAGAATTGCAACTGTCCTTGTCTTAATTCTCCTGTGAGCAAAATGCAAGTGAGGACAGAATTGGCTTGTCAAGATCCAATGTACAAGCACACAACTGAAAAGTGACCATTGATATGAGGCTGCGGGGATGATGGAACCATAAAAAGAGCATGTAGTAAAGTTAAGATAGCTGGTCATAATGACTCCTGCGAACTGAGGTCATTTTTTTTTTAAATCTTTCATTGAATGTGGGTGTCACTGGGTGGGCCAGCATTTGTTGCCCATACCGAATTGCCCCTGAACCGAGTGGCTTGCCAGGTCACTGTAGAGGGCAGTTAAGAGTCAAGCATATTGCTGTGGGTCTGGAGTCACATGTAGGCCAGACCAGGTAAGGACGGCAGATTTCCTTCCCTGAAGGGACATTAGTGAACCAGGTGGGTTTTTTTCACCAGCATTACTGAGATGAGCTTTTTTCAATTCCAAATGTATTTATGAATTAAAATACCATGAGACACAAACCCATGTCCCAAGAAAAAATGATTCTATGATTAACCTAGGACAAAAGTTCGGCACAACATCGTGGGCCGAAGGGCCTGTTCTGTGCTGTATTTCTCTATCTCTATCTATCTATCTCTAAAACTGGCCTGTTTGCCTGGATTACTAATCCAGTGACATTTACCCCCCCCCCCCCCCCCCAATCCCCCCACTGCACCCCCAGTCCCTCTGACTGATAACTCTATAAGTTATTGCACCCTCTCCCAGGACTGATGAGTGGTGCTTCCTGAGGCCGCCTCGCTGTGTTAATCAGTAGGGCCCAGCATGAAAACCTCCCCCTCCTCATTGAGCAGTCAGTGCTGTTGTGTTGCAGGATGGTTGTTGTGCTGGAGGATATTGGGACTAATTTATTCACTGGTGTTTTGTATAAAACCGAAAGGAAAGGGATACAGGCTGACAGTATAGATAATTAAATGTAAGAGAATGAGTGACAAAGAAAACGCAACCATCAAAAACCATTTTAAATGAACATGGCCAAACAGGTTGCTTGTTTTAGTCAGAGACACGGAAGTGGGTATGTCTCAGCAAGCTCCCCACCACCATTCCCTTCTTAAATGTGCATTTGATATTTGTTGTTGTCTAAATTTCGTGTCCAAAGAAATGTTCAGGGCCTCGGGGCATTTCAAAGTGGGCTTCAGCCAATGAAGTACTGTTGGAGTGTTGAAATTTAGGAAAACCAGCTGTCAATTTATGTGTAGCAATGTCCCTCAAACAGATAATAACCAGATCATCTGTTTCTTTAATTATGTTGTTTGAAGGATAAATATTGACAAAGGCGTCAGGGAGAATTGCCCTGGTCTTCTTCAAAATGGGCTAGGTTTGAACTTTGAACTTGGAAGTGAAGAATTCTGTCTACATCACAGTACCATTACCTCTGACATCCTTCCAGGATGCCCTTTCCACCACGCTGCCTCCCTTGCTGGAGTGCAATCTCAGGAAGGATATACTAAACTTGGAGAGACAGCAGTATAGACTTGGCACAATGATGCCAGGGAGAAAAGGCTTAGAGCAAAGTTTTACGGCCCTTCCTGCTGTCGGGGTCTTCCAGTCCCACCAATGCTGATTCCCCCACCCCCTCCCCGCGGCATATTTCCAGGTGGCAGAGGGTGCGGGGCACACAAAACCCTGTAGACGTCAGCAGGACCGCCGGCCAATAACAGTCCATCTCCGCCATCAGGAAATACGCCACGAGGGGGGGGGGAAGAAATTCTGCCCATAAATCCTTCGACAGATTGTATAAACAAAGTTTGTACTTCCTATTCTCTCAAATGTAGAAGATTAAAGGGTGAGGTAACTTCCGTGTTTAAGATTTGATTGGGTAGATAAAGAGAAATGAAATCCTCTGCAGGGGTATCCAAAGCAAGGGATTGTCACAACCTTACAATTCGAACTAGGCTGTTCAGGGGTGATGTCAGGAAGCATAGCTTCGCACAAAGGGTAGTGGAAGTCTGGAGCTCACTCCCACAAAAATACTGTCAGGGTTGTGGATCAATTGGAAATTTCAGTCCCGGGATTGATGGATTTTTCTTAGGCCAGGGTATTAAAGCGACCAAGGTCGGTAGATGAAGTTAAGATAAAGACAACTATGATCTAGTGGAATGGTGGAGCAAATTTGAGGGACTGGATAACTTACTCTTGCTATCATGTTCTGATCCTTGTTCCAATCATTGTCATTGTAATGTCATTACTCACCAGGTGGACACTTGGAGCAACACTTGGCAAACTTTAAGTACTTGGTTCTGTCCTCACAGGTTTTGCGTGAAGCAACCTGACAAACCTGAGAAAGAAGCAGAGGCACAGAATGAAAATCAGAACCTGCACCACTTACAGCCCAGAGTTCAGTCAAACCTTCCACACAGAGACCTAACCATGGATTAGCTCAATGCCATTCTGCATTTCAATTCAAACATTTTTAAAATTTATTCTTTCATGGGATGTGGGTGCCGCTGACAAGGTCAGCATTTGTTGTCCGTCCCTAATTTCCCTTGAACTGAGTAGTTTGCAAGGCTATTTCAGAGGGCAGTTAAAAGTCAACCCACATTACTCAGGGTCTGGAGTCACATGTAGGCCAGACCGGGTAAGGATGGCAGATTTCCTTCACTAAACCAGATGGGTTTTTACAACAGTCGATGGTCCCCAATACTGAGACTGGCCTTTAATCCCAGATTTTATTAATTGAATTTAAATTTCACCAGATGCTTTGGTGGAATTTGAACCGAGAGCAATAGCCTGGCCTTACGGCTTACTAACCCAGTGACATTACCACTACATGCCTCACATTTTAATTAAATTTAACATATATTAAATTGGCACAGAAAGAAGAGCTAACTTGCGTCAAAGACACACATAAATTCAGCTGCTTATATGGGTATGATTTGGTTATGGGAATGGGTATGATGGGTAGACACCTCCCTCAATGTCTCCATTTCTCAACCTCTCTCCTTCAAAATGCTCCTTGAAACCTGTCCTAATGTCTCTTTCATTCTGATTCCATTACTGTTGGGGTGTTTCACCTCATTAAAAGTGCGTACAATGCAAGCTGGTGTTATTGACATTACTTGGACCTAAAACTTGGCCGACCGGCGCATCCCTTTCATTCCCGATTGTGACTTCTTCTCCTCCTGCCCTGCTTATCTGGAATTACACCTGCAATGATTTTTCTTAATCTGACAAGGTTTCAGATCCAATATTCCCTCCTTCCCCTTTCCCTTGAAATCCTCGATTCTTAAGCATCATCCCGTCCGTGTGGCCCAAGCCAATGTTGATAGTGTTGTTGGCCAAGGCTGATATTGTCCTCGCCCAAGGTCAGCACTGACTCTCCATCAAGCGGTTGCAACAGAAACCCCTGACTGATTCTCTGATTCCCATACAACCCATCCCAATACCTTAAACCATTGGCAGTGCCGCTGGTTGAGATGACCGAATTCAGCCCAGAACATTGGCAGCCCATTTTCTCGACAATTAATTGATACATGGCCTGTTCCTAAACATTGACAGTGTCACCATGAATCATTGGGCTTCCCCTGTTTGACTGGGCAATTTTCAACAAAAAAAAAGAGGAATTATTTTTGTTTGAAAACCTTTGACTTCAGAAATCCTAAAAGTTTCCAAAATTCAGATGATCGACGGGGAAACAATATTTGGTGACTGGAAAATCCCAAATATATTTCAGCCGAGACACAAATGCTAGCTGGGTTAATTGAGACTACAGAGATGAGTCAGCACAGCCTCCAGCTGCAAACTAGATTACTTCCAGAAATTCGAGTGGAATTTCCCAGTTTCTTTTCCCTTTAAATTGGTCCAAGTTGTCATTTCTCTGGGCTATTTCCTCCACTAGCGTAAATGGGAAAGGAGGGACGGATTCATAGTGTGTGTCAAGATGCAATAAAGCTGATGGCCAGTTGATGTATTCTCGTCCTTTTCTATGTGTTAGTTTCAGTTCTCAAACACTGAACTCTGTGCTATCTGTCTACACAACCTCTGACGTGTGTGCCACCCCAGGCAATTTTAGATTCAAATTAACGGGTGCATTAGGTTAAAAATACTCCCATTGCCTCTTCTTCTATAAAACTCTCCTCAACGCACAGACTCTTTCTGGGGTATGATCTACAAAACAAACATATGAACATACAAAATGGGAGCAGGAATAGATCATTTGATCCCTTGAGCCTGCTCTGTCCTTCGATAAGAGCACGGCTCATCCATCTGTGTTTCAAGTTCTACATTCCCAGCTACACCTTAAAACCTTTGAATTCATTGTGATTTTCTGCCCTCCCGTAATGTGCGCAGTGACTGAATATTTAGTGAGAGCCGGATATACTGGGTGCAATGTAAGATCTTGTCCAGAAGTGGTCCCCGTCAATGTTTACATACAAGCACTTTCTATCAACTATCACAGGATAGTGGGCAAGCACTTTGCCCAATTTCCTCTGCATGGCCCCAGTGCAGAGATTGACTGTAACCCTTCTACCACTGCCTCACCAGGACCAGTGAGACCAGATAAGGACTCTTACCAAGGTTCATCCAGTGTATAGGGCTCAGGTCTAGGGTTGATACTATTTTTATTACCTGACTATTGGGGAGCACAGTTGATGACTGGTTAGGGTTATGGAATCATACAGCCGAGATACCATAGTCCCACTTCCCTGCTTTTTCCCAATGTCCCTCCATTTTTTATTCCTTTTTAGCCTATCTGTCCAAATCGCTCTGGGGAATTTATTATCTTTTCAGGCAGTGATTTCCAGAGCAAAATAAGTCACTAGGTAAAAAATATATTTTATTATTGACAACCAAGGTCTTCCTTTTGGTCGAACGCATGGTGTCACCTAGATACTGGCCACATAAATAAAGAGTTTAACCCCAGCCGGTGCTGAATTAGGTGACTGTACCAGGAACCACAATCGAATGAGGGGGAGCAAGAAAGTTGTCTGCGTCCTTTTTATTCAGAGCGGGTTCCTGAAGGTGACACCCACCCATCGTTAAAAAAAGCTCAGTATTACTTTCTGCATGTCTGTGCTCTGGTCTTGGGTGAGAAGATCACCTCCTAATGTGGCATTGAAAGCAACGGCATGGATTTGACGCTCCAGTTTCTGGACTGGGACTTTGAACACACGACCTTCTGACCCCGAACCAAGGCCAACATGTGATGGCTGCTGGAACCTACAACACTGGACAGCCAGCAGACAGAGGTCAGAAAGTGACAGCAGAGAAATTGCTACAAATTAAAATGTAAACACATTTCTAAGTATTTCAAATCAGTGATGAGAAATTTCCTCGCAGAATTACACTCTTCAGTTACTATCCATTTCAACAGAGAAGTTTTAAAATAAAAAATTTCCGTCTTTCACTGCTCGAGTGTATCAGTTACGATTCTTGCAGTCAGTCAACATTTTTCTCAGGATTAAATCTCACTGAAAACATTGCAGCCATTGTATTCTGGCGAAACTGTAATCCACTGCAAAAATGTTGCTCCACGCACTACGACAACTGATTATTTACATCAGCAAAAGACTCCTCATATGGGCTTCAATACACAACGGTAAATGTGAGTTCCTTGTACTTGTGTCTAAACATAAAGAGTGATTTTCACTGTCTAATTCTGGAGGGACATTGCTATTATATGTGATAGGTTAAGTCTAGTTGCATAACTGACAAATTCTAGCTTTGATTTATATGTCAAGAATCTTAATGATCTTAATTTGCTTTACATAAATGAATCAGGTCTATCAACAGTGCAGGTACAGTAGATCCTCCAATATTGCATGTGAAAGGTAACCTAAGCTCTTAGGAACATGGGATAGGAGCTGCAATTATCGCAGGTCCATTTGGAGGGAGAGAAAAGATAGTTTAGATGGGGGGGGGGGGGGGAGGTGTCCCAGTCTGGTTTGTTGAGCCCAAAGCATAGAAGCCAACAGTAACTTCAAACCATCTGGTACTAAGTGGTACAGATGGTTCCGCTAATCAATTCATGACTGTTTCTTAATAATTTATCAGCCATAACATTATTTTCTCATGAAATCGAGGGGGAAAGCAGAAAATTTCCCACAGCTTTCTCACTAAAAACACATCTGCCCTGCCAACACATTTTAAATTATTCGATGGGATGTGGGCTTCGCTGGCAAATTAAGCATTTGATGCCCAACCATAATTGCCCCTGAACTTGCTCGGCCATTTCAAGGGGCAGTTAAAGAGTCTACCAAATTATTGTGCATCTGGAGTCACATGTAGTCCAGACCAGTTAAGAATGACAGATTTCCTTCCCTAAAGTGAACCGGATGGGCTTTTACCACAATTGATGATACTGAGACTAGCTTTTAATTCCACATTCATACATTAATCAGATTAAAATTCCACCAGCTGCTGCAGTGAGATTTGAACCCATGTTCTAAGAGCGTTAATAACAGTCTCTGGATTACCAATCCAGTGACATTACCACGACACCACTGCTTCCCCCATGCTGTATAGCTTACATGCCATGCTGATGGCACATTTATACTTTTGTCAGGAAAGGAAATTAAGCATAATGTGAAAGGGGACTTGGGTTTTCTTGAAGCATGATTGTCGGGATTAAAAGTTTCAAACTGCAGCAAGTTAGTCGTTAATTCCGAGTTAGGTATTGATGGGAATCTTCTAATAAAGTGAAAGGGAGAGAATGGTGCCACCGGCAGGAAAGTCAATGACCAAAAAATGTAGATCTAAGGTGAGTAGCAAAAGAACCAGTGGGGAGATTTCATCAATATATGCAGCAAGGGTTGTTACAATCAGGAATTCATAGCTTTAAAGGGTAGTAGAAGCAGATTACAATCCTAACTTTCAAAAGAGAATTGGATATATATTTGAAGGGGAAAGATACGGAGAGGATGGGGAGCCAGCAGAGAGTGAAATTAATTGGATAATGCTTTCAAAGAGCAGGTCCAGGCATGATGGGCCAAATGGCCTCCTTCTGCACTGTATGATTCTCTGAATGTTGGCATGCAGCAGTGAATGACACAGTTACGTCACAGATGATCCCTGAAGACTGAGACGAGCATTTAAAGACCAACTCGGCTCACACATCGATAAAACAATATAGTTCACGAAAACCAAGGTCACAACTGTGAATTATCGACAACAAAGAAAATAACTTGCATTCAGACAGCACCTTCCACATCTTAAGGAGATCCAAAAGCGCTTGACAGTCATTGAGCTACTTCTAAAGCATAGTCACTGTTGGTGACCAGGAAAATGCAGCAACCAATCGGCATGCAGCAGGTCCCCAGAAACAATGAGATGTACAAGTCGATATTGTGATTTCAATGGTGTAGATCGGGGGTTCAATATTGTGCAGGGCATTACCTGTTCTTCTCTGAGTTGTGCCTGAGAGGGAGGACAGAGCCACATCTTAAAAGCTCATCCAAAACACAGCAACACCCACAACAAAGAACTCCATCTGTACTGCAATTCCTGAAGTGGGACAAGTTCTAGCTTGGGAGTGAAACTTACACCCATGATTTTCTGACTCAGATGTAAGAGTGCAATGACTGAGTTCAGATTTTGCGCAAAGTAATATCCTGCAAAACAGCATTTCCACAAGTGATTAGTTGAATGGTGTTTTTGATGATAACAGAAGGCAAGGGAGAGTGCAATGCTTCTCTCCCAATGGTGCTATGGGATCTTTAACATAACAGCTCTTCAATTGCTGCAGTAATCCATCAGTGGCCATTTTAATTATGAACTCCAAATCATGATGAGAGGGACTTAAATCCACAAACCTCTGACCCAAATTTAATCAACCTGACAATTGAATTCAAAAACCTTCTGCTGTGGACTTTTGAGGGAATGCTCAAGACAGAGAAACCACTTGTGAATTCCTGGATTTAAAAAAATTCCTATACACTTAGTGCAAAATTAAATACAATTGTGGGCATTTGTATGTTGGCGAGAGACACACAGAGGATAACTCTAACAGTCAGATTTGAACAAAGTACAATTCAATTTTTTGTTTACGTTCTGGCTGATTATATTAGTACTGAGGAAATTAACTCTTACTAGCTCAGTCACTCTGTATCAGCATCAAACACTTCCAGATTAGGTACAGAGTAAAGATCCTTCCATACTGCTGAAGAACATTCCTCAGTCCCAGTCTCAGTGTTCCTTCCTACATTGGGTGAAATATCTGCATTTCATCGAATCCTAAAGAATCACTACTGTGCAGAAGGAGACCATTCGGCCCATCAAGTCTGCACTGACCCTCTAAAAGAGCACCCTACCTAGGCCAACTCCCCCACCCTATCCCTGTAACCCCACCTAACCTTTGGACACTAAGAGGCAAGTTTAGTATGGCCAATCCATACTAACCGGCACA
Source organism: Scyliorhinus canicula (assembly GCF_902713615.1). Taxonomy (NCBI): domain Eukaryota; kingdom Metazoa; phylum Chordata; class Chondrichthyes; order Carcharhiniformes; family Scyliorhinidae; genus Scyliorhinus; species Scyliorhinus canicula. The sequence continues at coordinate 135,714,285 of NC_052152.1, read as the reverse complement.
TCTTATAACAGTGGGAGGAAACCGGAGCACCCAGAGGAAACCCACGCAGACATGGAGAGAACACGCAAACTCTGCACAGTCAACCAAGGCCGGAATTGAACCAAGGTCCCTGGTATTGTGAGGCAGCAGCGCTTAACCATTGTGCCACCTTGGAATTTGATTGCTGGACAATGATCCCACTACATAAGCTGCATTGAGACCATCGAAACTTGTTTACACCAGATCCCTGCAGCCACAGATTGAGGATATTTGCATCCCAGTGTGAGGTGGAGCTAAGCTCAGACTGTCCAGCATTTCACCCTACCGCACCTTACCCCAGATTTCTGGGGCCTCATGGAGTGTGACTGCTAGATTACATACGTTCTTAAAATTTGTTTTATAGGATGTGGGTGTCACTGACAAACACCGGCATGTATTGTCCATCCCTAATTGTCCTTAAACTGAGTGGGTTGCCCTCTGAGTCAGGATTACTAGTCCAGTAACAATACCACTCTGCCACCACTTCCCCATGACATCCCTCCCATTTTTTCTTTCATGTATGGGAGCGGAACTGGGCCATCCGTGCTGTGACCTGGCCTCTAAGATCAGAAAGTGCACTGCACCGCAAAATACTGTTGATGTTTATAAACACAATTGACACGTTCGAAATAACATGTCACCCTCTTCGAGCTGTTCAAATGCAGGTGAATGGATTTTCATGACGTGGTGTATGCTAGTGCCACCATCAATCTGACAAAATCTGTATGTCGGCTTGCTGGCTGTGCTTTGACTAATCTGTCCGTCTGGTTCCCCAAGATACAATTTCTCTCATTTGTTTTCATCCATGTTCGTAACACAGTGTTTTGGCTCATACAAAAGACAAAGCAGAAAATAAAGTCGCAATGGGGTAACGAGTGATGTGACTGTACTTTTACATTGTACTGTATCCGGCCCACTAGGGGTTTTCCATGTGAAAACTCCCCTGCAACCTGGGGTTGTACCGTTAACTGACATCTGGCTCTCCCCCCCCCACCCCAACCACCACCATCCTACTGCGGTGGATAAACCACAGAACACACCCAACCAGTATTATTCTGTTACCCTTACCGTAATACCATGAGTTATGCTTAACATAGTCATAAAAGTCTGTGTACAACATGTGAAGAAGGAATTGTCTGAATACTTCTAGTGCTGGCCTTTTCTCACTTTCTCCCTTTCCCTAACCCGCACTTCTCTCTGAAGATGTACAGAACACTCTGCGATACGGTGTTGTTGATGCCAATCAGCTTTCTGTACCCCATTCAAGTAATTGTTTTTCAGTGAATCCAGGCATTGAATGGGGGCAGGATCTTCAGGGATTGGGGGGCGGGGGGGGGGGGGGGGGGCTCAATGCAGAGGAGGGGGGGGGTGTCCACAGGATAGACTCCACTTTATTTGCCTCCTCCTTACTGTAAAGGTGCTGTGGACCAATTGTTGTGCACCAGCTGTCTGGATTCTTTAAGTAGAGAATAGGTTTTTGGGGGGTTTGCTGGCGTGTAGATTTTGGGATCTACACTGGGACTTCTTCGGTTTTTCATCTACGTACATGATTTGGATGTAGCCACAAGAGGTATGGTGTGCACGTTTGCTGATCATGCTAAATCAAGCATTACAAAGAATGAGGAAGAATGCAGGAGGTTGCAAGAGGGGCATTGACCATTCAGAACAGGGGTCACAAAGGTGGCAGAGGGAGTGCAATGCAGAAACCTGTAAAGTAGCCTACTTGAAGAAAAAGAACATGTGAGAGGATGTACATTCTAAATACTCTTAAAGAAACAGAGATCCAGGAGAGTGGACACACAGATCTTTCAAGGTGGTAGAAAGAATTCTAGGTTATATGATGGTAGATCTTGGCACCTTGTTATAGGGAGGATATCAGAGCTCTGAAGAGAATGCAGTGAAGATCAACTAGATTGATATTGAGAATGAATGGATACAATTGTCAAGAAAGACTCAAAGATTGGGTCTTTATCACTGCAAGAGAGCAGATGATTAATGTTAAGAGTTTTCAAACTTATGAAAGGTCTTGACAGGGTATGATCTGCAGTCTATCCACCACCCTAACTACTTTCTCGGCACCACTGTGCACCATGGTTACATTGAGTATTATGTACAAGATGCACTGCAGCAACCTGCCAATGCTTCTCTGAAAAACATAATAGAACAGGATACTAGTAAATTGCCTGTGGCATTTTCCATGGGTCAGTGGATGAATATAAGTTTCATGTTCAAGATGGTGGTTGATGTGAGAGCCGGACAAAATAAATTTTCTCCACAGTACCAGTCTTTGCTCTCTTGGCATGGGGCATACTGGGACGATCACTTTTACTGTTCGTTCCTAGTTGCTCTGAACAGGTAGGTGTTGGTGGGCTTTCTGCTTGATCTGCTGAACACTGTGTGGCGTTGGAGCCTGCAATTGCATGGCAGAATTGAAGGGCAAATGTTGACATATCCGATTAAAACAACTCCAGCAAAACGTGCCCAAAAATGAAAACATTATATGCTCCAACTAGATGATTTTTGTTGCCATCTTACAGTGAGGAAATCTTGCCTTTACACTGTGCCCTTCATTACAACTCGCCATCTCAAATCAATTAACAGCCAATTAAATACCTTTCTGAAGTGTGGTCTCTGTTGTAATGTCAGAAATATGACCGCTACTTTCCACAAAGCAAGATCCCACAAACTGCAATCTGCAATGTGATATGACCAACTAATCTGTTTTTTGTGGTGTTGACTGAGACATAAATATTGGACAGGTCAATGGGTCAATGAAATAGTGCCATGGGATCCTTTAGGGGCTGACAGGGCCTCAATTTAAAATCTCATACGAAAGATCGTATGTCCTGTCCACCGGTGCAGCGCATCCTCAGCACCACAGTGGTGTCTCAGTCAAGGGTTTTGTGCTCATGTTGTTGGAGTGGGGCATGAACCTATAACCTTCTGACTCGTAGGCTACCAACTGAGCCGTGATGGACACCTAAGTGAAGGTGGGGGGTGGTGAGGGAGAGGGGAGGGCTGAATCCCCAGAAGAGGCTTTTTAACCACGTGATTGTAGATAGCAATGAGAACAATTCACCAACATTACTTGTAGACACTCTTGCTGACCACGCCTCCTGGATATGTATAACTTGGTAATCATCCAAACACTCACAGCATTTTCATTGAATGCATAGAACATAGAACAGTACAGCACAGAACAGGCCCTTCGGCCCTCGATGTTGTGCCGAGCAATAATCACCCTACTCAAACCCACGTATCCATCCTATACCCGTAACCCAACAACCCCCCCCCCCCCCCCCCCCCCCCCTTAACCTTACTTTTTAGGACACTACGGGCAATTTAGCATGGCCAATCCACCTAACCCGCACATCTTTGAACTGTGGGAGGAAACCGGAGCACCCGGAGGAAACCCACGCACACACGGGGAGGACGTGCAGACTCCGCACAGACAGTGACCCAGCCGGGAATCGAACCTGGGACCCTGGAGCTGTGAAGAATTTATGCTAACCACCATGCTACCGTGCTGCCCCTAAAACAATTTATCTTGCAGCTTGACTGATTGGCCCTTCTAACATTCAGGCTATTTCCTCAATTTACCTCTTCCCCTTACAAACAGCAGCTTGATATCAACTGGATACCACATCTTGTCTCTGCACCAACATTAGCTCCTGGCCCAGCAATGCCTCAATTTTAAAATTCTCATCCTTGTTTTTAAATCTCTCCAGAGCATCACAATCTCTCGTGTTGTAGGCCTCATCCAGCCCAATAACTCTGAGGTATTTATGCTCCTTCAACTTGTATTTTCTGAGCATCCTCGATTTTAATTTTTCCATCATTGACAACCGTGCCTTCAGCCATCTAGATCTGAAGCTCTGGAATTCCTTCCAGAACCTTCCCTATATTTCGACCTCTCTCTCCTCCATTAGAACACTCGTTAAAATCTACCATTTTGACCAAGCTATTTGTCATCAGTCCCAATGTCTTTGATGCAGTGCCTGTTTTCATTTGATTCCGCTCCTATGAAGCACCTTAGGGGTTTTAATTACGTTGTAGGTGCCATATAAATGCAAGTCTGTCTGTGCTCAAATGAAGTGGAGCTAGCAGTATACCTACCTTCCCACTTACATCAGTGAAAATAAATGTCTTGTTTTGTCTTTGTTTTTAAAATATGCCTTTTGGAACTGACTTTGCATTTATTGCACATTCTGTCTTCCCTCTAGCAAGTACCATTCTGCGGATGCCTGTGGAGACATCACAAGAAGTGTAATCTACACCCACACAATTGTCAGTTGCATTCCTAGATCATTCTCAGTTCTCACAGCTGAAATTCTCATTGAATTGAAAGCACTGCCAAAAGAAATTATCATTCAAACATTACAGACACAAAGGTTTTAGCACATAAGTCATCAATTGCCTGCGAGTTGCACATGGTGAGTTGCTCTACGGAGACCAATGGGACAAATTTTTATCCTTTGATAGAATGGTGAGGGGGACGTTAGCATTTGTTGCCCATCCCTAATTTCCCTTGAACTGTGCAGCTTACCGGGCCATTTCAGAGTCAACCACATTACTGTGGGTCTGGAGTCACATGTAGGCTAGACCAGGTAAGGGTGGCCAATTTCCTTCACTTATGGTGAACCAAATGAATTTTTATGACAATTGGTGATAGTTTCATGACATCCTTCCATCATTTTGGAGAGTAGGGCCCCATTGACCTTCACTAGCAGGAGGGGTCTGAAAATCTCAGCCTAGCTTTCAATCCCAGATTTTAATAAATTGAATTTAAATCCCACTAGCTGCCATGGTGGGATTTGAACTCACAGCCCCCAGAGCATTAGCCTGGGCTTCTGGATTGGGTTACTGCTCCACGGAAATTACCATTCCCTCAATGGCCTCCTTTTGTGCCATAATGGCTCAATTAATCTTTAGATGATATGGGATAATTAGGCTAAGGGCAAGGTTTATAGTAAGATTTAGATGCATAAGATAAAGTATTCAGCCCTAGTTTTCAAGTATTACTTTAGTACACATTTTGTATGTTCTATTTTATATATTACAGATGAATAAAATACCTTACAGAAGTTCAGGATGGGGGCACGGTGATGCAGTGGTCAGCACTGCTGCCTCACAGTGCTGAGGACCCGGGTTTGATCCCAGCTCTGGGTCAATAAGTTCAGATAAGTTCAGGATGTGGAGAGATCGTGTTGGCTGGATGGAAGAGTTTTTTCTTCCATACAAGCTGAGAAATGGGAGACGCAAAATTTAAATGCTATAGTGTTACCATAGTTTTTCTTTAACAGTCTATGGGTATTAAGGATGACTTGCTTCCACTCCAATTCAATGGGTTCTGAATGGCTGGATAAATCCAATCTACAATCTGTGGATTCTGCCACAAGTGGGGCAAGTAGTGCTCGAAATGCTGGTCAGTTGAGGTGTTTGGAGGTTTGGCCACTCTTTTCAATGCCTCGACTTCATCTCCACAAGTGCCTGACAAAGTCTCTTGATGTGTTTGATGTCCTCCTGACTTCTCCATTCATGTCGGTCACAGCACATGTCCTCCCATAGGTTTTAAGACAACCCTAAAGTATTCCATGGGGGTCTCCAGCCATGACTGAGTACCGAGCAGAACAATTCCTTCAAGGGTCTCGTGTGAGGTTCACAAATGACATGTCCTACACAGAGGAGTAGGTTTTGAGTGATTAGTGCCTCGATGCTGGGTATGCTGGCTTGGGAGAGGATGGTTCCGTTGGATTGCTTTCCTTCCTGCCAGATTAGGAAGATCTTGCCAAGGCACCATTACCATTGTAAAACCTGGGATTCTTAGTAGATTTGATGCCAAATGTGTTCAACAAAATCAACTAATTGCTGAACTACATAGCCAAGACATCAAAATAGATTAGGGGCACGATTCTCCGCCCCCCACGCTGGGTGGGAGAATAGTGGGAGGGCCTTCCGACATTTTTCACGCCCTCCCGCTATTCCCACCCCCCCACGCCGACCCACGCCACGAATCACCGCTCGCCGTTTTTTACGGCGAGCGGCGATTCTCAGAGGCCGATGGGCCGAGCGGCCGGGCCTTCACACCCGTTTCAACATAGCAGCAAACACACCTGCTCGCTGCCGTCGTGAAACGGGCGCCAGATGCCTGTTTAGGGCATCTGGGGGCCCGATTGGCACGGCAGTACCACGGCTGTGCCAAGGGGGGCATAGGCCCGCGATCGGTGCCCACCGATCACGGGCCGTGCGTCCGTAACGGACGCACTCTTTTTCCTCCGCCGCCCCGCAAGATCAAGTCTTGCGGGGCGGCTGAGGGAAAAGACGCCAACTGCGCATGCGCGGGTTGGCGTTGTCCAACCTGCGCATGCGCGGCCGACGTCATCAGCCGTGTCAGCCGGCGTGACGCTTGACGTGCGGCCGTGACGCACAGGGCCGCGCTCCTAGTCCCGCTCGGGGGGGAGAATCGGCCCCGGAAGTGGGCGTGAAGGCTGCCGTGGGTCACAGCCTGTCCCACGGCAGCCTTTACGATTCTCCGCATTTGCGGAGAATCTCGCCCTAGATTCTTCAGTTTGAGAGATCCTATCACAGGCAGTGGCAATTGTTAAGAGTATATAAAAGCAGGTTTGGGTTTGGGCAGGGATTTGTGGAGCGGGTCCGGTTATTGTACCGGTGTGGGGGGAACACAGGGTCTCTTTCTATGCAGACGATTTGTTGCTGTATGTCACGGACCTGGTGGGGGGGATGACCGGAATCATGGAGGTATTAGGAAAATTTGGGCGATTTTCAGGCTGTAAGTTAAATATGGGAAAGAGCGAGATGTTCGTGATCCAGGCACGGGGGCAGGAAAGGAAACTGAAGGAGCTATCTTTTAAAGTGGTTGGGAGGAGTTTTAGGTATCTGGGGATTCAAGTGGCCAAGGCTAGGGGGCATCTTCACAAGTTAAATTTGGGCAAAGCAGTGGATCAAATTTCCTTAGATGGGACATGCTCCCAATGACACTGGCAGGGAGGGTTCAGACGGTGAAGATGATGGTCCTTCCGAGATTGCTTTTCTTTTTTCAATGTCTCCCGATTTTTGTCCCACAGGTTTTTTTCAAAAGTGTGAATGCGGCAATATCGAGGTTTATATGGGTGGGTAAAACCCCGAGAATAAGGAGGGCACTCCTGGAATGGACCCGCGGAGAAGGGGGCTTGGCTCTATTACAGGGCTGCCAACATAGCGATGGTCAGGAAGTGGGTAGTGAGGGAGGGGTCGGTTTGGGAGTGGAGGGAGGCAGCATCCTGCAAAGATACGAGTTTGGAGGCTTTACTGACGGTGCCCCTGCCATTCTTGTCAGCTCGGTACTCTAGTGTGGTCACCGATCTGTGATAATCACCGGTTTGACCCGGGGGGGTTGGAAGGGGGCTTTAAGGTATGGCAGCGGGCAGGGGTTGAGAGGTTTGGGGATCTATTCAACCAGGAGAGCTTTCTGACCTTGGAGACATTAGAGGAGGAGTTTGATTTGCCGGGTGGGAATGGGTTTCGGTACCTTCAAGTGCGGGACTTTGTACAGAGGCAGGTCCCAAGCTGTCAAAAACAGGGGTTGGAAGTGGGAAGGTTTCGGAGATATGCAGGAACTGTTAGAGTGGGAAGGGGCCCCTATCAGAGAGGTGAAGAGGAAGTGGGAAGAGGAGCTAGGAGGGGAGCTGGAAACTGAACTGCAGGAAAAAGCCTTGAAAAGGGTAAATGCATCCTCGTCCTGTGCTAGACTTAGCTTGATTCAGTTCAAGGTAGTCCACAGGGCCCACGTAACAGTAGTCCGGATGAGTACGTTCTTCGAGGAGATAGAGGACAGATGTGGATGGTGTGGGAGTAGCCCGGCCAACCATGTTCACATGTTTTGGGCATGTCCGAAACTGAAGGAATTCTGGCAGGAATTTGCAGATGTTATGTCAGAAGTCCTGGAAGGTAGGTTAACTCCGAGTCCAAAATTGGCAATATTTGGGGTGTCGGAGGATCCGGGGGCAAAGCGGGGGAGGGAGGCCGATATCCTGGCCTATTCCTCCCTGGTGGCCCGGAGATGGATCTTGCTGAGATGGAGGGACTCGGAGCCCCCGAAATCAGGAGTGTGGGTCAGCGATATGGTAGGGTTTCTCAGTCTGGAGAAAATCAAGTTCCCTCTGAGAGGATCGATTTCTTTAACAAAAATTGAATGTCAGCAGTAAGGGGGGAAAGGGAAAAGTGGGGGGGGGGGGGGGGGCAGGTGGCAGGATAATGTTAAATAAGGACAGTGAGCTTAGTATCCGGATATTGGGGATAACCGGGTATAAAAAGAGTATAGGGAAAGTATTATTGTAAATTTAACAGTTGGACTAAGGGACACAGGTTCAAATTTGGATGAGCTCCCACATAAACGCAAAACCCTCGAAACAATTAATGCTACAATTAGAATCACTCCAGATGGATAAATGAAAAATGGACTAATTGGCTTTTCCTAATGTAATATTGTCAAATTCCTTTCCAACAAAAGCCAAGCCCCAAGTGATCATGATAGTCATGAACATCAAAACATAACAAATTAGCAACTTACCTCTGTAACTGGAAATCATCTGCTGGTATTCCACAGTGTAATTTACATGTCCATTGTGTTTTCAAGGAATCACATCATAAAATGGTTACAGCACATATCCAATTTCCTTTTGAAAGCCACCATGGAATTTACCTCCACCACATTCTTAGGCAGTTCATTCCAGATGCTAACCTTTCATTGCATAAAATGATTTCCCCCATTTTGATTCTTGTACCGATCACCTTTAACCTGCACCTTCCGATTATCTATTCTTCCACCAATTGGAACAGTTTCTCCCAATATAGTAAAGTAAAGTAGCCATAGTCCCATGCTTTCTCCATTGAGGAGGAGAGCTCACTGGCAGTGATTTAACCTGAGGATCACCACACCTCAGGAGAGGGGCATGGTTGAGAAGGTAAGGTTCATGAATAACCTCAGCCGATACGGAAATTAAACCCAGACTGTTGGCCTCGCTCCACATCATGGACCAGCTGTCCAGCTAACTGAGCTAAACCAAACCCAATATACTCTGTATTTGAACACCTAATTCATTTTCCATGCATAGGTACACACTAATGAAAAGATTTGCTTTTATATGTCGCCTTTCACAACTACAAACATCCCAAAACACTTTACATGCAATGAAGGACTCTTGAAGTGTAGCCTCTGTTGCAAAGTAAGAAATGTGGATGTTAATCCGCATGCAGCAAGCTCCCACAAACAACAACGTTATAATGGACAGATAATCTGTTCTTGTGTTTGAGGGAGACATATTAGCCAGATCACCAGGGAAATAACTCCCTGCTTTCTTTAAACTAGTACCATAAGATTGTTGATGCCAACCTGGGTGACAGACAAGGCCCCAGTCTAATGTGTAACCAAAAGACAGCACCTCCAACAATGCTGCTCTACCTCAGTACACTGCAAGAACGCTCGAGTCCTGTACTGGCACTTAAACCCACAAAGTTATGACTCAGAAGCGAAAGTGCTACCAACTGAACCATCACTAACACTTAGTAATAATCGCAAACCTTGATCCGCTTTGCGAAAAATAACTTCACATTCCCTTGCACTCACATGATATACATTTTGAATTTGCCTTACATTAGCATTTGCATTTTCTTGTATCATGCTCTGGCTAATGCTCTGGAGTGGGCGCAGAGGAGGTTTACCAGGATGTTGCCTGGTCTGGAGGGTGTTACCTATGCGGAGAGGCTGAATAGACTCAGATTGTTTTCATTGGAACGGCAGAGGTTGAGGGGTGATCTGATAAAGGTCTACAGGATTATGAGGGGCATGGATAGAGTGGATGGGCAGGCACGCTTTCCCAGGATGGATGGGTCAGTCACCAGGGCGCATCGGTTTAAGGTCCATGGGGCAAAGTTTAGAGGAGATGTGCGAGACAGATTTTTTACAGAGGGTGATAAGTGCCTGGAATGCATTGCCAGATGAGGTTGTGGAAGCAGATACATTAACGGCATTCAAAAGGCATCTTGACAAATACATAGATAGGATGGGCATAGAGGGATACGACATAAGGAAGTGCTGAGGGTTTTGGCCAAGGTTAGTATCATGGCCGGTACAGGCTTGGAGGGTCGAAGGACCTGTTCCTGTGTATTGTTCTTTGTTCTTTGTTCTAATACCAATTACTAAATGTTTAGGTACCTATGTTCAACAGAAAGATGGGCAAATCTGAGGCTTATTATAAACTTCATTTTTGCAAGTAAATGCCACCTGTGGTTCCCAATCGCACAGTAACCATATCATACACTCCTCACCAAACTTGAACAATCATCACATCTTTAGACACAAATCCTCAATAGGTTGAAAAGAAGAATAGAAAGCATTATTTTAATATTTCCTGTTTGTTTAATCTAAGTAGATTCAGTACTGACTTTTTTCACAGCATTGGAACAGAAGTAGGACATTTAACCCCTCTTGTCTGTAATGCCACCATGCAATCAGAGAATCCCTACAGTGCAGAAGGAAGCTATTCGGCCCATCGAGTCTGCATTGACCCTCTGAGAGAGTACCCTACACAGACCCACTCCCCTGCTTTATCCCCGTAGCCCCACCTAACCTCTTGGACATTAAGGGGCAATTTATCATGGCCAATTCACCTGGCGCGCACAGCTTTGAACTGTGGGAGGAAACCGAAGCACCTGGAGGAAACCCACACAGTCGTGGGGAGAACATGCAAGCTCCACACAGCCACCCGAGATCGTGTCCCTGGTGCTGTGAGGTAGCAATGCTAACCCCTGTGCCGCCATGAGATCTTCAATCTCACTTCATATACCCACCTCCACCCTTAATCCTTCAGTCGTAGTAGGTTCCATCTCCTCAGTAAGTTCAAACAGTACCTCTGTTGTGTGTTGTCTATAACAGGCGTTTTCAAAGTCGGGGTTGCGACCCGTGGGTGGGTCATGGAGGGTTGAGGAGCTGTCCGTCATGGCTCTCCCGATTGAGCAAATACGCGCGCAACAGCCGCAGCAGCCGGTTTTTAACAATGCCGGCTGAGAGCGGCCTTCAAAAAGGCTGCGACCATATTTTTAAAATGCGGCCGCACTGCGCATGCGTGCTCACTCATTGGTAATCATGCGCCGGTGTGGGTCACGAAGGTCGGCCAGTGTGGGCCACGAAGGTCGGCCGGAGTGGGTCCCGAAGGTCGGCCGGAGTGGGTCCCAAAGGTCGGCCGGCATGGGCCACGAAGGTCGGCCGGAGTGGGTCCCGAAGGTCGGCCGGAGTGGGTCCTGAAGGTCGGCTGGAGTGGGTCACGAAGGTCAGCCGGAGTGGGTCACAAAGGTCAGCCGGAGTGGGTCCCAAAGGTCAGCCGGAGTGGGTCACGAAGGTCAGCCGGAGTGGGTCCCGAAGGTCGGCCGGCGTGGGTCCCGAAGGTCGGCCGGCGTGGGTCCCAAAGGTCAGCTGGCATGGGTCTCAAAGGTCAGCCGGAGTGGGTCCCGGAGGTCGGCCAGTTGGTAAAACTGGGTCCCAGGAAAATAAGCTTGAAAAACACTGGTCTATAATGTCTATTGTCTTCAATTGCTATTTACTGAAGAGAGTCCCACACTTCTAGCACCATCTGTATGTCAAAGTGTTCCCTAATTTCACTCCTAAAAGGTCTGGTTCTAAATCTTTCAACAATGTCTCTTAGTCTTAGACTCCCCAACCAGGGAAAATAGTTTATCTCTATCTTCCCCATCTCTTCCCCTCAATATCCTGGAAGGAATTTGAATATATATCTGGGAAGAAAAGATGCAGAGTGCTGAGGGGAAATTTGTATAGCTCTATCAAAGAGTCAGCACAAGACCAATGGGCTAAATGGCCTTCTGCTTTGAAATGAAACTCGATGATGCTGTAAATTGTACAATTCTTCACCGATATAGCAAAGGACCAACCCTCGTCGACAATACATAACAGAGTATCGTTTACTCACGGAGGAGATGGAACCTCATTTATCATTACTATTAAATGTCAGCCCTTGGGGCTGTAATGCAATAAACAGTAACTTCACTCTTCCTCCAGCTTCGATCCAGGAGGCTGCGTGGAGTGGAACATTGCGCCTGAAATTTCTGCAGCCCTCGGGGTTCTCTCCTCGATGCCAATGGAATACAGGTACAGCGCAATGTATGCATTATCTTGGGACATCAGCACCAAATTACATCGGGTTTACAGTACAGCTCAGCTCAACCGGCCCACGTCCGTGTTTATGCTCTGCTATCTCATCTGATCAACATGCAGCTTCTACTAATTTCCCCTTTGTGCACCTTATCTCCTTCTCCCTGGCCTCAACCACTCCATGTGATAGCGAGTTCTACATCCTCACCACATTAAACACAATACTGTAATCTTATTGCTGATAGAAGCAGTGAGTAACAATCGTCAGCCAGTGATGTTCAGGAGATACTGCCCACCTCCCCCCCCCCCCCCCCCCCCCCCGGAGACCCAGCTGAAAATAGCGACCAAAAGCACCAGAGAAAATATCAGTTCGCCTGGTCCCCACCCAATCTTTTGTCACCTCCAACTGCTCTCTGACGGCACGTACAAATAAATCAGAATTCTTTTCGTAAAAATACGTTCATTTAAAGGGAAACTATGTAACTCCATTGCAAAAGTTCTCTAGGCATTTGAAACAAACTTTCGCCTCACTGAAACTTACCTGAAACAGGCACAAAACACAGCAAACCAGGCGACTTGGGCTCAACATTTTGTCCACAGCTTGCGCCAGATGTTCCCCCTTTGTTTTATTGTTCCGAATGATTTCCACGATCCCGAGTGGATGGATGCTTGACTTTTTCCCTCTGAACTTAACAATGAATTCCTTTGTCCAAAGCGACAGCTTTCTTGTATTGCAAATGCAGTGCGACCGGACAGAGAGGAGAGAATTTATACACTGCGCCCTTCTCCCCTCCCCTTTCGCGGTATTTTCCGAGGGAGTTTCCAGCTTCACTGTTTTGCTTGTGTGTGTGTGCGTGGCTATTGTCAGTGCCGTTATTCCCAGCAAATTAAAATTACATCACCTATTTCTGTTATAAATCAGAAATTAAATTCAGATGAGATAAAACCATTCATTTATTTACACTTGCGTTTAAACTCGTGAAACTGACGCCGTCCGCAATTTCACACGACCGTTTTGGTTCTGATTCCACCCCCCCACAGTTTAAAATGAAAGACCCCCCCCCCCCCCCCCCCGCCTCGCAAGGAATGGCGCAAGGGTGAGGTGTCTGGACAAATACCCAGTTTAATGTTGAACATTGTGTATGTTCGGTCTGTCAACCTCTTCAGTCTTTGAGTATTGAGGGCAGGCGAGTTGGATTATTGAGCGTAAAGGGAGCGGGAGAGGGTCCACAATAGCAACGTTGGTGGTCTTTGGAAAAATGTTGCTCTATTGATTGTGCCGCTCCCCCCCCCCCCCCTCCACAACACACGCCCCCCCCTCCCCCACAACACACGCCCCATGGCAGAAAGTTAAACATAATACTCAACCCAATGTCATGAGCACGCCATGACCTCAGTGCCTCCTCACCAGAAAAATCTCCATGATTATTAACCAGACTGGAGGCTCCCAAGGTCAGTCATACATAAGTAGGGAATTAAGGGCGGGATTTTGTGATCCTGAGGCTAAGGGCGCAATTCTCCGGACTTACGAAAAATCAGAGAATAGCGGGCGGCGTACATTTTTACGGACACGCTGGTCCGACGCCCTCCCGCTATTCTCCCCCCCCCCATGCCCGCCTCCCGACACGAATCGCTGCCCACCATTTTTTTACGGCGAGCAGTGATTCTCTCCTGGCCGATGGGACGATTTCCAAGGCCTTTACGGCCGTTTTTACAAGCGTAAAACACACCTGCTCTGACCGTTCGTAAAAACGGCCGTAAAGTCCCGTTCTCGGGAACCATGGCACCGATTGGCACGGCCGTGCCAAGGGTGCCATGGGCCCGTGATCGGTGGGCACCGATCGCGGGCAGCGGGTACTTACCCCGCGCACTCTTTCTCCCTCCGCCGCCCCGATGGATCCATCCGCGGGGCTTCTGCGGGGCATAACAGCCCGCGCATGCGCGGGTTTCACGCACAAGCGCGATGACGTCATCCGCGCATACGCGGGTTGGAGTAGTCTAATCTGCGCACGCGCGGCTGACGTCATCATAAGCGTCAGCCGTCGCTAACTTTGGCTCGCGGGCTTAGCGAAATTCGTTAAGCCCGCGATGCCGGAGTTCACGGCCGCGCGATGCTAGCCCCGACCGGGGAGCAGAATCGGTTCCCGGTCGGGGGGGCGGAGGCTGGCGTCAAACGCGCCCGTTTTTGACGCCAGCTTCCCGATTTTTCGTAACTCGGGAGAATCGCGCCCTAAGTGTTGATGCCATCAGAAACGCCGTTGCGTTTCTTGACGACGTCAACATGGCCTCAGGATCAGCAATTCTGGCCCTGACTAGGGGCTTTTCACAGTAACTTCATTGAAGCCTACTTGTGACAATAAGCGATTGTGATTATTCCGCGCCGGCCCCGACGCAACATGGCGCAGGGCTACAGGGGCCGGCACGGAATAATAATAATTGCTTATTGTCACAAGTTGAATGAAGTTACTGTGAAAAGCCTTTAGTCGCCACATTCCGGCGCCTGTTCGGGGAGGCCGCTAAGGGAATTGAACCCACGCTGCTGGCATTGTTCTGCATTACAAGCCAACTGTTTAGCCAACTGTGCTAAACCAGCCCCATGGGACCTCCCCAAAGGAGGCCCCCAGCCAGAGAGGCCGGCCCGCCAATCGGTGGGCCCCTATTGCAGGCCAGGCCACATCGGAGGGCTCCCCCCCCCCCCCGGGGTCGGACACCCCCTCCTCCCCACAGGCCACCCCCGGACCCTTCCACACCGATGTCCCGCCGGCTGAGAGCAAGTGTGAACGGCGGCGGAGGGATTTGGTTTTTTTTTACGACGGCCGCTTGGCCCATCCTGCTGCAGAGAATCGCATGCCAGTGTCGGGGCACCGTGACAGGATTTGCGCCGGTTGCGGGGATTCTCCGGCCTGGCCCCGGGCTCAGAGAATCCTGCCCCATATGTGGAGGAAGCCACAGCATTGCCCCACTTCACTCTCCCCCCCCCCCCCCCCCCCCCCCCCACCCAAGAGCTCCCCAACCTCACAATCCTCCCAGGAATCTCAGGTACCTACCTGCTGCCACAGCTTAAGGCAGCAAGATGTGATTTATCACTTTTTGCACTTTTTGATTGCACTTGGATTCCCAGTGGATTAACAGTCCTCCATCTAAGATGTAACAACATTCTGTTTTATGGAGGTTTCACACTGCAGCATATCTCAGTATTAAAGTTATATATCAGGTGCAAAACTGTCCATTATGTGTGGGTAAATGTCCTGCAAGACAATAAAGAAAATCTTGTTACTGGCTACAATGCTCACTAACCCACCCACATGAGCGAATTTATACTATTAGATCAGATCCTGAGGGGATTTGACAGGGTGGATGCTGAAATGATGTTTCATCCTTGTGGGAGAGACTGGGACTAGGAGACATTTCAAATCCTGGAACTCTACCGAGTAGCACCTTGAGAGTGGTGGAGATGGGAAGATCTTTTTCCTGAGGGTTGTCAGTCTTTGGAACTCTTTCCCAGAGAAGGGTGGAGGCAGAGTCAATGAATAAGGCAGAGGTAGATGGATTCTTCACTAACAAGGGAGTCAAAGGTTATCAGGGGTTGTGGTTACAATCAGATCAGCCATGATCTTACTGAATGGCAGAGCTGGCTCGAGGGGCTAAATGACCTACCCCTGCTCCTAATGTGCATGTTCATAAAGTCTAATACTTCATCGAAAGAAAACACCTGTCTATAGCCTCACCTATAGTAACATTCACCCTCCCTTCCACAAATACTAAGAAAATGCCTGATCAAGCTCTCAGCTCCCCATGCAGCCTCCTCCTTCAACATTGCCACATGTTCAGTTTGCTTATCATCTTCACAATCCCACTAGGATTGGACCAGTATTAAATTAAAATAGCAGAGATCCGTGTGTGTGTCTCCTAGTTAATATACTGCCCACGTCCAAACACAACAGCAACAATTTGGGGCCTCACGGTAGCATGATGGTTAGCATCAATGCTTCACAGCTCCAGGGTCCCAGGTTCGATTCCCGGCTGGGTCACTGTCTGTGTGGAGTCTGCACGTCCTCCCCGTGTATGCGTGGGTTTCCTCCGGGTGCTCCGGTTTCCTCCCACAGTCCAAAGATGTGCGGGTTAGGTGGATTGGCCATGCTAAATTGCCCGTAGTGTAAGGTTAATGGGGGGATTGTTGGGTTACGGGTATACGGGTTACGTGGGTTTAAGTAGGGTGATCATTGCTCGGCACAACATCGAGGGCCGAAGGGCCTGTTCTGTGCTGTACTGTTCTATGTTCTAATGTATGTTTAAAACATTCACAGGATATTATATCACTGGCAGGATGACTATTTATTGTCCACTGTAATTGCCCTTGAGAAGGTGGGCCTTCTTCTTTTGACAGCTGCAGTCTGTGTCGGGTGAGCACTCTCAAGGTGCTACTCGGTAGAGTTCCAGGATTTGAACTCAGCCACAATGCCAAATGGTTTCCATTAAGAAACTCTTGGCAACTATGCTTAGCTACAAATGGATATAAAATTATAGTTTCTACATTCTTATAACTTGAACTGATCACAGTTCCATCTCACTGCCGGTTGCAAATCAGTATTAGCTTCTATAATTTCATCTCCCAATTTTTTTATCACCTAGATATAATAATTCATTCTGCACAGTATTGTCCTCAATCTCTTTAAATCACCATATCCTCTGACTCACCATGAGTAATGCTATAGAATCCTAGAAGGAAAAAAACAGTTTGCACCAGTATTCTTATTTCCCAGTGTTACTGGTGTTCAATGTTTAAAAAATATATTTTTATTCTCCTCCTTTTTCCACATTTTCTCCCAAATTTACACCCACCAACAATAAACAATCATCAGCAACAAATATGTCAATCCCCATAACAATAACAATGATCCCATCCTCCCACCAACCCCCAAACATTAGCCCGCATGTTTACATAAACAACTGACAAAAAGGAATCAGGAATTACCCATAGTCACCCTTAATACACACAGCCCCTCCCCCAACCCTCCCAACCATCCACCCCAACTAATGTTCGGTGTTATCCAGTTCTTGAAAGTGCATAATAAATAATTCCCATGACTTGTAGAACCCCTCCGTCCTTCCCCTCAGTTCAAACTTAACCGTCTCAAAAGTCAAGAATTCCAACAGGTCCCCTCGCCACGCCACGGCACAGGGTGGAGAGGCTGCTCTCCATCTCAACAGGATCCACCTTCGGGTGATCAACGAGGTGAAGGCTACGATATCTGCCTCCGCACCCGTTTCCAACCCTGGCTGGTCTGACACCCCGAACATGGCCTCCCAGGGACCCAGGTCCAGTTTCACGTACACCACCTTGGAGATTACCCTAATAACCTCCTTCCAGTAATCCACCTGCTTTGGACAGGACCAAAACATATGAACGTGATTAGTGGATCACAAGCCGGGGTTTTCCATGAGCCTGTGAATATGTTTGGCCTCTTCAGGGATGATTTGAGGGCATCCTGAAAGCATTTCTACTGTCTTTCTGAGGGTCTCTTGCCTCGGTTGAGTTCTGAGTAAAACAGTTACTTCAGGTGTCTGGTGTCAAAAACATGAATAGAGAATCCTGTCCAATGGAACTACAGAATATCCACCAGTTATATGTACCAATCCATTTTAAGTGGTATAACACTCCCTAACATGAATACACTTATCAATTAAACCTTACATATGGGACACACCCTTTGTCCATAAAGTACTTCACTTAATCGTGATTTGTGGTCACTTTTGTGTTAACATTTGCCAGGCACACTAGAGGGGCAGTATGCACTCCTGCTCCTATTTCTTGTTGTGAATTTCTTGTTCAGTTATTTGTGGCTAATTGTCATCATTTGGGCGGCACGGTGGCGCAGTGGGTTAGCCCTGTTGCCTCACGGCGCCGAGGTCCCAGGTTCGATCCTGGCTCTGGGTCACTGTCCGTGTGGAGTTTGCACATTCTCCCCGTGTTTGCATGGGTTTCACCCCCACAACCCAAAGATGTGCAGGGTAGGTGGATTGACCATGCTAAATTGCCCCTTAATTGGAAAAAATGAATTGGGTACTCTAAATTTAAAAAAAAAAAAAAAAAAAATTGTCATCATTTAACAGAACCAGTTAAACTAGAGCACAGTTTAACAGAGGTATGAGATATCAAGATAGTAAGATATAAGACCTTCCAAATCCATGCCCACCACCATCTAGGAGGTCAAGGGATCACATAACTGGGAATCCCACCACCTAGACATTCCCCTCCAAGTCAGTCACCATCCTGACTTGGAAATATATCACCGTTGCTCCACTGTAGCTGGGTCATAATCCTGGAATTCCCTTCCTAACAGCACTGTGGGTGTATCAACACCACATAGATGCAGCGGTTCAAGAAGGCAGCTCACCTTCTCAAGGGCAACTAGAGATGCCCTAGCCAGCGAAGCCCACATCCAGTTCAATTCCTGTACCGGCTGAGGTTATTCATTCATTTGGGGAAGCATGGTGGCACAATGGTTAGCACTGTTGCCTCACAGCTCCAACCCGGGTTCAATTCTCATCTCGGGTGACGGTATGTGTGGAGTTTACACATTCTCCCCATATCTATGTGGGTTTCCTCTGGGTGCTCCGTTTTCCTCCCACAGTCTAAAGATGTCCAGGTTAGGTGGATTGGTCATGCTAAATTGCCTATTAGGGTGGGGGTTGCAGGAATGGGGGGATTGGGCCTGGGTAGGGTGGTTTTACAGAGGGTCAGTGCACACCTGATGGGCCAAATGGCCTACTTCTATAGGGATTCTATGTTCTATTCTCAACCTTGCCCCTTCGCCTGAAGTGTGATGACCCTCAGGTTAAATCACTACCAGTCAGCTCTCCCCCTCAAAGGAGAAAGTAGCCTGTGGTCATCTGGGACCATAACAGCTTACTTTACATCCTGTAATAATACATTTAAAAAATATAAACAGATACAAAGGTTTCAGATGGGCTGAAGTACCAGTTGAAGGTTTGATTTCAGCAAAAAATGGCAGAACTTCAATGATTAAAAAAAAAGTTTCTGTAAAATACTGAAGTATAAGCAGAAAGTGCTGGAAATATTCAGCAGGTCTGGCAGCATCTATAGAACAGTAAGAAGTCTTACAACACCAGGTTAAAGTCCAACAGGTTTGATTCAAACACGAGCTTTTGGAGCGCAGCTCCTTCCTCAGGTGAATGGCGAGGTATGTTCCAGAAACATTTATATAGACAAAGTCAGAGATGCTGGACAATGCTTGGAATGCAGGCAATCAAATCATTACAGATCCAGGGAGAGGGATAATCACAGGTGAAAGGGGTGTGAATTGTCTCAAGCCAGAACAGTTGGTAGGATTTTGCAAGTCCAGGCCAGATGGTGGGGGGTGGATGTAATGCGACATGAATCCAAGATCCCTGTTGAGGCCGCACTCTGTGGACGTCGCATGCTGTGGACGACGAAGGGTACTCTGTCAGTGGTGTCCCATGTTTGTCTTCTGAGGAGGTCGGTGCGGTTTTTTGCTGTGGTGCGTTGGAACTGTCGATCGATGAGTCGAGCGCCATATCCCATTCGTACGAGAGCATCTTTCAGCATCTGTAGGTGTCTGTTACGCTCCCCCTCGTCTGAGCAGATCCTATGTATACGGGATCCCCTGTGTCCCCTATGGACAAGCCCTCCGTATACACAGGATCTGCTCAGACGAGGAGGAGCGTAACAGACACCTACAGATGCTGAAAGATGCTCTCGTACGAACGGGATATGGCGCTCGACTCATCGATCGACAGTTCCAACGCGCCACAGCAAAAAACCGCACCGACCTCCTCAGAAGACAAACACGGGACACCACTGACAGAGTACCCTTCGTCGTCCACAGCATGCGACGTCCACAGAGTGCGGCCTCAACAGGGATCTTGGATTCATGTCGCATTACATCCACCCCCCACCATCTGGCCTGGACTTGCAAAATCCTACCAACTGTTCTGGCTTGAGACATTTCACACCTCTTTAACCTGTGATTATCCCTCTCCCTGGATCTGCAATGATTTGATTACCTGCAAATGCCTGCATTCCAAGCATTGTCCAGCATCTCTGACTTTGTCTATATAAATGTTTCTGGAACATACCTCGCCATTCACCTGAGGAAGGAGCTGCGCTCCGAAAGCTCGTTTTTGAATCAAACCTGTTGGACTTTAACCTGGTGTTGTAAGACTTCTTACTGTGCTCACCCCAGTCCAACGCCGGCATCTCCACATCACAGCATCTATAGAGGGATAAACGGAATTAACACTTCGGGTCGTGACCTTGCATCAGAACCCAGTGCAGTAAAAAATACCTGTTTATTTAGGTGCATACGTAAAAAATAGTGAGATTGTATCATTTACAAGTCAGACGTGGCATATTCGCAACTTGGAAATTAATTCGGATTTACAGACATAAATTGTCACAATCCACTTCCATTCACAGTGATCTGGAGAAATAGTTCCTTTCAGGCCTGAACAATCCAATTTCTTCCTTTATCTGCTGCAATTTACTGGATGTCATATAATCCGTGTAAATTCCAGGGCGATTTTTTTTCGCGGAAATAGGTGGCTGGAAAAGTCCCCACGTTCCTCCAGGTAGAATGGTGGAGCAGTGACTCTCACTGCGACCTGGACTCGCGCGTGGAACTACAACTCCCACAGTACACGGCGCTCCGTCTGCAAAAAAAGGAGCCTGCGCAGCGAAACCAGCCGGGAGTTGTAGTCCAACGCCTGTGCGCAGTGCTCTTCAATGCAGTCACAGAGAACTACAGCTCCCAGAATGCGGGATGGGAGGCTGCACATGCGCATTGAACCTTCTCTAACTTGAAACGGCCGCCATCTTTCGGCTAGAGGGGATAGAGGGGAGATTGTTGTCGGTTTGCGCTTTGGGTTATGGTGAGTATCGCGGGTGCTGACAGCAGTCCCGGACAGCGGCCTGTCACCTTGTAATCCCTCATCATACGGCCCAAGCGCAGTATGGGGCTGAAGTACCCTCCGAAAGGTTATTTCATGATTGTGTTGGGGAGGGGAATGGAGTGAGAGAGTTGCCTCCACCCCCAGCAGTCGTCCCCATACTCCTCAGTGACAGGTGCACAGTCAGCCGCAACGAGCCCGTCACCTGGGGGGAGAGGGGGATGGTGTGGGGGTTGAGGGGAAGCCGCACCTGGGCCAAGGGTGGGTGGGGATTGTGGAGGAGCCTCAATTGAGCCAGGGGTGGGTGGGGCCGAGGGGTAACCTTAGCTGGGCTAGAGGAGGAGGGGGGGGGGGGGTGGGGTGGGCTGGGCTCACTTGGGTCAGGGGTGGATGGGGGTTAAGTGGGAGCCTCACCCTGGCCAGGAGTGGGTGGCGGTTCAGGGGGAGCCTCACCCGGGCCAGGGATGAGGAATGATTGAGGGGAGGGGAGGGGATGGGGGC
This sequence comes from Scyliorhinus canicula, assembly GCF_902713615.1. NCBI lineage: Eukaryota > Metazoa > Chordata > Chondrichthyes > Carcharhiniformes > Scyliorhinidae > Scyliorhinus > Scyliorhinus canicula. Next base: position 135,692,672 of record NC_052152.1, on the reverse strand, counting down.
TCACCTGTGCCAGGCTCATTTCGGCCAGTGGCATTCCTAATTCACAACTTGCACTGTGCAAAAGGTGACGGAGGCAATGGTGGGTGAACCCTTGTCACCCTCAGTATGTACTTAATGATGCTTATAAATGTTGCTGCCAAATACTCTGGATATTTATATGTGCAGATGTCTGGAAGCAAACTGGTAAAATGCTGGTGGTTAGAGTTTTGTCTGGTGTAAAGAAAAAAAATCTCTTTAATGCTCCATGCAGTCACAAGTCAAAGTAGACTTCTACAGGGAAATAACATGACTGGGCTAGGAAAAGCAGTTGATCTGTGTTGTTATATATGTATGTATGGTTCCAGCTGAATTTGCTGTAGGTCCAGACATTGTGCAAGCCCCAGAATGTGTGTGTTTCAGATTTTTTTCTTCCGTTTACAAAATAAAATATGTAACTTAAAAGATAATCCCTTTTTGGCCACTTGTGTGATAATTGACTAATGATGTATCTTCAGCAAAGAGGGTGGTGAATAACATGAAGTGTGGGCTCATGGGATTCTGCAGTATCTGCTGAATGTAGTTTGTGATCATATCTTGACTGTTTCTCAAGATTGGTGGTTTCATTCTTGAAAGAGCATTATGTGGATTGTATAGTTGGATTGACAGTTTAGTTACTTAATGATGAAATGCTCTTATGAAGTCAATATATGTGAATTTTTGAAATATTTGCTAGTTCAGTATATTTAGCTGTGAATACCAGTGCTAAATTACTTGAAATAGGAGTTTTACATTTTCTTGCCCTTAAAACTGACCGGTGCATCGTGCAAGAAATTATTTTTCTTGTACTCATGTGTTTCAGAATCAAGGATGTGTTGTAACTTCATTCCTCAGGGAAAGCTCTAAAAAAAAAAATGTCTTGTGCTAATATGCTTCTAACCCAGGTGCTTCCATCTTTTTCTGGAGCAGTTGAAGTGAGAGACATTATGATGGGCAGCTGCAGCCATCATTGGAAATTGTCTTGCAAAATAGGAATTCGCAGCCTTTGACTATCAAAAGCCTTTGGACATTTTACATGCCTTTGGCAATGTGGCAAAATTCTCATCAGTTTGATATTTTTAAATTCCAAGGAGTAAAATTTTATTATTGGCAATTCGACCATTAATCATGACAATTCATGGGAGCTGGGTTGCGCAACAGGTTTATCGTTCTTTCATTCTTTTCAGCGTAGCATTCTGGGTTCAAGTCCAGATAAGACTGGTGAGAAACTCGCCTGTCTGTCAGTATTGGGTGTCCTTTTATAGTAATGGATTTCGGCAATCTCAATCCGGTTCCTACAAAGTATCTCCGATTCACCACTAATTAGAAGTGAATTGCGGTATCATTGGAGTGTCATGGGATAGTTCATTTAGAAAATGGTATATGCAACACTTTTTAAAAATAGGTTTACATAGTGGCACACATTGTCAAGTATAGGAAACAACCTGGTCTGAGGCAGTTTTATTTTATTTGGGAGTGATTGATGTTGGCTGAGGGAGAGAAATGTTCAATTTTTCAGCACTAAAATCATTGTCCCATTGTAACAAAAGGGTGCTGAAGGAATAGCTCTCAGTAGATTAGTATTCTATTTTCTTTTCTGGCATTGTGCACCCACCCCTTGCCATTTCCTTCATCCCACCATTGACTGTGGGGCCCCAACCTAGGCTCTAAATTCTTGAATTCATTTTAAACCTCCCTACCACATAATTCTCTTCTTTTAAGACACACATTAAAACCTACCTCTTCTACCAAGCTTTTGATACTCTGTGCTAATGTAATTTCCTGTGACTAAGTGTCAATTTTTCTCTGATTACACCGCTGTGAAGGACCCAAGATGTCTTGCATTTTTATAGCATCTTAAATGTACCGCATTGTTGTAAATGGAACAATGCATTTACATTCTGCTTTTGCTAAGAAGGCACTTAATTAGGATTAACAGGAGTATTTCAACAATAAAATGTTTCGTTTTTCAGAGTATAATTATATCCTGAAAACAAAATCATTCACTAATGTAGAAGAGTAACCCTGCTGAACTGTTTCTTTTTTTTTTGGAGGGGGGGGCTGTTAATAGTTCATGGGGATACAAAATCAGCAATTAAACCTGTGCTACCAAAACTTACAGGAACAATGACTGGGGGTTTTTCTTTTGAATTGAAAGCTGCTGAGAAATTAGAGTATGAGAAATTCCACTGGAATTCCACTGACGATTTCAGATGAGGAAGGAAGTCTCCTGGGCATTCCCCCTTCTGCTGGCTTGGACATCCTGAATTAATTTACTGTCATTATCTAGGAAGCCCTTTGAAGTATGTAATGAAAATTCATTCTCAGCCAGTGTTGTATAGTGAATTTTCCTTTGCCAGATCTCCCCCAGCAGTGAGAGCTAACAGAACATTTTCTGGGAGAGCATTACAGCCATGCTGGGTCTTGCAATTTGTCTGAGGGACCACAGCCAAACCTGATTTTAGTCCTTAGTTTTTGGGTGAGGTGTTGTGCAGCCCTACCTGATCCTGTTCTCTTGCCTTACACTCCCATAACTGCATTTTTTGTGTGCAAAAGCATCCTCCAGTTGCTAGAAATCTGAAATAAAAGCAGAAAATGCTGGAATTACTCAGCAGTCTGACAGCATCTCCAACAAGAGAAACAGTTTGTTTCAGGTCCATGACCTTTAGTCAGAACTGGAAAAAAGTTAGAAATGTAATAGGTTTTGAGCGAGATAGGGGGAGGCGAGAAGAAGAACAAAAGGGTAGACCTGTGATATGGTGGAGAGATTAAATGGCAAAGTTTCATGTTGCAAAGTCAAAGGGAGTAGTAATGGAACAAGTGAGGAAGAAAGGTGTGCCTATAGGAAGTGTGATAGTTGGGATCCTGAATAGCTGCTGTCTGAAAGTAAATAATCATAGAATCCCTACAGCACAGAAGTAGACCATTTGACCCATCTGCACCAACCCTCTGAAAGAGGGCCCCACCTCATCCCACTCTCTCCACCTTTTCCCCCGTAACCACACCCAACTGTTGGACGCCTAAGGGGCAATTTAGCGTGGCCAATCCACTTAACCTGGATATCTTTGGATTGTGGGAGGAAACTGGACCACCCAGAGGAAACCCACTCAGACATGGGTAGAAAGAGTCACCCAAAGCTGGAATCAAATCCGGGTCCCTGGCACTGAAACATCAGTGCTTGCCACTGTGCAGAGATGAGAGAAACAGTCTAAGGAAAAAATGAAGAAGTGAGGACAAAGGATTTACAATTTTGAAACTCTTGTGTTGAGTCCTGAAAACTACTTTGTTCAGTCTAAAGATGAGGTGCTGTTCCTCAAGCTTGCATTGAGCTTCACTGGAACACTGCGGGAAACCAAGGACAGAAGGGGAACATCATGGAGAATTAAAATGGTAGGTGACTGGAAGCCTGGGTCGTAATCAAGGACTGAATAGAGGTTCTGCAAGGTGGTCACCCAACCTGTGTTTGGTCTCTCCAATGTAGAGGAAACTGTATTGTGAGCAGTGAGTACGGGTAGACCAAATTGAAAGAAGAGCAGTGAGTACGGGTAGACCAAATTGAAAGAAGTGCAAGTTTAGTCATTGCTTCAGTTGGAAGGAGTGTTTGGGGCCTTGGACAGCGAGAAGGGAAGAATTAGAGTTATAATAATCTTTATTGTCACAAGGTGGCTTACATTAACACTGCAATGAAGTCACTGTGGAAACCCCCTCGTCGCCACATTCCGGCTCCTGTTCAGGTACACGGAGGGAGAATTCAGAATATCCTGTTCGCCTAACAGCACCTCTTTCGGGACCTGTAGGAGGAAACCGGAGCATACTGAGGAAACCCACGCAGACTCGGGGAGAATGTGCAGACTCCACACAGACAGTGACCCAAGCCGGGAATTGGACCTGGGACCCTGGAGCTGTGAACATAGAACATACAGTGCAGAAGGAGGCCATTCGGCCCATCGAGTCTGCACCGGCCCACTTAGGCCCTCACTTCCCCCCTAACCCTTTAACCCAATAACCCCTCCTAACCTTTTTTGGACACTAAGGGCAATTTATCATGGCCAACCACCTAACCTGCACAAGCAACAGTGCTACCCACTTCCTCCATACTGCCCAACAACTTTGGCGTTTATAGCATGGAAAAGGACCTTCGGCCCAGCTTGCCCATGCCACCCAGTTTCTACAACTAAGCTAGTCCCACTTGCCTGCATTTGGCCCATATCCCTCTGTACCCACCCTGCCCATGTAACTGTCCAACTGCTTTTTAAAAGACAAAATTATACCCCCCTCAACCACTGCCTCTGGCAGCCCGTTCCAGATGCTCACCGCCCTCTGTGTGAAGAAATTTCCCCTCTGGTCTCTTTTATATCTCTTCCCCTCTCACCGTACGCCCTCTAGTTTTAGTCTCCCCTACCTTTGGGATAGGATATTGACTATTTACCTTATCTATGTCCTCATTATTTTATAGACCTCTATAAGATCAGCCTCCTAAGCTCCAGAGAAAGAAGTTCCAGCCTCTCCTTATAACTCAGACTATAAAAGAAGTAAATGTTGCAGCTCCTATGCTTGCATGGAAAGGTGCAATAGGCAATGGTGGTGACTGAGGAATGGGCAGGGTAATGTTTGATGGTAAAAATGGTAGAGGACGTTTGTCATTATAACACAGGAAGAGGCGACGAGGCCCATCAAGACCATGCTGACTATTGAGCCTGCAAGTTTATTTCCCTTAATCCAATTTTCTTCTGAAAGCATTCTTCATCTCTGCTTCATTCACCCTCATAGACAGTGGGTTCCAGATTGTTGCCACTCTATTTTTAAAAAAAATCCTCATTCCCCCTGCATCTCTTGCCCATAACCTTTGTGTTACCTAGTCCTTGTACCATGAGTGTAAATGATGATTGATCAGGAGTGATGGCTCTGATCCAGAGTTTCTGAAGCAGATTGTAACACCTGTATTGCCATCTAATTGTTATTTTGTATCTTGCAATAAACCAGGAATATAATGAGACCCTGTATAGCTTATACAGCAGTGTTGGGTCTTGTCTGAGTGGCCTATTGTGGGACTAATCACTACTCCAGATGTTTGATAGTACGTATCTTTTTGATATAGAGTTCCTTTTCTTTAGCAATTGCTTTTAAGTACTGTAAGACAGAGCTGTGACAATGGGTTAAGAACCTGAATGAATTTTGCTAATTTTTCTTGTGAGCCTAAATATTGAGTATCAGGTTATTTTATCTGGCAAATCAAATGGTATGTACATGTGCAGTATATAATGAAGCCATTGGACGGAAAACAAGAATAGGGACCTTAGCTGATTATTTCTTACTGAACACCAATTTAGCCTGACTATCATTAGGCAGGTAACTGCTAATGTCCTACAGGCTTGGAATCAAACCTGAAACCTTCCTGATGCGATATACATTGCTTGGTTGCATATTACCTGCATCAACTGAGTTAATAGGAGCCAAGCATCTGCTTAACTTGGCGTTTTTACAATAAAATCTATGGTATCTCCCTCAATTATAATGTTATTCTTTGAAAGAAATTTAGCTTCCTTGTAAATATAAAAATTTCTTCAATTAATCCCCAGGGGAAAACACCCCCCAAAATACTGTGACTTTTAATGCATTTGACAGTTGGCAGAATCTCGTGCTGTTGTATCATTCTGGACAATGCCCTTGACCAGGTGAAGCAACTTTGTAACTCTGTGAACAAAGGCATTAAAACGCTAAATTATAAAGCAACTTCAATCCATGCATGTCTTTGGAAAAAATGACGTGTCCACAGATAAAGATCTTTGTATGTGATGGTTGAATTTCTTTTAATGGTCAAAGGTACAGTAGGGTTATTCTTTTTCCATAATTTGTTCACCCTCTACAAATTTGTACCAAAACAGTGCAGAACTGAAGAAGGAAAAAAATAACTTGGAGAAAGCAAATCGAAGGAATATGGAGAAAGAGCAGGGAAGTGGACTTAACTGGACCAACCGTGTTCCAAAGCGCTAATACCGACTCCTTGGGCCCAATGGTCTCCTTCAGTGCTGTACATAACACCCATGCTGTCATGTTCCTAATCTGAGACTTCTCTTACCGGAAGCACATATTGTCAATTCAGATCCATTTTTCCGACAGGATGTTCCTTCCTGCTGAAATCCAGAATTCCTGTAATGCATTTCCACTCTGCAAAACTCTGTTCTGGAACCACTGCATTTATGTAGCACCTTTTAAAGTAGAAAGAAATGTCTCGAGGTCCTTCGGAGGCATGCTTTAAGAAAAGAAAATGGATGATGAATTTGTTTATATGCATAACTGCATTACACAACATTGAATATTGCCAGTCATTGATTGAAAGCGTGCTGATATTTTACTCAGTAAATTTGTTGTACCGTGTTGCTGAATGTCAGAATTCAGGCTCAATTTTTTAATTCATTCATTAGATTTGGGCATTGCAGGCTAGGTTAGAATTTATTGACCATCCCTAATTGCCCTTGAGAAGGTTGTGGTGAGCTGTCTTCCATGTGATGTAGGTACAGCCATAGAGCTGTTGGGGAGGGAGTTGCAGCATTTTGACCCAGCAATGTTGAAGGAACGGCGATATATTTCCAAGTCAGAACAGTGAGTGACTTGGAGGGGAACGGCAGGTAGTGGTGTTCCCATGAATCTGCCACTCGTGTCATTCTGATGGTAGCAGTCGTGGGTTTTGAAGGTGCTATCTCCAGAGCCTTGGTGAGTTTCTGGAATGCATCTTTGAATGGTACATATGGTTGCTACTGTGCATCGGTGGTGGAGGGAGTGAATGTTTATAGATTGGGTGCCAATCAAGTGGGTTGCTTTGCCTAAGATGGTATCAAACTTCTTGAGTGTTATTGGAGCTGCACTCATCCAGGCAAGTGGATAGTATTCCATCACACTCCTGACTTCCTTGTAAATGATGGACAGGCTTGGAGGAGTCATAAATGAGTTACTCACAGCAGGATTTCTAGCCTCCAATCTGCTCTTGTAGCCACAGTATTTGTATGGCTAGTTCAGTTTCTGTTTAATGGTACCCCCATCCCCCCCTCCAGGATGTAGATCGTGGGGGACCTAGTGATGATAATACCATTGAGCGTCATGGGCTGATGGTTAAATTCTCTCTTGTTGATGATAGTCATTGTTTGGCATTTGTGTGGCATGAATGTTACTTGCCACTTGTTAGCCCACATCTAGATCTTGTCTAGGACTTGCTGCATTTGGGCATGTACTGCTTCAGTATCTGAGGAGTTGTGAAAATGCTGAACATTGTCCATTCATCAGCTAACATCCCCATTCTGACCTTAAGGGAGGAAGGTTATTGATGAAGCAGCTGAACATGGTTGGGCCTCCTGAGGAACTCCTGAAGCAATGTCCTGGAACTGAGATGATTGACGTCCAACAGATACAATCACCTCCCTTTTGCTAGGTATGCCTTGCAATGGAGAGTTTCCCCCCGATTCACCTTGACTACAGTTTTTCCAAAGCTCCTTGATGCCATATGTTATCAAATGTTGCATTGATGTTAAGGGCAGTCACTCTCACCTCCCCTCTTTTATCCTCGTTTGAACCAAGGTTGTAATGAGATCAGGAGCTGAGTGACCCTGGCGGAATCCAAACTGGACATCAGTGCACAAGTTATGGCTAAGCAAATGCCACTTGATAGCACTGTTGATAACCTCTTCCATCATTTTTATGATGATCGAGAGTAAACTGATAGGGAGGTAATTGGTCGGGTTGGATTTTTCCTGCTTTTTGTGTACAGGACATACCAAGGCAATTTTTCAGATTGCTGGATAGATCACAATATTGTAGTTGTACTGGAAAAACTTGGCTAAGGGTGCATTGTAGAGCATAAGTCTTCAGTACTATTGCTGGAATATTGTCACGGCCAATAACCGTTGTGGTATCTAGTGCCTTAGTTGATTTGTGATAATGTGGAGTGAATTGAATTGTCTGAAGACTGGCATCTGTGGTTCTGGGCACTTCCAGAGAAGACCAAAATGCTCAGCAACCAGGGGCACCTTTGGAGTAGGAAGGCTTTTTGAGTTTAGTTTTGACTGAATTCACAGCACTTGGAGCGAGGAAGCTAGAGAGTGAATTGTTCTAGGTTCTCTGCTCTGCTAGAAGCAGAAAAGCCATTTTCTTTTTTAAATATATTTCATTCCAAACTTAAAAGGTTACAAAACATAAACCAAATTGGGGAACAAAACTCCCCAACACACAAGTATACAGCTTGTACAAAATTTTCCCTTTTTCACCTCTCCTCCCCTCCCCGTCTGCGACGAACAGCTCCTCAAACAAGGCCAAGATCATACCCCACCTCGTAATCCCTTGCCACTCTGCTGACCACCTAAGAGCCATTGCCAGAGGCTCTATAGCTAGTGACAACAACAGCGGTGACAGAAGACACCCCCTGCCTCGTTCCCCTGTGCATTTCAAAGTTTTTCTATAGAATTTACAGTGCAGAAGGAAGCCACTTGGTCCATCGAGTCTGCATCGCTCCCTGGAAAGGCACCCCACCCAAGCCCACACTTCCACCCCATCCCCATAACCCAGTAACCCCACTCAATACTAAAGGCAATTTTGGACACTAAGGGCAATTTGGCATGACAGTGACCCGAGCTGGGAATCGAACCTGGGACCCTGGAGTTGTGAAGCAATTCTGCTAACCACGGTGCTACCGTGGTGCCCCATGGGTTCCGTGAACCCATGTTGTTGGTCCGCACACTCTCCTGTGCCACATATAACAGATGCACCCATGCCACAAATTTCGTCCCAAACCCAAACCTTCCCAGGACCTCAAACATGTACCACCACTCCACCTGGTCAATGCCGTCTCCGCATCCATGGACACCACTACCTCCGGTACCTGGGCTCTCGACGGGGTCATGATCACATTTAACAGCCTCCTTATATTACTAGAAAGCTGCCTGCTCTTTACAAAACCTCTGCAACCACCCCCGTGACATAATCTTTTACCTACCAGCCATCAACTGGAGACCATCGAGTCTGCACCGACCCTCCGAAAGAGCATCCCACCCAGGTCCAATAGCCTACTCCACCCCCAACCCCACCTAGGGACAATTTAGCGTATCCAATCTGCCGAACCTGCAAATCTTTTGCACTGTGGGAGGAAACTGGAGCACCCGGTGGAAACCCATGCAGCCACGAGAAGAATTTGCAGACTCCGCACATACAATCACCCGAGGTCGGAATTGAACCCCGGTCCCTGGTGCTGTGAGGCAACAATGCTAGCCACTATGCCTCCCCCAACTGGTCCTTTCCCTTTCGTATTAATGTGATCGTTGCCTGTGTTATCATCTCCGGCTGCTCCCCCATCTCTAACGCCTCATTAAACTCCTCCAAAAGGTGCGGTGCCAGGTCCGATGCAAACGCCTTATAGAATTCTGCTGGGTAACTGTCCAATGCCTCCCTTAGCCCCAGGAGCTTCTCTAACCCCCGCCTCTTCTCTTCCTCCAACTGTGGAAACTCCAGTTCGTTTAAGAACCGTCCCATGTCCCCCTCTTCTAATACCCCACTCACCATCACATATCTGCCACTTGGGTCCCTCACTTCCTTCGTGCTCACAAACCCTGTTTTCTTACTCATCAAAATTGCTACCCCTGTGACTTTGAATCAAACCCGGAGTGGAAAACATGACATACCCATTCTTTCCTTGGCCTAACCTGGTCCTTCACACAGAGGTGTGTCTCCTGCAGAAAGAACAACTCCACTATTAAACTCCTTAGGTGCGCAAAGACCCAAGATCTTTTCACTACCCCATCTGTCACCAGCCCCGCCAGCTTCCTTGAAACATACCCCGTGGCACTTGTACCTTCCACTCCTTCAGGCAGGCTAACTATTCGCAGATTCTGCCTCCTTAGCCTATTATCATGCTCCTCCTTTGTTCTCTACATCTTGCAAAGGCCTTCTAAGAACCCCGCCACCACTCTATCGCTGTGGTCTGACATCACCTTCAATCTCTTGGATCTGCACCCCTATGCCTCCAAGCATTTCTCCACTCTCTCCATCGATTCCTTCAGGGGTGCCACAGCCCCTTCGATGGCCTATGAACGATCCTCCTGCATCTCCTTCCTCTGCTGCCGGAACTCTTTCCTTGATGAAGGCCATCAACCATTTCATCTGGGGCTTTGCTACTTGCACTGTCCCTTCCCCCTCCACCATCTTTCCACTAGCTGCTGTGCCACAGGTCCCTTCCAACTCCTTGGCCAAGACCTTCATCTGCTGCCAGGTTTGGTAACCAGCAGACATATCACTCCTGTGGGAACTTCTCCGACCTTCAGTTACAGTTTTCAGTCGAAATTACACCCGATTGTGGGTAAAAAGGGCTCTTCTTACACCTTCAAGTAAGAGCTGCCCTGTTTGCGACTACTCGTCGCATGGCTGCCACCGGAAGTGCAGAAAAACCAAATGGTGGAGCCATATGATGGAGTAATTGACAAAAAAGCTAGTTCCAGGAACTGGGTAATGAAAAGAGAGGTTTCCATGAAGATTGAAGTAAAAAGGCAAACACAATTTGAATTTGAGCAGGATACTATTCTTTGAAGTTAAAGACAAAACTGGGAAGAGCAGAGCTGATGAAGTTGGCTAGAGAAGCCAGAGATTTCTGAAGTAATTCTAAATTTGGTGATATCTTAATATAGTCTGTGGAATGATAGGGGAAGCAATTGTTAACAGTGGTTAGTATTGTTGCTTCACAGCGCGAGAGTCCCGGGCCTGATTCAAGGCTTGGGTCACTGTCTGTGCGGAGTCTACACGTTCTCCCCGTGTCTGCACGGGTTTCCTCCCACAAGTCCCGAAAGACGTGCTTGTTTGTTGAATTGGACATTCTGAATTTCCCTCTGAAGCCATTGGTGGCAGAATCTGAGAAGACAAACTAATACTGGAAGAAGAGTTGTTAATCCAGAAGGTAGGTCCTTGCTGAAAACAGCTGACGGAAAGCATTGTTGTACGAATATTCTAAAGCATGACTATTTGAGAGGGAGTTTGGCAACACCTGTGTGACAATCATCTGGAGTGCATTTGAGGAGAAATCCATAAGCTCGATTGGGTGACATCTATCACTTGGTTGCAGAGTGGGGTGCATTTGACCACAGTTAGCCTGTTGGTTTGCAAGGATTATGTATTTACTGAGAACTTTATCGCATAAGATGCATTTTGTGACCTGTTATCCTTAACATCTCTGAACATTTGTGAAGATAAGTGGGAGTGAAGGAGTATTTTACCATAGTCAAACTTTTCATGTTTAATAATTTTTTTGTTGTTGAAAGCTAATTGGCAATCCTGTGACTCTGTTTATCCATGTTTTCTTTAAAACAAAATGTGAAAGTTATGGTCTTTTAAGCCAGGGTTCCAATCTGGGATCATCTTGTCTTCTAGTAGCATCAACTGGGATCGTAGCTGTGGTAATGGTAGATTGGGGAATAGGCCGGGCCATGAGGTTACTGATTGTGGTTGAGTACAGTTGTGCTGCTGCTGATGGCCATCAGTGCCTCATGGATGCCCAGTCTTGAGTTGATATCTCTGTTTGAAGTCTATCCCATTTAGCACGGTGGTAGTGCCACATAACGTGGTGGAGGGTATCCTTGGTGTGCAGGTGGAACTTTGTCTCCACAAGGACTGTGTAGTGGTCACTCCTGCCAATACTGCCATGGACAGATGTATCTGTGGCAGGCAGGTTGTTAAGGATAAGGTCCAAGTATGTTTTTCCGTCTTGTTGGTTCCCTCACTGCCGGCTGCATACCCAGTCTAGCAGCTATGTCCTTGAGGACCCGGCCAATCAGTCTATGGTAGTACTGCTGAGCCATTCTTGGTGATGGACAGAGAATTCCTCAACCCAGAGTACATTCTGCACCCTTGCCACACTCAATGATTCCGCCAGTGCTGCTCAACATTGGTGAGTACTGATTCCTGAGCTGAGGGGGGCTGGTACATGGTAACCGCAAGCGGTTGCCTTGACCATGGTTTTAAAAATAAATAAATTTAGAGTTCCCAATTATTTTTTTTCCAAGTGGCAATTTTAGCGTGGCCAATCCACCTAACCTGCACATCTTTGGGTTGTTGGGGTGAAATCCACGCAGACATGGGGAGAATGTGCAAACACCACACGGACAGTGACCGCCTTGTCCATGTTTGACCTGATGCCGTCAGACTCTCTGGGAGTTGGAGTTCGGATTTGGAATTAGAACATAGAACAGTACAGCTCAGAACAGGCCCTTCGGCCCTCGATGTTGTGCCGAGCAATGATCACCCTACTCAAACCCACGTATCCACCCTATACCCGTAACCCAACAACCCCCCCCTTAACCTTACTTTTTAGGACACTACGGGCAATTTAGCATGGCCAATCCACCTAACCCGCACATCTTTGGACTGTTGGAGGAAACCGGAGAAAACCCACGCACACACGGGGAGGACAAATTGATGTTGAGAATCACAGTGCAACTCCTTCCTTACTGTGCACCACTGTGCTGCCACCTCTGCTGGGTATGTCCTGCCATCCCCAGGTATGGAGATGGCTGTAAGGTATGATTCCAGGAGTATAACTGTCATAATATGAGACTGCTCTCCAAGTTTTGGCACATGCCCTCAGATGTTAGTAAGGAGGGCTTTGCAGGGTCAACAGAGCTGAGTTTCCGGTGCCTAGGTCGATGCCAGGTGTTTAATCTGGTTTAATTCTTTATTGATTTTTTAGTGGTTGATGCAACTGAGTGACTTGCTCGGCCGTTTCAGAGGGCACTCCTTGCAAACTAACAGGCTAACTGTGGTCAGATGCATCCCATTCTGCAACCTGAGTCAAGCACTTTGCTGTGGATCTGGAGTCACATGTCGTGCCAGATTTCTTTCCCTTAGGGACATAGTGAACCAGATTTTTTTTTTTGTAACGATCAATAACGATTTCATGATCATTAGATTTTTAATTGTGGATTTTTATTTCTTAAATTCAAATTTCTCTGGGAGCCCAGAGCATTACCCAAGGTCTTGGGATTACTGGTCTAGTGACAATACCACTATGTCACTGCATCCCCACCTCTTACTCTCTCAATAGTCATGGAGCAGTTTTGTGAGCTGATCTTGTTCGTCCAGTACAAAAGTGTGTGTTGCGCAAACTTAACGAATAGCACTGTTCAGCTCTAATAATTAATCCAATTATGGTACGTTAGTTACTGAAGTTCATAAGTTCACTATCTTCTGAGAAATATGAAATTTCACTTGCGCAGAACTCTAAAACTAAGTGTACAGTGCTCACTGCTGTTTCTCTGTAGAAATGTGTCCCCAGAAGTGGAATTTTAATCAGAATACGTCCTTGGTATAGTAACACTGGCCTTTCTCAGCAGCTTGTGTAAACAGCAATGCTTGGAGCAATCTATCCAATACACTTGCAGCCATATTTTTTAATTTGTCATGAGGTGTGGGTGTTGCTGGTTAGCCAGCATTTATTGCCCATCCCTAGTTGTCGTTGAGAAGGTGGTGGTGTGCTGCCTCCTTACAGACCATATGATGTAGATGCTCAGTGCTCTTAGGAGGTGAGTTCCAGGATTTTGACCCAGGGACAGCGATATATTTTCAAGTCAGGATGGTGTGTGATTGGAGGGGAGCTTGTAGGCCGTGGTGTTCCCATACATCTGCCCTTTTTCTTCTTGGTGGTAGAGGTTGCGGATTTGCAAGGTGATGTCCAAGGAGCCTTGCTGAAGTGCATTTTGTAGATGGTACACACGGCTGCCTCTGTACGTCGTTGGTGGAATAAGTGAATGTTTGTGTGTGGGGTGCCAATCAAGCAGGCTGCTTTGTCTTGAATGGTGTCAAGTTTCTTGAGCTGCACTCACCCTGGCAAGTGGAGGGTATTCTATCACTCTCTGACTTCTTCCTTGTAGATGGTGGGCAGCATCTGGGGAGTCAAGAGGTAAGAATTCACAGCCGCTGACCATAGTATTTATATGGCAAGTCCAGTTCAGTTTCTGTTCAATTTTAAATTGATTCTATAGTTTATCCATGAATGCGGGTTATCCTCTGTTTCTTTGCATTTGTGTTTTTCCTAAAGCGCATGCACTCTGTTTTCTTCAATATTCACTTTACTGCAGTGAATGTTAAAATTGCTACTGGTTGCTATAGTATATGACATACAGTAGCTGTATAGTGAATGTAGTGTTCACTCAATTATCTGGGCTTCTAATGGATAATATCTAAGGATAATATTTTGCACTTCTGATAGCTGTGTAAGTTGAGCAACAGATGTGCATCCATTCTAATTAACTGTATGCAGTAGAATATAAGATTTTGTTGTGCCTCAGTGAATAAAATCCCATTTGCTGTTGCTCACTATTTCTTGTGTGATGTGGTTAAAATATTTATGTAAAGTACTTTCCCCACCACTCCAACCCTCCATTGTATGTGGTGTGCCTGTTTGTGTGGATCTCTTTGGCACTTTCCCCAAATTAGCTATTCTTCATGTATCGACACCAGACACTGAAGTATCGACAGACTTCTCAAGTAGCCAGGGAGCTGCAGATGAGTCCAGTTAAATCTGTTCACCGCATCATTCACATATTGTCCTGCACAATCAGTTAACAGTTGGGAGTGCAGGGTGCCAGCAATGGCAAAGGAACTAAGAGGGTTCATGGAGCTGATGGGGGGGTGGATCCATGTAGGTTTGGGCAGCCGAGGGCGAAGAAGTTGTCCTCACACGTGCATAAAGTGTACTCCCGGATTGATTTCTTTATTTTGAGCAGGGTCTTTCTGGCTGGGATAGTGGACACTGGGTATTCGGCGATTGCAATCTCAGACTATGCACTGCACTGGGATGACCTGCAAGTTAGTAAAGATAGTAATCAGCGCCTGCACTGGAGGTTGAATGTCGGACTTTTGGCGGATGAAGGGGTGTGCGAGCAGCTGAGGAAATGCATTCAAAGCTACCTGCAGGTCAATGACATGGGGGGAAACTTTGGTAGTTGTGGCGGAGGCTGCAGGCGGAGTTTAGCTTGCTGACCACAGGGAGGGTGGTGGAGCAGCTGAGAAAGGTGAGGGGGGCAATTTATGAACATGGGGAGAAGGCCAGCGGAATGCTTGAACAGCAGCTTAGAAAGAGGGAGGCAGCTAGGGAGATAGGGAAAGTAAAGGACGGTGAGGGGAACCTGGTTAGTGATTCGGTAGGGGTGAATAAGGTGTTTAGAGATTTTTACAGCAGGCTGTACAGGTCGGAACCCCCTACGGGGCCGGAGGGATAAGGCACTTCTTGGAGGGATGGACGGAGAACGGGTAGAAGGGCTGGGGGCCCCAATTGGGCTGGAAGAGATAGTGGAGGGCTTGAAGGCCATGCAGGCGGGTAAGGTGCCGGGTCCGGACGGGTATGCAGTTGAGTTTTATAAAACGTTCTCGGGGATACTGAGGCCAGTGTTGTTGAGGATGTTCAATGAGGCATGGTGCCCCCCCGACGATGTCACAGGCAATGATTTCGCTGATTCTTAAGTGGGACAAGAACCAGGAGCTGTGGGGGTCCTCCAGGCCGATTTCCATGCTGAATGTGGATGCCAATTTGCCGGCCAAAATCTTGTCCTCCAGGATTGAGGACTGTGTTCCGGATGTTATTGGGGAGGACCAGACGGGGCTTGTTAAGGGGAGGCACTTGGTGGCCAATGTAAGAAGGTTGTTAAACGTGATCATGATGCCCCCGAAAGGTAGGGAGGTGGAGGTAGCGGTCGCAATGGATGCAGAAAAGGCTTTTGATTGGGTAGAATAGAATTATCTGTGGGAGGTACTGGAACGGTTTGGATTCGGGCGGGGCTTTATTGACTGGGTCAGGTTACTGTATCAGGCTCCTGTGGCAAGTGTGCGGATGAACAGGACAACTTTGGACTATTTTAGACTGCACCGGGGCGAGACAGGTATGCCCCCTCTCCCCACTGTTGTTTGCGCTGGCTATAGAACCGTTGGCAATTGCTCTGAGAGCTTCAAGGGGTTGGAGGGGACTGGTCCGGGGTTTGGGGGGGGGGGGGGCAGTGGAGCACAGGGTTTCGCTCTGTGCGGATGATCTGCTTCTGTACGTTTCGGACCCAATAGAGGGGATGGAGGAAATCATGAAGATTTTAGTGGAATTTGGCTGGTTTTCGGGGTGTAAACTAAACATGGATAAGAGTGAGATGTTTGTGGTTCAGGCGAGGGGACAGGAGGGGCAACTGGGGGAGCTGCCGTTTAGGTCAGTTGGAGGCAGTTTCAGGATAGGGTAATTTCCAGAGGGTGGGTAGGGGAGGGCAGCATCACGGACATCTATGAGGAGCTTATGGGGTTGGAGGAGATGCAGACCGAGGAGCTGAAGCATAAGTGGGAGGAGGAGCTGGGAGGTGAGATAGAGGATGGTTTATGGGCAGAAGCGTTGAGTAGTTTCAGGTACCTGGGCATCCAAGTGGCGCGGGAATGGGACCGGCTGCATAAATTGAGTCTGGCCCGGCTAGTGGACTAAATGAAGGACGATTTCCAGAGATGGGACGTGCTCCCGTTGTCGCTGGCCGGGAGGGTACAAACGCTGAAAATGATGGTCCTCCCAAGGTTCCTATTTGTATTCCACTGTCTCCCCATTTTTATTCCGCAGTCGTTTTTTAAGTGGGTCAACAGGGTGATCATGGGCTTCGTCTGGGCGGGCAAGACCCCGCGGGTAAGGAAGGTAATGCTCGAGCAGAGCAGTGGCTAGGGCAGACTGGCAAATTTTAGCAACTATTACTGGGCGGCTAACATAGTCATGATCAGGGTGGGTGGTGGGGGTCGGGGGGTCGGTGTGGGTGTGTATGGAGGCAGCTTCTTGTAAGGGCACCAATCTGGGGGCGTTCATAACTGCGCCTCTGCTGCTCCCGCTAGCGCGGTACTCCAGGGTGGGTGGTGGCGGCCCTGAGAGTTTGGGGCAAGTGGAAGCGGCATGTGGGAGCATCGGTCTGGGCCCCAAATTGTGATAACCACTGGTTTGCTCCGGGGAGTATGGATGGGGGGGTTCCGGGTGTGGCAGAGAGCGGGGATTGAGAGGATGGGGGATGTGTTCATACAAGGGAGCTTTCCGAGTATGAGGGTGCAGGAGGAAAAGTTTGGGCTGGCGAGGGGAAACAAATTCAGATTTCTGCAGGTGCGGGACTTCCTTCGTAAACAGGTGGCAACCTTCCCGCTCTTACCGCTAAGGGGGATTCAGAAGACACAGACCGAGGAGCTGAAGCATAAGTGGGAGGAGGAGCTGGGTGGTAAGACAGAGGATGGTTTATGAGCATACGCGTTGAGTAGAGTCAACGCGTCCGCAACATGTGACAGGCTCAGCCTGATACAATTTAAGGCTGTGCACCATGCTCACATGACTGGCCCGGATGAGCAGATTCTTTGGGTTGGAGCACAGGTACACAAAATGTGCGGGAGGAACAACGAACCATGTCCACATGGTTCTGAGATTTTGGCAGGGGTTTGTGGACGTCTTGTCCAAGGTTTTAAAAACAAGGGTGGTGCTTGGTCCAGAGGTGGCGATTTTCGGGGTGTTGGAAGATCCAGGAGGAGAAAGAGGCAGATGTTTTGGCCTTTGCTTCCCTGGTAGCCCGGAGACGGATACTATTGGCATGGAGGGACTCAAAGCCCCCGAAGTCGGAGACTTGGCTATCGGACATGGCTAAGTTTCTCTGTTTGGAGAAAATTAAGTTTGTCTTGAGAGGTTCACTGTTAGGGTTCACCCGGTGGTGGCAACCGTTTGTTGACTTCCTTGCGGAAAATTAATTGTCAGCGTGGGGGGGGGGGGGGGGGGGGGGGGGGGCAAGGGGGGAGTAGGTTAGGTGAGAGTAGGGGGGCAATAGGGTGGGACCTGTATGAAAGGTAAACAGTTTTTGTACTTTGTCTATGGTTTCATGTATATTGTCTATTTCGTTGTTGTTTTTATACCAAAAATACCTCAATAAAATGTTTACTTAAAAAAACAGTTGGGAGTGGTAATCTTGGCCAAAACACACTTTCTCCCAATCAGGATATTGCAGGCCATTATTGTATTTGGACTGAAATGAACCAAAGCACTACAGTTGGGACATGAATCTTTCTTAGTCATATTGTCTGTGCTGCACACTGAGCAGAGCATGGAGTCCTTGTGGAGCTTATCAAAAGAATGTTTTTGATCTGACTATTGTAAATTTTCAAATGATTGTTGACCTCTCTGCCCCACCCCATATCCCTGTCCGCTGTGTCACAGAACTGAAAGGTCAGAGACCAGGTAATTGATGTCTTGCAAGTTTCCTAAAACTTGTGGATTCCATTTGATCATAGTTTCTAAATGTCACCAGAGGACTGAGCAGAAATGCAATATAAATTCTGTTTGGAATTTTGACTGCGTTTTCTTGCTCATTCAATTGACTTGACTGTAAATGGTGCACAGAATGACTGATGGCAGCAACTTGCAACGAAAAGCGCTCTCTTTGTTTTGAGACTTTTGAGTTACTTGGATAGGCAGAATTGGAATTTCAGTTGAATCAAGAAAATGAAATGCTGACTACTGATAATCTGATGATCAACTGGTAAACGGGAAGCTGGATGGAGCTTGAGTGGCATGAGGCTATTTTTAGTGTTCAGACATTCTACACAAGTGCCAGGCATTCTGGTCTCGAGTCACATTGTTTGTGATGGAAGCCATTACGTTAAATGCAGTCAATGTTTTCAAGATCTGGCTACACTTCAACAAAAAATAAAAGAACAGAATTATGGTTAGTGACATTTTTAAAGTTGTTTCCTTAGATATACGTCACTTTAAAAATGACACTAACCACAATTCTCCTTTAGCCATTCGTTTCCTGAGATATACATCACTTTACAATTGAGAAATGATCCCAAAACAGGTAAATGTTGCACTAGAGTGTACTTCATGTGCTTTTATAGACATTTGTTTTGGAAAATATGTGTCTTAAGTGTGAACATTTGATTATTTTGATCTCTTTTGGTGTGTGTATTTCTGCTCCCAATGCCTCCAAAATCAGGAGTTTCTTCTTTGCTGCCTGTACTGCTCAATTTCATGATTGCCATCCAAGGTACAATAGTAACAAGGATAAAAGCCATTCTTCACCTGTGACCGAGCTTAATGACTGAGTCCATTCGTATACTCCGCAGTGTCCATGGTTAGGTGTGTGCACCCTGGGCATTAGTGTTCCCTTTCTTAATCTGGGGAACTGCAATGTTTTCTTTTAAATAAATTTAGAGTACCCAATTTTAGTGTGGCCAATCACCTATTCTGCACATCTTTGGGTTGTGGGGGTGAAATGGGGAGAATGTGCAAACTCCACATGGACAGTGACCCAGGGCTGGGCTCGAACCTGGGACTTTTGCGCTGTGAGGCTGCAGTTCTAACCACTGTGCCACTGTGCTGCCCCTGCTGCAGACAGTTGTAATAGTTTTACTGCTGCTGGCTCAAATCAACTGGCAGTGCAACCCAAGGACGGAACCTGAGATATCTGGTTTGGATGACACGAATGTACTGCCTCTGAACCATTGGAAGTCATAACATTTTCCTGAATATTTTTGTTTATTTGACAGTGCTACACAGGACATCTGGTGAGAGTTTGAAGCATCAGTGGAGTAGTGGTTGAGCTTGTTCAAGCACCAAAATACAAAGCAACTGAAGTATAACATTCAACCCAGGTTGCCAGTCTCGCCAGATCCACGAAAGGAAGCTTCTGAGCATCCAGGTTCCACAGGGAGATTGCAGGGCTGGGGACGGAGGACAGCATAGTAGCACAGTGGTTAGCACTGTTGCTTCACAGCATCAAGGTCCCAGGTTCGATTCCCACTTGGGTCACTGTCTGTGCAGAGTCTGCACGTTCTCCCCATGCCTGCGTGGGTTTCCTCCGGGTACTCCGGTTTCCTCCCACAAGTCCCGAAAGACGTGCTTGTTAGGTGAATTAGACATTCTGAATTTACCTTCTGTGTACCCAAACAGGTGCCGGACTGTGGCGACTAAGGGATTTTCACAGTAGCTTCCTTGCAGTGTTAATGTAAGCCTACTTGTGACAATAATAAAGATTATTATTGTATTGTTGTTCATTCATTGACAACAGAAGTCAGTCATTTAACTGGAGAATGTATTATGATCTTTTCAATAACTTGCTGTGGGCACTGCTGACAAGGTCAACATTTGCTATCTAACTCTTTATACAACTGAATGACTTGCAAGTTCATTTCAGAGGACAGTTCATAGCCAACAACATCTCTGGAAGTCTGGAGTCACATATAGAGTGAACTAGAGGTCAGTGAGGCGAAGGCTAAGACCTCTCTGCCACTGCACCTGCCTGAAACTCGCAGATGTGTCATAGTCACCGGTATGAGCTTTTTATTTAATTAACTAAATTTCCCAGCTGCCATGTTGAAATTTGAACAGTTCAGTAATATAACTACTATGTAAAGTGAATATAAGTACAAATAATTATTTTCCCCATTCCCAAAGCAAAGATCTCACTTATTGAATGCAATTTTGAACAAATGTCATGTATGCAAGAACGGGTGGTGCTGTTTCACAAAGTATTGATTAAAAGTATTTTTATTCCAAATTTTCAACTTTTTACATTTTACAACAGTAATAAACCCACCCAATACATTAAACCTTCCTCCGTCCCCCCAAATCCCTCAACTGTCAATGGTAATGATCTGTCAATGATCAATGTTCAAGACAAAAGATGGAAAATTATAGGCCAATTAGCCTAACCTCGGTTGTTGGTAAACTTCTAGAATCGATCGTTAAGGATGAGATTTCTAAATTCTTGGAAGAGCAGGGTCGGATTAGAACAAGTCAACATGGATTTAGTAAGGGGAGGTCGTGCCTGACGAACCTGTTAGAATTCTTTGAGGAGGTGACAAGTAGGTTAGACCAGGGAAACCCAGTGGATGTGGTCTATCTGGATTTCCAAAAGGCCTTTGATAAGGTGCCACACAGGAGGCTAATGAGTAAGGTGAGGGCCCATGGTGTTCGAGGTGAGCTACTGGCATGGGTTGAGGATTGGCTGTCTGACAGAAGGCAGAGAGTTGGGATAAAAGGTTCTTTTTCGGAATGGCAGCCGGTGACCAGCGGTGTCCCACAGGGTTCAGTGTTGGGGCAGCAGCTGTTCACCATATATATTAATGATCTGGATGAAGGGACTGGGGGCATTCTAGCAAAGTTTGCCGATGATACGAAGTTAGGTGGTCAGGCAGGTAGTGCTGAGGAAGTGGGGAGGCTGCAGAAGGATCTAGACAGTTTGGGAGAGTGGTGCAGGAAATGGCTGATGCAATTCAACGTGAGAAAATGTGAGGTCTTGCACTTTGGAAAAAAGAATCCAAGCATAGACTACTTTCTAAACGGTGAGAAAATTCATAATGCCAAAGTACAAAGGGATCTGGGAGTGCTCGTCGAGGATTCCCTAAAGGTAAACATGCAGGTTGAATCCGTGATTAAGAAAGCGAATGCAATGTTGTCATTTATCTCAAGAGGGTTGGAATATAAAAGCAGCGATGTGCTACTGAGCCTTTATAAGGCTCTGGTTAGGCCCCATTTGGAGTACTGTGTCCAGTTTTGGGCCCCACATCTCAGGAAGGACATACTGGCACTGGAGCGTGTCCAGCGGAGATTCACACGGATGATCCCTGGAATGGCGGGTCTAACATATGAGGAACGGCTGAGGATCCTGGGATTGTATTCATTGGAGTTTAGAAGGTTAAGGGGAGATCTAATAGAAGCTTACAAGATAATACATGGCTTAGAAAGGGTGGACGCAAAGAAACTGTTTCCGTTAGGCGAGGAGACGAGGACCCGTGGGCACAGCCTTAGAATTAGAGGGGGTAAATTCAGAACAGAAATGCGGAGACATTTCTTCAGCCAGAGAGTGGTGGGCCTGTGTAATTCATTGCCGCGGAGTGCAGTGGAGGCCGGGACGCTAAATGGCTTCAAGGCAGAGATAGATAAATTCTTGATGTCGCAAGGAATTAAGGGCTACGGGGAGAATGCTGGTAGGTGGAGTTGAAATGCCCATCAGCCATGATTGAATGGCGCAGTGGACTCGATGGGCCGAATGGCCTTACTTCCACTCCTATGTCTTATGGTAACCAACTCTCCAAAATGCAGAATGAACAAACCCCAACTTTTGTGGAACACATGTCCCTGCATCCCCCAGCAAATTTCACCATCTCCAGGGCTCAAAACTCCCATGTTCCCCCGCCATGCCGGCCACAAAATCTGCACACGATTCGCAGGATCCCTCCTACATCGCTGACAGATATCCTCCATCCTTAAACAGCCAGCTCATCCTTGAATTTGTCAGGTGCACCTTGTACACCATTCTCAGTTGTATCAGCCCCAGCCTAACACAAGAATTGGAGGTATTTGCCCTCCGCAGCACTTCACACCACAGTTCCCCCCCCCCCCCCCCCCCCCCCATCCCCATCCCCAGCTCTTCCTCCCACTTAGCCTTAACCCCCTCCATGGACACCTTACCCTCCTCAAATCCTCCCATAAATCTCTGCTGACAGCACCCCCTCCAGCAGCGAAGAGGCAGCCACTATTGGGATGGTCAGGAAGATCTTATTCGCAAAGTCCCACACTTGCCCGTACCAGCAACTCTTTTCCCACACCAACCCTAACTTCTCATTCAGCTCCTCCAAGCTCACAAACCGCTCTCCCAGAAATAAATCCTGTGCTTTTTCACAAAGTAGAAGGAAATTTTCATATTTGTCTTTGCTCTTGTGGAACAGTAGTTAGACACCAAGCTCTCTGCTCCTGCTCAGTCGCACCTGTCAAATAGTTGAACGTTATTCTACAAAATACCTCCAGTGTTGAAAATGCCATGACGTGGCTGCCTCAGTATAAATGTATCAAATGAATCTCTGCCCCACGACTCTCCACCTGTATGTACCTGAAACTTAGATGAGGATCTACTGTTTGTACAGGGTTGTTATTGACATTTGATTTGTTCGAGACTGCCCTCTATAACCTAATCAGAAAGATGGTGATTATTGACCACATCAGATCAGTCATTTGTCGTATCATAGTACAAAACATTGTGAAATGCAACTAAGGTAGACAAACAAAGTATTGAACACTAATTTAACATTAATTGTAAAGATATAGTCAGTGACATCATAAGGTTAAGGATTGCTGTTTACATTTAAAAGTAAGCTAATCATATACAACAAATGAACAAAACCCCAGTCACCAGCACATCAATAACCATAGAATTCATAGAATCCCCACAGTGTAGAAGGAGGCCATCGGCCTATTGAGTCTCAACCGACCCTCTGAAAGAGAACCCTATCCCCTACAGCCCCACCTAACCCACGCAGTCACCCAAGGCCGGAATTGAAGCCAAGTCTCTGTGCTGTGAGACAGCAGTGCTAACCACTGTGCCACCCTTTGGTAAAGCTTTACAGTATCTTCAAATCTGTTTAGTATCTATAAATAATATCACAGATTACAGTATGGTCTTGAGTTCTGTTGACAGATTTCTCGTATTAAAGCTAGCGCATAAAAATCACAGCCCGCCTCAGTGAGTCATGATGCAAGATAGTGCTGCTCTTTGGTGAGTTTGAGAGATCGCCTCTAAACTATGTCAGTGTGAATTACTGTTATGTCTTCAGTCATTGTTTTCATCTTGCCTGCTTTGTGTTGTAATTTTTGCAACACTTAGAAGCTTGTGCTAGGCATATATTGACATCACTAAACATACAATCTTATAATTGTCTAAAACCTTCAGGACCTTCATCCTGAAAACCTTTATGGATTCATTTAATCTCTTCCATGTTTTACACTAAATGCCACAGGCTTTCTCTCATTTGGTGATTGGAGTCTGACCTCTTATACCATTACTGTTCGAAACGTAATCCTGCTTCAGGTGATGTAACAAATCTGAAGTTAATTTGGTTATTTAAATCTTTGAATGTGTTTCTCAACTATTCAAATGTTTTAGAAAGTTCTAACGATTGGTCAGAAACTAGCTTGGCTGTATACTGGATAATTAAAATATAATTTAATGAACTTTTAAATTTTATGCAGATTTGCTGAATGTGAAAGCCAGAATTGGATTGTTGTACAATATTGCAGCAAATTTATCAGGCCATTCTGATAAAATCCTCATCAAAAAGTTATGTTGCTAGTTTGGAATTAGAACTCGGGCTTTAGATTGTGTATTCACATCTTGATAGCAACAAAAGCTGAGCTTTCTGATTAAAAATATTTCAACTTGGACTTCCGGTGGCGGCGATGTCCGAGTGAGCCACACATTCGGCGGGCTCTCACTCCGGCCGGGCTGAACAGCTGATTCCCCGCGACAGCGGGACCACGGGGGCGGCAGAAAGGCTGCCGTGAAAGAAGAGGAGAGCGGGCTGCAGCAGATGGAAGTGTGGGAGGCCAGCAGGTGAGGAAGAAAGATGGCGGACACACGGACCCCGGACTCAGCAATCCAGCGGGCTGCAGCAGATGGAAGTGTGGGAGGCCAGCAGGTGAGGAAGAAAGAGAGAGAGAGAGACGGAGGCAAGGAGGAAGCTGGCCTGAAGGGTAAGATGGCGAACCCACAGACCTTCCTTCCTCCAGGACAAAGGGAAAAAAAAGTTTGGAGTTGCTGAGGAGGGACAGCTTGGACCCACTTCAGATGCCCAGGAGGTAAAATTTAAGGAGCTGGGCGAAGGAAAGCGGCAGCGAAGGCGCTGAGGAGCGGGCTGCGGCACATGGAACAGCGGGATTCCAGAAGGCAGAAGAAGAAGGAGAAAAAGGGACAGAGACAAGGACCTGAAGAAAATTACCTGGGACCTAAGATGGCGGACACACGGACACCGGACTCAGCAATCCAGCTGGCGCTGGATAACATGCTCCAGGTAATGAAGTCCAGTTTTGAAGCGCTGAAGCGGGACAGCTTGGACCCAATCCAGAAAGCGGTGGATCAGCTGAACCAGAGGCTGGACGCCCAGGATGTTAAAGTTAAGGAGCTGGGAGAGGCGGTGGAGGAGCAGGCGGATGCGCAAACGGTTGCAGCGCTAGAAGTGGACGGCCTGAAAGAGCGGCAGAGAAGACTGCTGGACAGAGTGGAGGAGCTGGAGAATAGAGTCCGCAGGAACAATCTGAGGATGGTCGGCCTCACGGAGGGGGCGGAGGGAGCTGATGCTGCAGCGTTTGTAGCAGACCTGCTGAAGCAGCTGATGGGGGCCGAAGCCTTTCCGCGACCGCTGGAGCTGGAGGGGGCACACAGAGTGCAGGCAAGGCAGAGGCGGCCGGGCGGACCACCCCCGCCCGATGGTGATTAGGTTCCACAGGTTCGTGGACAAGGAGCGGGTGCTGCAGTGGGCAAAGAGCGCCTGGAGCAGCGCGTGGAACAACAGTGTTCTCCGCATTTATCAGGACCTAAGCCAGGAGGTGGCTCGGCGGCGAGCAGCCTTTAAGAATGTCAAGGAGGTGCTGTTCAAGAAGCACGTGAAGTTTGGTCTGCTGTTCCCAGCTCGGCTATGGGTCACACACCAGGGTCAACACCACTACTTCTCCGAGCCCGAAGAAGCGATGGATTTTGTGAGGGACCTGGGGCTGGTCCCGAAAGGAGGCCCCAAGGACGCGAGTTAGGGCCCGAGGATTTTTGTGGGAAGGAACGCCGAATGTGCCTGGACTGCTGCTCAACGGTTTGCTGGGCCAAAGGGGCCAAGTGGAACATTTGAGACTCTCCTTTGTTCATGGACATTTATGTGCTTTTTCTCTTTTTTCTGTGGTTTTTCTTTTTTTTTCCTGTTTGGGCTTTTTGTGCAGCTCGCGGAAGACACTGGAGCCGGCTTGCCCCAGTGGGTGGGGAGGAGGACGGGGAAACAAGGGGAATGGGACAGGAAGGCGCCGGAGTGTTGAGTCACCGGGCTAGCAGATTGGCTAGTCAAGGAAGTCAGATGGGGGGGGGGGGGAGTTACAGCCAGTAGATGGCAGGGGTGGGGGTATCGGGGGATGGGGTTAGGGGAGGGGGGGGGGTTGTTCTGCTGACGGGAGAGGGACTTGAAATAGACACTGGAAAGGAGGTAGAGGGTGGAGGCAGCCAAAGGGCGGGCCAGGAATGGCGCGACGCACGGATCAGGGGCCGGCCCGAGAAAGGCTATGGCTGACCGGCGGGGTGGGGGGTGGGATGTGCCCCCCGACCAGGCTGACCACCTGGAACGTCAAGGGACTGAATGGGCCGGTTAAGAGGGCGTGGGTGTTCGCGCACTTGCGGGCCCTGAGGGCGGACGTAATTATGTTGCAGGAGACACATCTGAAAGTGTCAGACCAGACCAGGCTAAGGAAGGGCTGGATTAGCCAGGTCTTCCACTCGGACTTGGACTCGAAGTCCAGAGGGGTGGCAATCATGATTGATCAAGCGCGTGCAATTTGAGGCAGAGGGCATATCCGCAGACAGGGGGGGCAGATACCTGATGGTACGGGGCAGACTGGAGGGGAGAAGAGTGGTGCTGGTGAATATATATGCCCCGAACTGGGATGACGTGGACTTCATTAAAAGAGTGCTGGGGAAGATCCCGGACTTGGATTCTCGTAGGCTAATAATGGGAGGGGACTTTAACATGGTCCTTGACCCGACTTTGGATCGGTCGTGTCCCAGAACGGGTAGACTCTCAGCAATGGCAAGGGAGCTGAAAGGGTTTATAGAGCAAATGGGGGCAGTGGACCCCTGGAGAGAGGGACAGCCAACAGGAAGGGGCTACTCGTTTTACTCGCACGTCCATAAAGTATATTCCAGGATAGATTTCTTTGTACTAAGCAGGGACTGTATGGGGGAGGTAAAGAACAAGGAGTACTCAGCAATTACCATTTCAGACCATGCCCCGCATTGGGTGGACCTGCAGTTCGGGGGAGCGAGTTATCAACGCCCGCAATGGAGGCTAGATGTGGGACTGCTGTCGGAGGAGGGGATCTGCGAGAGGCTTCGGAAATGTATAAAAAATTACCTGCAGGTGAATGACACTGGGGAGGTCTCAGCGGCGACCGTGTGGGAGGCGCTAAAGGCAGTAGTGCGGGGGGGAGCTGATTTCAATTGGGGCCCACAGAGCCAAGGCAGACCGGGCAGAGATGGATAGATTGGTCAGGGAAATGGGTCGGATAGATGAAGAGCACGCGGAGTCCCCGGGGGAGGTTTTACTCAGGGAGAGGCGGAGGCTTAAGGCGGAACTGGGGGCACTATCCACGAGCAGGGCCGTGGAACAGCTTAGGAAGGTGAGGGGAGTGGTGTACGAGTATGGGGAAAAGGCTAGCAGACTGTTAGCGCAGCAACTCAGGAGGAGGGAGGCGGCCAGGGAAATAGATAGAGTGAGGGACGAGGGGGGGCGCAAAGTAGAGGATCCGGCAGAATTGAATAGGGTATTCCGGGACTTCTATCGTAAGCTGTATACTTCGGAGCCGCCGGAAGAACCGGAGGGGATGAAAAGGTTTCTGGACGGGTTAACATTCCCAACAGTTGGGGGGGGGGGCGGGGGGCGAGTGGAAGAGCTGGGGGCCCCGATTAGAGTAGAGGAGGTATTGGGGGGCCTAAAGGCCATGCAGTCGGGGAAGTCCCCGGGGCCGGATGGAGACCCAGTAGAGTTTTATAGGAGGTTCTCTGAGCTGGTGGGCCCGGTCTTGGCGAGGGTTTTCAATGAGGCAAGGGACAGAGGGACCCTGCCGCCGACAATGTCACAAGCCACCATATCTCTGATATTGAAGCGGGGTAAAGACCCGGAGGTATGCGGGTCCTACAGGCCAATCTCCCTGATTAATGTAGACGCCAAGCTCCTGGCAAAGGTACTGGCGGGTAGAATGGAGGACTGTGTACCGGAGGTGATTGGGGAGGATCAAACGGGGTTCGTGAAAGGTAGGCAGCTGGCGGCCAATCTGGGGAGATTGCTCAATGTGATAATGATGCCCCCGGCGGGTAGAGAGGTGGCGGTAGTGGTGGCAATGTACGCCGAGAAGGCCATGGACCGGGTGGAGTGGGACTATCTATGGGAGGTGCTCGGACGGTTTGGGTTCGGGGAGAGATTGGTGGATTGGATCAAATTATTATATCAGGCCCCGAGGGCCAGCGTCAGGACCAACAGAGAAGTGTTGGAGTACTTTAAGTTGTACCGAGGGACCAGGCAGGGCTGCTCGCTCTCCCCGCTGCTGTTTGCGCTGGCCATAGAGCCGCTGGCGATTGCGCTGAGAGCCGCAGAGGGTTGGAAGGGGATGGTGAGGGGCGGGGTTGAACACAGGGTTTCTCTTTATGCAGACGACCTGCTCCTGTACGTGTCGGACCCAGTGGCCGGGATGGGAACTATACTGGGAATGCTGAGGGAGTTCGGCGAGTTCTCAGGATAAAAATTAAATACGGTCAAGAGTGAAATGTTTGTGGTCCAGGCAAGGGGCCAGGAGAACAGATTGAGAGGGCTACCGTTTAGTCTAGTTGAGGAAAATTTCCGGTATTTGGGAATCCAGGTGGCACGAGACTGGGGCAGGCTGCATAAGTTAAATTTGGCCAGGGTGGTGGAGCAAATGAAGGGAGAGTTTCGGAGATGGGATGCACTCCCGCTGTCGCTGGCAGGGAGGGTGCAGACTGTAAAGATGACAATCCTCCCTCGATTTTTGTTTATTTTTCAGTGCCTCCCGATCTTTATCCCACAGTCCTTCTTCAAAAGAGTTAACGGGCTGATCATGAGCTTTGCCTGGGCGGGAAAGTCTCCGCGGGTGAAGAAGGCGATGTTGGAGAGGAACCGCAGCGAGGGAGGGCTGGCTTTGCCGAGTCTGGTCAATTATTACTGGGCGGCCAACATCGCTATGATAAGGAAGTGGATGGTGGGTACGGGGTCTATTTGGGAGCGGGAGGAGGCGGCTTCGTGCAGGGGCTCCAGTTTGGAAGCCCTGGTCACGGCTCCTCTACCGCTGCCGCCGGCCAAGTACACCACCAGCCCGGTAGTGGTGGCGACCCTGCGGATATGGGGCCAGTGGCGGAGGCATGTGGGGGAGATGGGGGCGTCTGTCTGGGCGCCAATCTGCGACAACCATCGGTTTGCCCCCGGCAGAATGGATGGGAAGTTCCGAGTATGGCGGCGAGCAGGGGCGGGAAGGGTGGGTGATATGTTCCTGGAAGGGAGCTTCGCGAGTTTGAGGAGCTCGGAGGAGAAATTTGGGTTGGTAAGGGGAAATGATTTTAGATACCTACAGTTGCGGAACTTTGTTCGTAGACAGGTCCCATCTTTCCCGCGCCTCCCGCCAATGGGGATCTTAGACAGAATAGTCTCTGGGAGGGACGAAGGGGAGGGTAGAGTCTCGGGTATTTATAAGGTGCTCATGAGGGAGGAAGGGTCCCAGACAGAGGAACTGAAACTTAAATGGGAGGAGGAGATAGGCGGGGAAATGGAGGATGGGCTGTGGGCAGAGGCCCTGAGTAGGGTAAACTCGACCGCGACATGTGCTAGGCTCGGGCTGATCCAATTTAAGGTCGTTCACCGGGCCCATATGACGGTGGCTCGGGTTAGCATATTTTTCGGGATAGAGGACAAATGCACTAGGTGCGCGGGAGGACCAGCGAACCATGTTCACATGTTTTGGACATGCCCTTGTTGTATTTTATATTTTCCCCGTGTCTTGACTGTGATAGAGAAATTCAAACAGCATTCATTAGATAAGCAAAACTGTACTTTATTCACTAATTAGAACTGCTAGCAGAAAATGGCTGATACTTGGAGTCGGAAGGCAGTCAATTACAAACTGCGGAGTCCGTCCCAAGTCTGCGATAGTACAGAAAAGAAGGCGATTCTTATACATTATAGGATCAAGATAACATGAATACAGCTTGGTCAGGAATTTGATTGAAAGTAAAACATAAGTAATAATCGTTACAATGGCGTCACCTTCTGACCTTTAGGGGACTTGAGTTTCATATCATTATCTTGTCTTTGTTTTAAGAAAGGGAAGAAGTTGTTTACATACAGGAAGAGACAGTTGTTCAGCTTGTTATGTATTGAGACTACTTCTAGTTCCAAGCCTTATCTAGACTCTCAGGACATGCTGTCTATGTGTATTATGAATCTGTGTCTTAGGTTAAATTCAATTGTACCAAGAAGACTTGACTAGTTTTCCCATCATGCCATTATTTGCTTCACACAATACCGCACTGAGCTGAGGGGGTACTGGGAGGGATTTGCGGGGGTCATGTCCCAGGTGCTAAAAACAAGGGTGGTGATGAGTCCAGGGGTGGCAATTTTTGGGGTTTCGGAAGACCCGGGCGTCCAGGGGGAGAAAGAGGCCGATGTGTTGGCCTTTGCTTCCCTGATAGCCCGGCGACGAATATTATTGGCGTGGAGGGACTCAAAGCCCCCGAAGACTGAGTGGTGGCTTGCGGACATGTCGAGTTTCCTGGGGATGGAAAAAATTAAGTTCGCCTTGAGGGGATCTGTGCAGGGGTTCACCCGGAGGTGGCAACCATTTATTGACTTCTTTGCGGGAGAGTGAGCGTCAGCAGGGGGGTGGGGTGGGGGGGGGGGGGGGGGGGGTAGAGTAGAGTAGGAGGGAAAATATGGCGGGTAGTACCGGTGGGAGGGGAGCGGGCTTGTGCAATATGTTACGGTGGAAGTTTTGAAAGTACGTGGATGTTTGCACATTTTTGCCTTTTTTGCTTCCTTTCTGATGTCTGTAACTGTTTATAAAGCCAAAAACTACCTCAATAAAATTGTTTATTTAAAAAAATATATATATATTTCAAATTGGTGAAGTATTAATTTTGTTGAGGCATGGGAAAAAATTGTAATCCTGGTGTAAACAACAGATTTCCTACAGAAAAATGTCTGGTAAAACTGTTGCATGATGTGATTGTGCTCTTGAGGGTGACTGCTTAGAGCCTCACTCCAGCCCTAGGCTCACAGTTGCTGAGAAGTGCTGCATTGTCAGAAGTTGCATCTTCCAATTGAGAAGATAAACTATGTTGAACTATAAAGTTCCCAAGACATTCTTTGGAAAAAGGTTGCCTTGTACCTTGGTGAACAGTTAACTGTAACTGATTTTAAGGGAATAGACTAACTGGACCTACGTGTCCTTTCTGTTTGTGGATTCTTGTGTACAAAGTGACAGCCACATTACCAAGTAGTAAGAGTGTGCAAGAAATGTTTTCACAACTCAAGAGGTCCAAATGCAAATTTGTTCTTTCCCTAGTGTTTATTGGAATTTCCTGAGTTGAAACAATTATTACTGGTGCCTTCTACATTGAACTTTCTTTATACATATAAATGTTCATAATTTAGTAATGTGTAAAATTGCTCAAATGCTTATCCCGCCTCCCCCTCTTCTCTCTCTCCCCCTCCCCCCCCCCTCAAAAAAAATGTTTTTATTCTTCATTATTTTGCCATTTAGTTTGAGTGAAATCCCATAATTATTTAGGTTACTTTAGTTTTGAACCCATAACATCCCTGCTCCGGTATTAGCTGTGACAAACCGAGCAGCAAGTCTTTGGTTGGATCCCAGGTAACTGGTGAATTAGCTGATCTCAGTTGGGTGTTACAGTTGTTTTCTGTTCCTTCCTGCCCAGTGCCTCCACTCTGAACTATGGATAAGGAAAAAACTGTCTAGATTCTGTTTTCATTTACAGGGATCGCTGCTAGAAAGTCCGCACAGGGTGTGAAGACAGGATCAGGCTCTCTTTTATAGTCCTACATTGTGTACATATCTGGAATATTTACTTGAACAAAGTATTATGTCAAATCACCCACTTCAGTAAGAATCGCTTTATTCAAATAAGGGGGATTAAATGATTATGTTGGTGAAGAATCCTGTTCAGTTCTCTACTTTTATTTTATTTGTGCTAAGTGTTGGCTGTCATTTCTACTGTGGAGTGCGTTGCAGCCAAACCTAGTCCTATTCATGTGCACATGCTTGCATTCCAGCAGGATTCACTGGATAGTAGTTCAGAATAGGAACCAGAGTTGATTTTATTTTCTCACCTACTGTCGGCTCATGCAGTGATCAACATTAGAACTTCACTACAAATTGGCTGGGATCTGAGACTCGATGCATATGACAAAGTACATCTGGGACCTTTTGGTATATCTGACTTATGACTGACAACATGCTAATTATTTTATTCACTTGACCTTAACTGGCAGTCTAAAACCCTTCCCATTTCTTCTGGGCAGGTAAAGATTTATTGTTCCCTCAATTGTCAAGTTTGATCATTGGACAAACAAAAATGGTCCCAACACTGAAGATTGGATTCTGATTTAAGTATTAATTCAGCCTCATCTTTCAAGGAAAATTTGAAATGAAATAATTTTGGGTCAAAACACCCTAATGAACAATGGCCGAGAATGGTGATGAGTGCGACTTGACCAACTGCACATCACACATTCCACATCGCACATTCCATTTCAGACAAGGAAAGACTAACTAAAGTTATGAAACCTCTAATTGTATCCCACTCATGGCTGTCTGAAGGGGAAGCATTCTGTAGTGCTCCAGCCTTTATTTGCTTTGCTGTAGCTGTGATTTTCTAGAGTGTTGCGCAGGTTGCTTTGGGTGTAAACTGGTATGAAAAGTAAAGTTGCGTGGGATTCGGGTGTGCTACCTAGATGGATAAAGAACTTGCTTGGCAACAGGCGACAGTAACAGTGGAAGGGAGTTTTTCGGAATGGAGATCTGTAACTAGTGGTGTTCCACAGGGATCAGTGCTGGGACCACTATTATATGGATGGCATGGTAGCACGGTGGTTAGTACTGTTGCTTCACAGCGCCATGGTCCCAGGTTCGATTCCAGCTTGGGCCACTGTCTATGTGGAGTCTGCATGTATTCCCTGTGTCTGTGTGGGTTTCCTCCCACAAGACCCGAAAGATGTGCTGTTAGGTAAATTGGACATTCTGAATTCTCCATGGTGTACCCAAACAGGCGCTGGAATGTGGCGACTAGATGCTTTTCACAGTAACTTCATTACAGTGTTAATGTAAGCCTACTTGTGACAATAATAAAGATTATTATTATATAAATGATCTGAAGGAAAATTGTAGATGGTCTGATGAACAAGTTTGCTGATGACACTAAGATAAGGGGGGTTGCAAATAGTGAAGGGGACTGTCAGAGAATGCAGCAGAATATAGATTCATTGGAGGGTTGGGAAGAGAGAGGGCAGATGGTGTTCAATCCGGACAAATGCGAGGTTATGCATTTTGGAAGATCAAATGTAGGTGTGAATTATACAGTAAAGGGCAGAACATTTAAGAGCATTGACATACAGAGGGATTTGGGCGTTCAGGTCCATAGTTCCATGAAAGCGCCAATGCAGGTGGATAAGGTGGTCAAGAAAGCATACGGCATGCTTGCCTTCATTGGCCGGGGCATTGAGTACAAGAGTTGACAGGTCATGTTACAGTTGTATAAAACTTTAGTTCGGCCACATTTGGAATATTGCATGCAGTTCTGGTTGCCACACTACCAGAAGGATGTGGAGGCTTTGGAGAGAGTGCAAAGAAAGTTTACCAGGATGTTGCCTGGTCTGCAGGGTTTTAGCTATGAGGAGAGGTTGAATAAACTGGGATTGTTTTTATTGGCAAGACAGAGGCTGAGGGGAGACCTGATTGTGATTACAAAATTACGAGAGGTGAATAGTCAGAAGCTTTTTCCCAGGGTGAAAGACTCAATTGCAAGGGGGCATAGGCTGAAGGTGAGAGGGGGAAAGTTATGGGGAAATGTGCAAGGAAAGGTTTTCGCACAGAGGGTGGTGGATTCCTGGAGCACGTTGCCATTGGATTGAATTTTTTTTTATTGTCACGTGTACCGAGGTACGGTGAAAAGTATTATTTTTCCACAAGCAGCTCAAACAGATCATTTATTACATGAAAAGAAAATACATAATAGGGCAACACCAGGTGCACAACACCAGGTGCACAATGTAAATACATAGACACTGGCATCGGGTGAAACACACAGGAGTGCAGTATTAATCAGGTCAGTCCATAAGAGGGTCGTTTAGGAGTCTGGTAACAGCAGCGAAGAAGCTGTTTTTGAATCTGTTCATGGCGTGTTCTCAGACTTTTGTATCTCCTGCCCGATGGAAGAAGTTGGAAGAGTGAGTAAGCTGGGTGGGAGGGGTCTTTGATTATGCTGCCCACTTTCCCAAGGCTGCAGGAGGTGTAGATAGAGTCAGTGGTGGAGGCAGGCACGATAGTAATGTTTAAGATGCATCTTGATTCAAACATTTGTTTTTGGGGGGGGGGGAGGGGGTGGGGGGGTTTGGAATGTATAAATTAATGATGATTCCTTTTCATCTTATGTGTTCAAAATGTTGGGAGCTGTTTGAGGGTGGGTGAGATGAGGGGATTGTTGGCTAGGGAATGGCCATTGTATTTGTTGTTGTTAATTACTTGTTGTAAACATGATGAAAATGTGAAAAAGGGGAATAAAAATATTTATATCTAAGAACAATGTATCTTGATAGACACGTGAATGGGCGGGGATACAGATCGTTTGGGCAATAAGTAGTAGGTCTAAATTAGGAATTGGATCGGCGCAGGCTTGGTTGGTTGAAGGGCCTGTTCCTGTGCTGTAATGTTCTTTATTCTTTACTGAAAAAGATAGGTTGTTGCCCAAAGACTAAATTGTATGCTACCGGTAGTTGACAAATTTCAGGTTCTCCAGCAGAATCTCTTCCAATTATATTCCAACACTGCCTGTGAGATGCGGCCGTGTCAACTAATAATATTTTCACACCAACAGATCTCTTTCAAACCGTCTTTCTGAAAGTTTAGACTCTGGCAAACAGCACTTTTTTAACTGTATAATTTTTACATGCCATTTGGATGACCTGGGCGGTCTCTTGCAAACAAGTCTCTTGAGATATAACACCTTGGTGCTCAACCTCTATTCAGTTCCCGAATAATTTAGACACTTTTCAATCATTCACTGCAATCATAGCTTGCCCCATTTAAATTTTGCAAATACCACTCAGCCTTGCTGAATGAGTTCTGCCAGAGATTGTCGTCATAAGTACATTCTCCAATGCACGATCTTGTCCTGTAACCTCTGTTTCTTGTCTTTCTCCATCCACCATTTGTCCAACATTTCTTAAGTATTTTCAAAAACTACCCAAGTCACGACTGTTCTTGTTGTCACATTGGACTTGACTCTTTGCCTGCTGTCCATTGCCAGGTGACAAGAAATCACCAATGCTTACAGTCTGAAAAGAGCTTTCATTCCACGTAATTAGAAGATGTAACCTCCATGCCGATGTAATCAAGATATTTTACTCTGGCCATCATTCAAAGCTAGGGTTGCCAACTGCGACTAAATCTGGAGATTTAATCGAATGAATGTTGGGCAACAATTTTTTTAATGTCTGGTAAAGAAAATTTTAAAAATACAAAAAATTTTTATGTCACTATGATTTTCCTCCAGGGCTGAATGCGACAGTGTCCTGGAGATTGCACTTCATTTCCTGAGACTCCAGGCCAATCCTGGAGGGTTGGCAATTCTATTCACACTACAGCTCTGGACTATCCTTATCAAATGTTCATATGTGCACATTTTTGTAGTAGGCCTCACTTGACCATGAGAAATTTCCTTATCCCTGCCCCAAATGTCCTTACTACCTTTGCTTACACAGCACAGAGTAGAATCTAACCATCGTACAAAAGCAAAATATCTCTGCTGAAAACCCGAAATATAAACAGAGCAATTACTCAGCAGGTATGCTGCAGGGTTGCAGAATTTTAAATTTTTATCCCAAGATCATCTTGTCCCTATGGTTTGGTACCGTAATTTAAGAATTGAGGAATGTACTGAAAATATTCACAAGCTGCACTTGAGACTCGTAGTCTGAAACAGAATTTGAAAAAGTATTCCGTGAGCTTAGTCAAAATGGTTTTCAGTATGTGAATAATGCTAAATAGGCTAATTTGAGTAATGTTAATCCACCGTGAAGCTATGCCTTGTGTGTATGGTAAATATTTTAGAAGCCTTTTCAAAAGCTGGGTAGCAGGGTAGCATGGTGGTTAGCATAAATGCTTCACAGCTCCAGGGTCCCAGGTTCGATTCCCGGCTGGGTCACTGTCTGTGTGGAGTCTGCATGTCCTCCCCCTGTGTGCGTGGGTTTCCTCCGGGTGCTCCAGTTTCCTCCCACAGTCCAAAGATGTGCGGGTTAGGTGGGTTGGCCATGCTAAATTGCCCATAGTGTCCTAATAAAAGTAAGGTTAAGGGGGGGGGGGGTTGTTGGGTTATGGGTATAGGGTGGATACGTGGGTTTGAGTAGGGTGATCATGGCTCGGCACAACATTGAGGGCCGAAGGGCCTGTTCTGTGCTGTACTGTTCTATGTTCTATAAAAGCGAATTTTATTGATATAAGAATTGCCTTCAACTTTTGCTTTTTTGCTCTATCAACCTGTGAACGCTGGTTTTTTCCCATCCATGGAAGCATATACGGCAATCTTTGTTATTGTCACAAGTAGGCTTACATTCACATTGCAATGAAGTTACTGTGAAAATTCCCCAGTCGCCTGTACTGGTGCATATGTTTAAATACTCCATTAGATAAATTTACAGCGTGGAAGAAGGCGTTAACTTTAATCTCATTCACAATCTTAATTTATCCCAGTTTCGGGTCATTCTGAACTTGTTACCCTTGACATGAGCAGGTGAGCCGGTATGAATCCTCCAGTATTGACCCCTTGGCTGCCAATTCAAATACACGTGGGGAATGAACCCATATATTTCTTCGTACACCCATTTTGAGAACATGAACCCATTCCTAGCATCAGCCTCCTACTTTTGCAAGTATTTGATAGCATGCTTTGTATCTTTAAAACATTTTTAAAAATCCCATTCCTTAAAGTTACAAAGCCAATGCGCAGAGTGGACAGGGCAAATCCTTAATCCATCTCATTGCTTGCTCCAAAAACGAATTCAGATTCAAACCAAATCATGGGGGCAGCACGGTAGCATGGTGGTTAGCATAAATGCTTCACAGCTCCAGGGTCCCAGGTTCGATTCCCGGCTGGGTCACTGTCTGTGCGGAGTCTGCACGTCCTCCCCGTGTGTGCGTGGGTTTCCTCCGGGTGCTCCGGTTTCCTCCCACAGTCCAAAGATGTGCGGGTTAGGTGGATTGGCTATGCTAAATTGCCCGTAGTGTCCTAAAAAGTAAGGTTAAGGGGGGGGGGGGGTTGTTGGGTTACGGGTTTTGGATGGATACGTGGGTTTGAGTAGGGTGATCATGGCTCGGCACAACATCGAGGGCTGAAGGGCCTGTTCTATGCTGTACTGTTCTATGTTCTATGGTCTGCACAAGAGAGACGTACAATATCCAAGCCGATGAGAAAAGGCATTGCGCCTCATCTTAGGCTTGATCTTGTGCTTGATCTTAACCAAAAGACCAAGAAGTGATATGTTTTCTATCTTAATTGGAAACTTAAGAGTAGTTTTACTATCCCAACTTGTTTTGTAGATGTACTAGTCTTGGGAAGGCAATTCAATGGAGTTGCCATGTTTTAAACATATAATTTAAACCTGCCTGTGATGGTAAAGAAAACTCTGGCCTCGAGTACTGTTTTCCCTGCTTCGTCAGAGCTACAAACCGCATTCTGGGGGAAAAATTCATCTTGAGTATTTCATGCTGTCACAGTCAGCGCCACTGCCCCATCTACTGTACAGCACGGTCACTGAGGTTGAGGGTGCTGACAGCAGCACCAGCTGTATGGTAAATGTCACATGTGCCCAAGTCTTTTCCCTATTCGGAAAAGGTCATTGGAAAAATATATCTTCTATGCAAACAAATCCTATTGGAGGAGCAAACAGGCAGGCAGTAACTCACCTGGGAATAGTGTGCATTAGTGCAGCAGTGTATGTCAATGTGACTGTAATTCAGATTGTCATACAAAGCCTTGCTGAATAAAGTAATCTAGCGTAAACCCAAAATGACAAATTTGAGGTGAGTTCCTGTGCAATCGTGTGACTATGTTCAGGAGACTGAATGATATCCAAAAACAGCTTTTGCGTAAATGCTTAATGTGCAGAAAACACGCAAAGGGAATAAAAGGGGGAACTAATTGAATGGATCTAAACAAACTTTGACATAGAAGATTTGAAATAATATATGTTTGAGGCAAGATTTAAAGAAAAATGTAAAACCTAAAAACTGAAATCATGGTCACCTTGAACGCAGAAAATTCCACTATCCCGTTTAAATGCCTCCTAAATCCCGTGACCATTGCAATTTCAATTTTATATCTTTTTCAACATGTCTTGTGCTTTTGTACAATATTTTTGCAAGGAAGATTACAGGTTTGACTCCCATGATTTGTGTTAATTTGGTTGATCTGAACTCGTGCAGTTGTGAGGGGTGGGTAGTGAAGAACATAGAACATGGTTTCCACACTACCAGGGAAAATGTGTAGGTGAGGACAGATTTGTACTGGCATGTGATCTTGCATTCTCCACCACCACCTCAAGAGTACTGGGTATAGCAGTAGTTTTATTTACATATGCATGTACGCCTCTGTACTATAGCCAATACAATTTTGGGAATGTACAATAGCCACAAACCGCTGGTTGGACATGGCTTGGAAACAAGTGCCGAATTCCACAGGCACAGATACACAATCGTAATCCTTGTAACTGTGCTGTGCAAATTGGTTCATGTCATTGTGTTGGGGTGGCTGCCAGGGCTCTGAATTCCACCTCCATCTAAACAGGGTGAACTCTGAACAGGAGCAGTCTTAACATCTGGCGAAACCAGTGACACCGAAAAAAGGTCAAAGATTTATTATTGCCAAGTTTTGCCAAGGTTTATTTCACATGGTTATCCAGTCTGCTATGTGTTCCTGTATTGTTTCAAAACAATTGAGAAGGTATATTAGAGAAAATTGCTGCAGATGCTGGAAACCTAACATTTAAAAAGAAAAGGACATACTCCGAATTGAATTGATGAAAGGTCATCAGCCTGAAACATTCATTCCATTTCTCTCCAACCTGTACCCGCCAGATCGGCTGAGTATTTGCAGCATTTTCTATTTTGTATAGGTTATACACTTCATAATTTTTGCTTTGATGCTGACTGGGTGTTAAAGATGATGTAAGTGAATCTATTTTGTCAAAAACAGCAACTTGTGTTTATCTAGCATCTTTTCATTTGGCTAATAATACCGGGGATAATTAGACAAAATTTGTCAATGAAATGCATAAAGGGATCTTAGAGACAGTCAAATGCTTTGTCAAAAGAGATCTGTTTTAAGGAGTGACTTGGAGGAGAGAGAGACAAGTACAACAAAGCTTACAGTCAGTTCACATTTAACTTCGTTTTTAAATCGTGTAAGTGGACTTTATGCAGAACGGCAGCTTGCGAGAGCTGGCCTCAAAGGTAAAACTTATCTTTGCACAAAAACAAATTATTTTTGGTACATCGGCCTTAATTGAAAGATGAATTAACTGTTTCTTTGCTGTTCAGTTTTGCCCAGTCCTACTGTTTAAGGACAGTGGTATATATGACATTTACTGATATTTTTTTAAAGTTAGCTTTCTCCTCTC
This sequence comes from Scyliorhinus canicula, assembly GCF_902713615.1. Classification (NCBI taxonomy): domain Eukaryota; kingdom Metazoa; phylum Chordata; class Chondrichthyes; order Carcharhiniformes; family Scyliorhinidae; genus Scyliorhinus; species Scyliorhinus canicula. The sequence continues at coordinate 135,653,156 of NC_052152.1, read as the reverse complement.
TTCACGCACAGGATTATAATTCTACAAGGGCAATGAGTTGCATTTAATCCGCATCTTCATATAGTAAGATGTCCCTAAGTGCTTTAAAGGAACATTATCAAACAAACTTGACACTGAACCACATTACATATTAGGGGCTGGTTTAGCTCACCAGGCTAAATCGCTGGCTTTAAAGCAGGCCAGCAGCACGGTTCGATTCCCGTACCAGCCTCCCCGAACAGGCGCCGGAATGTGGCGACTAGGGGCTTTTCACAGTAACTTCATTGAAGCCTACTCGTGCCAATAAGCGATTTTCATTTCATTTTCAGATGGTCAGAGATGTAGATTTAAAGGAAGAGATGGAAAGGTTTAGGATAAAGAATTGCAAAGCTTCAAGTCATGTCAGCTGAAAGCATGGCTGTGAGTCGTGGATTGAAGACCTTGGAGGATTGCAGTGCTAAAGAAGTTTAGAGAGGGGAAAGGCCATGGGTGAATTTGAAAGCAAGGATGAAAATTTAAAAATTTAAATGTGCTTACTGGGACTCAATAAAAGGTCAGAGTAGGGAATGTGATGGATGAATAGGTGGGTTGTAAATTGGGATATGGGCAGCGGGTTTCGATAATCTGAAGTTTAGGATGATTGGCTGATTAGTTGGCATAAAAATGCAAAATACCTCTTGATGCTGGAAATTTGAATAACAAATAGTCAGACATGGAACATTAACTCTGATTCTCTATTCGCAGGTGCTGCCTGACCTACTGAGTACTTCCAGCATTTTCTGTCTTAATAGAGCATTGGAATAGTTGAGTTTAGAGGCAACAAGCATGCATGAATGAATGAAGCTTTTAGAAACAGATGAGTTGAGATAGGGCAGAGATGATGTAACAGACGTGGATTAGATGATATTGGAGACTATTTTATGTCAGAAACTCGGCTTTGGGATAAATAGGAATACTAGCTGTACTAGTACCCTTCCAGGCTCCATTCGGGTGTGAGCCCATGGAGCAAATATCATTATGAACTCTAAGTAGCAGGCTATTAAAATAAGAGGCAAGGCAGGGAATATTAGCAAGTTCGACAGGTTTGAATTAAGACTGTCAGCAGGCTAACAGCTATGAGCAACCATGGTAATTGTTGGCAAGCTATTCAAGCATGGGGCATCTCATAGTGATGTTCAATTGAGCTCAACTGATGTCCAGAGAACTGGTATTTTCAGTAGAGTTCACTAGATGGCTAACCGGGTTAGAATTGTAGATGATTTTTATTTTTCCCTTTCCTCTCTAAACGTTAGACCAACAAAGTACATATACCACCACCCTGGCTGAGATTAACACCATAATTGTAATCTTGTCTTTATGACTCACAGTAGAGTGAGCATATGCTGATTCTCCAAGGCACTCAGGGGTGTAAGAAACAGCTGAAATCATGAGCAGTATCCTGTTTTTATTTTGTAGTATTGCCAATTTAAAATATATCCACATTGTTTTTGCTGTATTTCTGGTTTTTCTGTTGGCTTGGTTCTTCAGTTTATTAATCCGGAATGCTGAAAGCTTTGTTTTCTCTGCAGAGAAAGATAGATTGATCAGGAACATTTTTTACCCCCTCATTTTCTTGACTTGTGAAATACTAAACTGGAGGCAGTCTGCAAATCAGACAGAAAACCCTCTTGAGATACTATCAGGAATTCTCAGAATTATTATTGGTACATGGGTGACGCAATGCATTTGAATTATGTCCTTTCACCTTTGGGATGTGGATTTGAATCCAGTCCAAAATAATGGAATGAAATCTACTCTTTTCTCTTGACTGTGAGGCATTATGTGAAATGAATTTTGAGCATTCTCTTCACAGTCCATAGCATAACATTCCTTTTGTGCATTAATTTTCAAACCAGTTAGGATTTATTAAGTATGATTTAAGCATTTCTATCATGTGTGCCTTGACTATGTATTCAAAACTACCTTTTAGTGAGTTCTGCAGGAGAAGCTGATGGGTGTGATTGTTACATTGCCCACCTTTCCCAGCGTACTAATATATCAGAATTAACGTCAACATGCAGATTACCACCTACCACCCTTCTTGAGTTGATGAATTCGTACTCATTCTTGTTGAACACAACTTGGAAGAAACACTAAAGGCAGCAAGGGCACATAATCTATTCTCAGTGAGGTGCCTCAATTTCCATCGTATGGCTCATGCAGTTCCCATAAGCAGATGATACAAGGCCTAGGGGGACACAATTTTAAGGTTTTGGCCAAAGATACAGGGGGAAATGCGAGGAACCTTCATGGCAATGACTGGGATCTTGCTGCCTTCTGGGGTCAATGATTTTGAAAGGAAATTGGATAGGCTCTCTGATATCAACTTGCACCAGCCCACTGCACCTCCGGCTTCTGCTTCGCCTAGCTTAACACCCTCTCCTTTGTGTGGTATCTAGGGCAGCAGATAATTACTGCACTTGGTAGCTTATTTAATTTTGGCTTTGGCTTTAATGACTGATGAGCTCGGTCCAGTTCATCCTGGGAGGGCTCCTCCCCCCTCACCCCATCAACTCCGCCAGCATCTTGGCGAAGTATTCCGTTGCCCTTGGGCCCTCTGCCCCTTCGGGCAAGCCCACAATCCTCAAATTGTGCTGCCTCAAGCAGTTCTCCAAATCTTCGAGCTTTGTTCGAAGCCCTTTGTTAGCCTCCGCTACCCTCCACAGGTCGTCCCCCATTAAGGTAAGCCTGTCGCTGTGCTGCAACACGGCCTCCTCCACTTCCTTCATCTTCTCGCCCTGCTCTCTCACCTCGACCCATGTCTTTGCCACAGCTACCCTCACCGGGGCAATTGCCTCCTCCACCAACGACTTCAGTGCGCCCGCCATCTCCTTCCTCAACGCCTCCATGTGTTTCACAAACTACTTCTCCAGCTCCACAGAAATCACTCAGTCATCGTCTCCACCGTAAGCAATGAGACCCACCACGCGGTCCTGCCTCCGCCATCTTGCCAGCCCTTTTGCTGGCCCTCTCACTTGACAGCGAGCTCTTGTTCCCTCCCTTCTATACAACTAATTTTTGCAGTCCTTTTGGCATCCTTTAGCGACTTTTTATCTCCCTTATCTTCAATCCTCCAAAAATTGCCCCGGAACCTGACTTTAAGCCTCCTAAAAATATACCTCAAGCGGGAGTCACCCAATGTGCAACTTCCCCTCTACATGCCGCTACTGGAAGTCCGGATTAGTAATGGTTATAGTAAAGAAACAAAGCCATGATTCAGAAGTGTTAATAACACAACAAAGATCAGTGCTGCCTGAAAACAAAAACATGCAAACAAGATACAGTTGTGGGGGGGGGGAAATCAAAATGGAGGACAGAGTTCATGTTCTGAAGCTGTTGAACTTGATGTTGGGTTTTGAAGGCTGTAAAGTGTTGAATCAGGAGGGAAGATATTGTTCCTCCAGCTTGCATTAGAACGTAGACTAAATTGTAGATGTACAAACAAGTATTGCTTCACCTGAAAGACGAGTTTGGGGCCTTGGCCAATGAGATGGAAGTGTTGCATATCCTGCAATTGTGTGACAAGATGCTGTTGGAAGGGGTTGAGTTGGTGGGGCTGATAGGAAGAGTGGTCCAAGGTGTCGGGGAGGAAATAGTCACTTTAGAATGCTGACAGGAGAGGGGAAGATGTTTGATGGTGGCATCATGCTGGCAATGAGGTAGGATAATCTTTTGAATATGGTTCCTTAGGGTGATATCCTCAGCCCAACTATTTTCAGCTGTTTCATCAGTAAACTTCCCTCCAACAGTAGGTCAGAAGTGGGAATGTTCACTGAGGATTGCAGTGTTCAGTACTATTTACAACTTGTACAGAAGCTGTTCATGTCTGAATGCAGAAGGACCTGGACAACTTGAGGCTCAGACTGACTGGCAAATAATGTTTGTGTCAGGCAAAGTCCACGTACAACAAGCACAATTCTAATAATCTCCCCATGACATTTAACAGCATTACCATTGATGAATTGCCCCCGCCATCAAAATCCTGGGGGTTAGCATTGATTACAAAATTAAATGGACTAGCCATAAATGCTTTGGCAATCCTCAAGTCAAATGTTGGGAACTCCGAGTAATTCATCATCTGATTTTACAAATCCCCTGCATGATCTAAGCACACTTAGATCCACTTTCCTGTTTGAGTAGAGCACCAAGACCCTGCGCTCAATACCATCCAGAACAAAGTAACCTGCTTAATGAGAACCCCATTAAACCATACTCCCTCCACCATTACACATTGCTGCCACTGTGCCACTATTTACAAGATGCACTGTGACATCTTGCCAAGATTCTTCCAACAGCAGCTTCCAACCTGCAACCTCTACCACTCTGAAAGATTGGGGAAATAGACACATGGGCATGTCACCATTTGCAAGTCACACATCATCCTAACTTGAAACTATATTGCTGGACCCATTCCTGTCAGAAGCAAAATCCTGAAACTCCCTTTCTAATAGCACTGAGTATACCGACACCACTGGACACAGTGGTTCAAGAAGATGGCCTTCTTTTTATTTTGGAATAAATTTTAGAGTACCTAATTCATTTTTTCCAATTAAGGGGCAATTTAATGTGTCCAATCCACCTACCCTGCACATCTTTTCGGGCTTTGGGAGCGAAACCCACGCAAAGACGAGGAGAATGTGCAAACTCCACACCGGCAGTGACCCGGTTTTTGGGCGGTGGGGGGGAAGAAGAGTCAGAATGTGCTGAATTTAGTGCCTAATGAAGAGTTAAATATACTCTGGAATTTGGTGGGCTGATCAGATAATGGCTGTGGCTGTTCCCTTTGATCTGAGCCGTGGAATTTTAAACAATGCTCTTGGGCTCCCTCCGCTTGGGGAATAAGTAACTCGCTCTTATATTATTAACTGCATGGACTAGGAATATTAGTTTTACACTTAACTTCAACAGCCTTGGGCTAGGTTGAGTACGAAGATCAGGGCTCCTACTTGAGTCCTTACACACTGGAAAGTGTCCATGTAAATGCCTGATTAACAACATGATTGAGTAAGGATGTGATATCACCATAATGTTGATATTTTGCAGTCAAGTGATCACATGAATGAGCTACCAGGGAGTGATCAGAGCTCTTGGATTTAGTCGCAGTCATGAAAGGGGCAGAGAAGTGACTGCAGGAAGGAATACTGTAAGGAAATTGTATTTTCCTTTTTCCTAGGTCTTTGTATGGACAAGAATGCTGACGGGAAGGAGTTTTGTCAGCCTTTCCAGGAGAGTACATTCCTTTAACTAAATACAACTGACTGAGAATGTTAACAAATTAACTTGACTACTAAACCTGAAAATCAGAAATTAGAGATCTGGCAAGACTCTTTGAATTAACCTTGTCATTCATAATATTTCAGATGATGAGAATGTTTTAAAACATTTTTATTACATATCTTTGGCTCAGAAAATGTACTTCATTAGACCACTGTTGCATGCAGTCTTACTTGTGAAAGAGTGATTTGACATTTTTTAATTTAAAATTCTGCTTTAATTCTAAAAATAATTTATTTTGGAGAATATTGAAGGGAACAAAGCTGTGTTAGTACAGTAGAAAGGACACGATTATATTGCTGCTGACAGTATGCTGGCTTGATGTGATGGATCATTAAAGACAGTTCTCCACAACCACAATCAGCGTGTGAAACAAAGTATTTGGTACACTGTAGATTCATTGGTGAGTGTCATTATCTGTGCTGAATAATTCGAGACTTGGATGGTCAAAGAACAGAAGAAGAATGTTTTTTTTAATTGTTCCTGTTGGATCCTTTTTTTCTCCTGTCCTCCCCTCCCAAAGGAGCCAGATCTTGCTCAGGTGCATTCCTAGGGCTTTGCCAGCCACGTTATGCCATGCTGAGTTCTTCCCAGTTGAATTAAATGCTGGCAGATTCCCTGACCATGAAGAGCATCACACCTGCTGGCTACAAACAGATTCATTGGACAACAGTCAGGAATGATAACATTTTAGAGATGATGCATTAACCATTGCATAAGTAATAGCAGAATTGTGATAAAAACAATAAGATGTTTGAGAACAATAATCATTTACATTCAACCATCAGCCCCATTGAGACGACGCATTGGCACGACCTATTATGTCAAAGTCTTGCCCTTTGTACCCTGCATTCATTTGATGCCAATGGTAACTAGCTTTATCTTTACAGCAAGATGCCAGCTCCTGTTCGATTGCGAGAGCTGATTCGCACTATCCGTGCTGCCAGAACACAAGCAGAAGAGCGGGAAGTCATTCAGAAAGAATGTGCACTCATCAGATCATCCTTTCGAGAGGAAGACAACACCTACCGTTGTCGAAATGTAGCAAAACTCATCTACATGCACATGCTTGGATACCCAGCACACTTTGGCCAGGTATGTTATAAATTAATTGTCATGGTAATTATAGTTAATGGCAGCGTCATGTATTTGACAACCAACAAACGAGCCAGCCAGATTAATCTCACTTTCCAGTGTTTCGTCCATAGTCCTGCAGTTTATAGCATTTGAGGTGGATATCCAGACACTTTTTAAATGAGTTGATGATTTCTGCTTCTACTACCCTTTCAGGCAGTGAGTTCCAGACCCCTACCACCTGCTGGATGAAACTATTTTTTCTCCCTCCTCTCGCCTTTAGTTCTTTTACCAATCACTAAATATACTAACTTATCTGCTAAGGTAAATAGACAATTCCCATTCACTCAATCCAGGCATCTCAAATCAAATTTCTCCTCTACGTTTGTTCTAAGAACACCAAGCCAATCTTTCCTCATAACATCAATTTCCCAGTCCTGGCAACATGCTTGTAAATTTGCTCTGTCCCCCTCTAATGCAATTAATTACATCCTTTCTGTAATGAGGTGACCAGAACAGTACTCAAGTTCTCTTAACTAGTCACTTATGTAGTTAGCATAACCTCCTTGCTCTTATATTCTGTATCTCGGCAGTTAAAGGAAAAGAGTCCATCTGCTTTCTTAATCACCATATCAACCTATCCTGCTCATTTCGGGGATCTGAGGACATTCACTCTAAGATCACTCCCTTCCTTTACAACCTATCGATTTTGTCCATTTATTGAGCATTCCCTTGCCTTGCTTGATCTTCCCAAATTAATTGCCTCATGCTTCTGGGTTGAATTCCAATTGCCACTTTTCTACCCAGTCAGGTCTGTTTTTCCTGAGTTATGATTTTCTTATTTCCCCATGGGTTTTGTTTGTTAATACCTGCTTGATATCAATGAACCAGAAATATAAACCAGTTTAAAAAAAATAAATAAAAATAAATCTGTTCTAATTTTTTCTCCCCGTCTGGAAGTAATGGTTCATGTTATACAGGTTCAAGGTGTCATTTACTCGTAATACCTTGCTTGAGAGTAGTTCTGGTGACGGGGATGTGTGGAGCTGACGAGTTCTGCTAACGGGGATGTTCTGCGTGTAAGATGGCTCTCTTCCTGGAAACTTGGAATTAGGCACTTTTAGCTCCAAAATAGGCTGCTGAGCCTTGGAAAAAAAAGCCCACCTCCCTCCAGCACCACCCCAACGAACGAGACGTACCAGGCAACAATTTGAGGAGCCGAACATATGGCAGAATCAGTAAAAGCCCGGAGAGGAAGATTGAGGCAATGATGAACACGCGGGGCAACGGGAAATCGGTCGCACCCGAACGGGATTGGCCACCAGGGCATATTTGATTTTGATTTCTTGTCACATATACCGAAGTACAGCAAAAAGTATTTTTCTGCAGCCGAGGAATGTACACAGTACGTACATAGCAGACACAAGAATATTCAACAGGGAACATTGACAAATGGTACATCGACAAAACAGTGATTGGTTACAATGTGGAACAAGGGGCCAAACAGAGCAAATAAAGCAAATACGTGAGCAAGAGCAGCATAGGCGTCGTGAATAGTGTTCTTACAGGGAACAGATCAGTCCGAGGGGGAGTCGCTGAGGAGTCTAGTAACTGTGGGGAAGAAGCTGTTCCTTTGTCTGGATGTGCGATTCTTCAGACATCTGTACTTTCTGCCTGATGGAAGGGTCTGGAAGCAGGCAATGCCTGGTTGGGAGGGGTCTCTGATAATGCTGTCTGCCTTCCTGAGCCCCCCCCCCAAAAAAAAATGAATGGACGGACCTCCTAACACAGGAGCTCAAATTGCACCGAGATGCCATCAAATTAGAAATGATGGGGACGGTAAAGGTAGCGGGAGGCACTGGTTCCCTTTCAAGTGATGCTGGAAAAGGCAAAGAGGTGACAATCCAGGAGCTGGAGAAGGCTGCGACCAACCAGAACGACCGGATTGCCTCACTGGAGACCGAGATAGCAGGTTGGTGGCAACAGAAGGGGCACTGAAGGGGCAGGTTGACGACCAAGAAAATCGGTCGCGTTGTCAACATTTTGCATTGTGGGCGCATCGAGGGCTAGAACCCCATGGAATACGTGGCCCAGATACTGGAAAAGCTGGAGGGGAAAGCTATCCCAAGCCCCCAGAAATGAACAGAGCCCACAGGTAACTCCAACCAAAGCCGGGGTGCAGCCATGGACCATCGTCGTGAAACTGCACTGGTACCAAGACCAGGAAAAGAATCGGAATTGGGCTAGGCACACATGGTCCTGTAAGTGGGAGGGACACTCGATACACGTGTAGCAGAACATTGGGGCAGACCTAGCCAAGCGCTGGGCGGAATTCAATGCAGCCAAGGCAGCCCTATATAAAAGCCAGGTATGGTTTGGGACTCTATCCAGCCAAAATTTGGGTGACTTTCCAGGGTCAGGAGTTCTATTTCACCTCACCGGCAGAAGCAGACGACTTGGTGCACAAACACGGACTGGGAAGGCAGCGACACCAGTAGTGAACTTGTATTCTGGTTCCCTCTGTTTAAAAAGAGACTAATAGGGCAGCAAGGTGGCACAGCGGTTAGTGCTGCTGCCTCACTGCGTCGAGGTCCTAGGTTCAATCCCGGCTCTGGGTCACTGTCCGTGTGGAGTTTGCAATTTCTCCCTGTGTTGGTGTGGGTTTCACCTCCACAACCCAAAGATCTGCACGTTAGGTGAATTGGCAATGCTAAATTGCCCCTTAATTGGAAAAACTTAAAAATTAATTAATTGGGGGGGGGGGGGGGGGGTGCATGACTCAACTCTCGATTGGGAGAGAATGTCTGGCAGATGAGATGGGGGAGTGGTGTGGGGGGGGGTGTGGAGATGCAGGGCTGTGGGAGGGAGGGGCAGACAGGCCCAGGGGAAAAGTGGGGGTGGGTAGAACACCGGCTGCAACATATCCTACATGGAGACGTGTGTGTGCGCAGAAGCGGCAGGCTAGTGGCTGCACAAGATCAACAAAGTCGCCACAGCCTTCAACCGCGGGATGTACACCTTTGAGCCCCAAAGGGGGACTCAAAGCTGAAGCAGTTCCTCGACGGACTGGACATGTTGGTCCTGGAAAGCACCATAAGAGCTGGGGGAAGCCATGGAGTGCATCACCTCCATGCAGGCGGGGAAAGCGCCGTGGTCAGATGGATTCCCAGCGGACTTCTACAAAAAGTATGTGCCAACACTGGGCCAATACTTGCGGGTGATGTTCGCAGACTCGTTAAGAAGGGCAGTTCTGGCACAAGCCTCAATATCACTGATACCCAAAAAGGACAAAGACCCGACGGAGTGCGAGTCCTATAAGACTCTCTCACTCCTTAACCTGGATGCAAAGATCTTGGCAAAGGCCTGGTGAGGGGGCTGGTGAATTATGTGCCAGAGGTGGTTGGGGAGGACCAGACTGGCTTTGTCAAGGGCATGCAGCTAACATCGAACATCAGGTGCCTGCTGAATGTGATAATGACCCCATCTGGAGAGAGAACACCATCTGCCCTGGACGCAGAAAAGACCTTCGACAGTCGAATGCAAGTACCTCATTGAGGTACTGGAACTGTTTGGGTTTGGGCCAGGATTCACCTCCAGGTTGAAAGTACTGTACAGTGCTCCCATGGTGAGCATATGGACAAACATCACCAGCTCTAGATTCTTATTGCACAGAGGAACAAGGCAGGGATGCCCGCTTTCCCCACTGCTGTTTGCTCTGGCAATCAAGCCACTGCCGATCACCCTCAGCGCGGCGAACGGGTGGAGAGATATCCGGCGAGGGTAGGGGACAACAACAGAGGGCATAGAGTTTCACTGTACATGGATGACCTGCTCCTCCATGTCTCAAACTCCTGGACCAGCATGGAAGGTATAATGAAACTTCTGTGTGCGTGGGTATCCTACAAAGGAACACAAATATGAGAGGCCTGGCCCTCCCAAACCTACACATCTCCCTACTGGGGGGCCACCACAGAAAGATTACGGGGATACCCCCCCTGCCAAATACTCAAGGAGCCTAGCGGTAGTAACCACGCTTTGGCTTAAGTGAAATGTGCATCATCTGCAACAACCACCGGTTTGCTTCCACAATAATGGATGCCACCTTCAAAATGTGGAGACGGGTCGAGGGGACTCCGACAGCAAAGATAAGATTTAAGAGTTGGGGAGCCATGATGCATTCTTTATGCCACTGGTTACCGCAAAGGCATTCAACACCTCTCTACAGGCACAACTCCCCTCCCTATGTCCAACCGTGCTATCATGCAATCGACAAAGGATGTTGAAAAACCTGTTTGAGTGTCCTATATTGGGGAGGATCTGCCTTAGACTGGGTTGACTTTTACTCTCAAAAGCATTACTTGGGTCTATGAACAGCATATGCAAGTCCTGATGTTTCTCTCTCCGCTTTTCTTGTAGTTGTCTTGCTGCAAGCGCCAAATCAGCTATTCTGCAGTTAACCCCAAAACCGCACTGATTCCAGGAGGGTATCATCTATGGTTATGTCTAGTAAACAATTTCATAGGACTGTTGTAAAGATTTTTCCTGAGGGAAGACTTATTTCCTGATAGTCACCACTACATTTGGATTTCTTTTGCTTCCACATCTTGTCTGTTAGCATCCTTAAGATCCTGAGCAGCATTTTTCCTAATCTCTGATGGTCTTGAAGATAGCAGTAAGATTGTTAAATTATGTAGTGTTTCACTTCCCAATATATGCTGGGATTTCATCTGGGCAACGGCCTTGTTTTATTAGGTTGATTTAATTGCTGTTATCACCTCTTCTTGGAAGGAGGAAAAATAGGCATTCTTTCTCAGATAACTGCTCCATTTGATGCAAAAAATCTGCTAAAATGTGGGAGTCTCTGAAGCACTCGCACCATCTTTCTCAAATGCTGCTTTATCAGCGATTTAATTCATTTCCATCAGCTGTTAGGATGGAAGTATAGGTTGCGGCAGGTGGACCAGATGAGTCTTCAACATATTGTAAAAAACATGGATCAAGATCTCTGCTAGATGTTCAGCATATCAGCTTTTGCGTTCCCAGTAATTACGCATTTCTCTTAAGGCATACTGTAACTTGTGATTAGCATTTCTATCGTCTTAATTCTTAGTTGCTGGCTGTGGAGCTGCGAGAAGACTTGAATGCGCAAGCTGTTTCTGTACAAGAAGTGGGCAGATGTTTTCATCATCATTCTCATATGATTTGGTGCTTGCACTTGAAGTATTCCAGCATATCTACTGAATTCTTGAAAATCTGATCACGGTTTTCATCATCTGCTGCATCACTCAGGAGAGGAAGCATAAACTGCAGAGTGGCATCAAGTTGTGCAGTTAGATCAAATGCAATAGTAGGGTTCTTAGGAGCTTCACATCCTAGCTGTGACTGGCAAGTTGATTTATGATTTGGCTTAATCTTTAGACTCCGCTTAGTGCAGGTTAGGTGGTGATATGGCCGTCAGTATTACTCCTAGCATGTTGAGTTATTTTGTCATCAGCCTTTCTCTTCTGTCTGTCCAACACACACACAGTTGAGAAGATGCCAGTGTTTAGATCGTGGATGTTGCCAGGTTGTCTTGCATTTTCCTTTTAGGTGGAACATTGCATTAGCTATGGCAAGGCCATGCTTAGCACACTGCATAAGTGAGAGTGACTATATAGATTAATCAGTTGGCAACACGCTACAAAAACACCTTCCTTGCATGTGACACCCCCTCTGGGAGTGGACCTGAACAACAAAACCTAACAGCTGCAGTTATAAACCTGAACAACTCAATATTGTGGCAGTACTGGAAGGTACTAGCCAAAGTGGTAACTGTTAAACTTGTGAACAGCTGTGCAAAAGGAACACACTGCACAGGAAACTGTTTTACTCTTATTGAAACCATCTTGATTCACGAGGACCAAATTTACAAATGAATTCTACTGACCTTCACTTCAAGTGCAATAACATGAGGTGAGCATACTTTCAAGAACTTCTGCACACTATAGACCTCATCTAAAAACATGGATAATTTTATGGGCTTTAATCCGTCTTGCTCTCCTGAAGTAAATGACAGCTTTGAATTATACAGCACATTCAACATAGAAAAATGCATCCCAAGGCTCTTTTGAGGTGTGAGAAAAGAAAAAGGAGACTGAACTAAAACAGGGAGGTATTAAGAGGGATGTTTAAAATCTAGAATAGGTGAATTTTAAGAGTGGTGGGTGAGAGTTATGTAGTGGAGGGGAAGTACGCTAGAAATTAAACTATTTAGTCATCTTAATATTTCACACTCGTAGTTCAATACTTCGTGTCTGCCTCTTTACATTTTAAATTAGAAACAAACAATGTTGGCAATACCAAATACATTACCATTGAAATGGGAGGACCCCATTGATTTGAGCCATCTTTTAAAATTTGAGGTTTAATATGTTTTTATCTCATTTTTGAACAGCTTGAATGTTTAAAGCTGATAGCGTCTCAGAGATTCACAGACAAGCGGATTGGTTATCTTGGAGCTATGCTTCTACTAGACGAGAGACAAGATGTCCATTTACTGATGACAAACTGCCTTAAGAAGTAGGTACTAATGTAAATGGTTCTAAATTATCCCATTCAAACTTCATTTGCTGTCACAACATAACCTGGTCAGTTAGTTTGAAATAATTTCTAGCTGTTCACTTACAAGGAACAAATTTAACTCCCTGAATTTTATTCACCGGTACTAGAAGTTCTACAATATCTAATTCAGGTGAACTTTCTTTCATTGTTTTTGAGCTTTGACAGTGCTAGTCAGTAGCCTTGTAGATTGTGGCGTACATCATAACCAATCTGATGCTGCTTTTGCCAACATATATACTGATCAACAATCAGAAGTGAGGAACCTGGCTAATTTCTTCTTGGCACTCTCTAGAGTAAGAGTGCTTCAGGTACCCCAACTATTGACCTGGCAAGATGTATGAAATCATTTGAATCTGAGACCTCTAGTGCGTATAACTTATTGGTCCTCTGGGCAGTGCTTTTCGTTTAAAAGTGAGCTAGTAAATAAGAATTTCAATCCCCAAGCCTGGCGGGCACCCCAAAGAATCTTCCAGTTAGTAATTTTTCTTCTGTCCATGTGTTATAAGCTGCTAGAGAGGATCATCTTGCACCGTATCCAACCAAGTATGGAGGATATACAATCCAAAGACCAAGATGGATTCTGTAAGAAGCGTAGCACAGAAGACCAGGTATTTGCCCTCACCAACCATATTGAAACTGGCTTTCAAAAGCACCTGAAAACTGGTGGCATCCACCTCGATCTCATTGTAGCTTTTGACACTGTGTGGCTTTTGAAAGCCATTTTCGATCTGGGTGATGAGAGCAAGTAACCTTGTCTTCTGTGCTGTGCTCCTTATGGAATCCAGCTTGGTCGATGGAAGAAGCAGGACCTGGGGCACAACAGTAACAGCAAATTCTAGAATCGGGACTTGGTTGATGATCCCGCATTGGAAATCCCAGGCTTCGACCTCGCATGCAGAAAATGGATCAAACTGAACACCAGGTTTTGCACTGGAGTCAGACCCTGCCACAGCAACCTCTTTCATTGGGGACCCCATGACTCACCCCTGTGCAACTGTGGCAAAGTGCAAACCATGGTTTGTATAATTGACAAGTGCCCCGCCCTGTGTTTCTGTGATGGTCTCACTGGCTTACACCAGGCTGATGAGGTTGCCAACTGGCTGAAGAATTTCAAATTGACATCTAGCTGTTCTTCAGTGCAAACAATAATAGTAGTAGCATTTGAACATTGTTAAATATGACAGATATTAAAAGTTTCACTCTAAGTTGACAGGTAGTAGTATTTTAAATGCCAGCACATCAGTGTATTGCATGGTGGAATGATGCATTGCAGGTTGAATTGTAACGCAATTAAGCTAATGGTGATCGTGATTTTTTTTAAATGAAGTCTTGTTTAAACATGTGTGCCCATCTAAAATCAGGGAATGAACTGTACAATAAATGTTCCAATGCAATCAATGGGAGAGGAAAGCTATAGAGATCTGAGCAGGTCTAGTCACCGATTTCTGCAGACAAGAAAAAAACAGAGCATATAATTAAACTAATTGAACACAGATATTCATAAAATGCTTTGGGCTTCACATGCCATTAGGGATCAATGCTTTATACCGATCAAATGTGCAGGACTCCTTTCAAACTAAATATGCAAGAAGCCCAACAAAGGGATATTTACTACTCGATCTAGCAATTTAAAAAAATAAATTAGAGTTGCCAATTATTTTGTTTTCCAATTAAGGGCCGATTTAGCATGGCCAATCCACCTACCCTGCACATCTTTGGGTTCCCCAATCTTTGGGTTGTGGGAGTGAAACCCAGCGGCAGAAGTGCTAACCATTGTGCCACCATGCTGCCTACTAGATCTAGCAATTTTGAATGAGCCAGGGCAAATAAAAATTGGGGAACATCTAGGCAATAGTAAATGAATACCTACCCTTTAAGATAATTGAGATTGATGCAAGTATGATGCATATGGTAACGAGATTGGAGTTGAGAACAGAGCGTGGGAAAATAAAATGGGCAACAATATTGTCGCAGTGGTGTAGAACACCAAAAGAAATATTTAAAACTGTTCAACAGAGCCCAGGAAAAAAGACCATGCCATATACCAATGAGTCATCATGGATGAATAAAGGTATAGGAGGAAAGTAAGGGTAAGGATGGAGATGTACACAAAATGTATGGATAGCAAGGGAGAGCATGACGAGAATACACAAAGAAATTAGAAGAGAACTGATTCGGAGAGAAAAGGGGAGCGACAAAATTTACATTGCCCTGGGTCCCTGGATTAATAGTCCAGTGACTGTGTGCACAACATCTCAGTGCTGTTCTGGAGTTTACTTTGTGAAATTTGACTGCTGCTTTTCATAAATTAAAGCAGCGACTAAGCTTTCAAAAATACTTCATTGACCACAAAAGGTTTCTGGTAGTCATGAAAAGCGTTGCAAAATGCAAGTCTGTTTCTTTATCAGTCAAATCATGTGGCTCTAGAAGGGGTGCAAAAATTATTCAAAGTGATACCAGAAATGTGGGGACAGACAGGTTGTGTTTCTTTTTCTCTTGAAAAGAGAAGACTGGGTTAATCTTACAGAGATCTTTAAAATTACAAAAAGTTTTGATGGAGTAGGAAGAGGTGGAATGTTACTGCTAATTTATCTGAAATAGACCAGGAAAATCAGTCTTGCCCTTTCATGTTGAGTCAACCCTGCTGACGGGTACACAGAATGGCATTAGAAAATGCCACTGGACAGGATAAGACCACCCTACTAGAGATGTGCTAAGTGATTTTGAGGTGGCAATTGAGAAAGAATTGGGGATAAATAGCAGATTTTGGAATTCTGTTTTCATTTCCAAAATACACTAATTTTGCTGTTATCTAATCCTTTAATGAACTATCAGGCAGCACGGTAGCACAACTGGATAGCACTGTGGCTTCACACTGCCAGGGTCCAAGGTTCAATTCCCCACAGGGTCACTGTCTGTGCAGAGTCTGCAAGTTCGCCCCGTGTCTGCATGGGTTTTCTCCGGGTGCTCCGGTTTCCTCCCACAGTCCAAAGACGTGCAGGTTAGATGGATTGGCCATGCTAAATTGCCCTTAATGTCCAAAAAGGTTAAGAGGGGTTATTGGGGGTTACGGGGATAGGGTGGAAGTGAGGGCTTAAGTGGGTTGGTGAAGACTCGATGGGCCGAATGGCCCCCTGCACTGTATGTTCTATGTTCTTTGTTCTATTAACAATATTTTATAGTTGTCATTTTGTCAAGAATGAAGTGAGTTAAAGTTGTGAATTTTGCAGTTAATATTAGTTTCATAAATGTGCCAGTATGTTTTGTGCTTCTCTACAGTGACTTGAGCCACAGTACGCAGTTTGTCCAAGGACTGTCCCTGTGTACACTGGGCTGCATGGGGTCATCAGATATGTGCAGAGATCTGGCTGGAGAGGTGGAAAAACTGTTGAAAAACTCCAATTCATATATCCGTAAAAAGGTGAGTCAGTCAATCAGATAGTCAGTCAGTCTCCCCCCCCCTCCCCTCTCTCACCTCTCTCTCTCTCTCTCTCCCCCCACTCTCTCTCCCCCCACTCTCTCTCTCTATCTCTCTCTCTCTCTCCCCCCCACTCTCTCTCCCCCCCCACTCTCTCTCTCTCTCTCTCTCTCTCTCTCCCATCTCCCGTCTCTCTCGCACCTCCCCTCTCTCTCGCACCTCCCCTCTCTCTCGCACCTCCCCTCTCTCTCGCACCTCCCCTCTCTCTCGCACCTCCCCTCTCTCTCGCACCTCCCCTCTCTCTCGCACCTCCCCTCTCTCTCGCACCTCCCCTCTCTCTCGCACCTCCCCTCTCTCTCGCACCTCCCCTCTCTCTCGCACCTCCCCTCTCTCTCGCACCTCCCCTCTCTCTCGCACCTCCCCTCTCTCTCGCACCTCCCCTCTCTCTCGCACCTCCCCTCTCTCTCGCACCTCCCCTCTCTCTCGCACCTCCCCTCTCTCTCGCACCTCCCCTCTCTCTCGCACCTCCCCTCTCGCTCGCACCTCCCCTCTCTCTCGCTCGCACCTCCCCTCTCTCTCGCTCGCACCTCCCCTCTCTCTCGCTCGCACCTCCCCTCTCTCTCGCTCGCACCTCCCCTCTCTCTCGCTCGCACCTCCCCTCTCTCTCGCTCGCACCTCCCCTCTCTCTCGCTCGCACCTCCCCTCTCTCTCGCTCGCACCTCCCCTCTCTCTCGCTCGCACCTCCCCTCTCTCTCGCTCGCACCTCCCCTCTCTCTCGCTCGCACCTCCCCTCTCTCTCGCTCGCTTCTCCCCTCTCTCTCGCTCGCACCTCCCCTCTCTCTCGCTCGCACCTCCCCTCTCTCTCGCTCGCACCTCCCCTCTCGCTCGCTCCCTTCTCCCCTCTCGCTCGCTCCCTTCTCCCCTCTCGCTCGCTCCCTTCTCCCCTCTCGCTCGCTCCCTTCTCCCCTCTCTCTCGCTCCCTTCTCCCCTCTCTCTCGCTCCCTTCTCCCCTCTCTCTCGCTCCCTTCTCCCCTCTCTCTCGCTCCCTTCTCCCCTCTCTCTCGCTCCCTTCTCCCCTCTCTCTCGCTCCCTTCTCCCCTCTCTCTCGCTCCCTTCTCCCCTCTCTCTCGCTCCCTTCTCCCCTCTCTCTCGCTCCCTTCTCCCCTCTCTCTCGCTCCCTTCTCCCCTCTCTCTCGCTCCCTTCTCCCCTCTCTCTCGCTCCCTTCTCCCCTCTCTCTCGCTCCCTTCTCCCCTCTCTCTCGCTCCCTTCTCCCCTCTCTCTCGCTCCCTTCTCCCCTCTCTCTCGCTCCCTTCTCCCCTCTCTCTCGCTCCCTTCTCCCCTCTCTCTCGCTCCCTTCTCCCCTCTCTCTCGCTCCCTTCTCCCCTCTCTCTCGCTCCCTTCTCCCCCTCTCTCGCTCCCTTCTCCCCCTCTCTCGCTCCCTTCTCCCCTCTCTCTCGCTCCCTTCTCCCCTCTCTCTCGCTCCCTTCTCCCCTCTCTCTCGCTCCCTTCTCCCCTCTCTCTCGCTCCCTTCTCCCCTCTCTCTCGCTCCCTTCTCCCCTCTCTCTCGCTCCCTTCTCCCCTCTCTCTCGCTCCCTTCTCCCCTCTCTCTCGCTCCCTTCTCCCCTCTCTCTCGCTCCCTTCTCCCCTCTCTCTCGCTCCCTTCTCCCCTCTCTCTCGCTCCCTTCTCCCCCCTCTCTCGCTCCCTTCTCCCCTCTCTCTCTCGCTCCCTTCTCCCCTCTCTCTCTCTCTCACTCTGTGTCTCACATCTCTTTTTTTTGAGGTTCTTGCAATTTGTTATATTTATGATCATTTGTACACCATCTTCGACAATTCAAACTAATAAATCAATCTATATATAAGACTAAGTGAAGGCAAAAGCACAGACTCGCATCTAAATGTCACTTTCACTTTCACAATTCCACAATGACAAGTGTAGCAATGAACACTTAACATATTTTAACACTGGCTAGCAAACCCCACTTTAAAGTAGTTTCTCCTCAAATGGTAGATGTTTTCATGGGCATCCTCGGGTCTTTCTGTGTGATTCCATTTGTTACTTTATCAAAAAGCTGTAGGGATACCCATGATACTTGGAGCGGAATATTGACAGCAGCAAACTGAAGAAAAACACCACCAAACCTAATCCCACCAGGCAGATGATGCGTAACAAATGAAATGCAGCAGTGAGTCCCCACAAACCGCAATGCGGTATTGCTCAAATAATCTCTGGGTATCAATGTACCAGTATTTCCAAGGTGGCCCCAGCCAGGTAGTCTTAGTGAAGGCTATCACGTCTCTCCAAGCCACTGGTCAAGCTTGTGGACTGAACAGAGGCCTTCCGCTAAGCGGTCATCTAATCTGCATTTGGCCTCACTAACACAGAGGAGAGCACTTTGTGAGTAGTGAATACAGTAGATTAAAAGTAAAGAAGTAAACGTAAATCGCCGTTTCATCTGCAAGGAGTGTTTAGTAGCACGAGGTATCGAGTAGGCTGCTTAAATCACAGTGATTTATTCAAACAACAACGACAATCCAGGTCTTTACTCCTTGATTGCTGGGCCCTCACTGAGGGTCCACTTGCTCCCCAGACCCGTGTGCTTTCTTCCTCCTCTCTCTCTCTCTCACATTCTCTCTCTCACATTCTCTCTCTCTCTCTCCCACATTCTCTCTCTCTCTCTCACATTCTCTCTCTCACATACTCTCTCTCTCACATACTCTCTCTCTCACATACTCTCTCACATACTCTCTCTCTCACATACTCTCTCTCTCACATACTCTCTCTCTCACATTCTCTCTCTCATACTCTCTCTCACACATACTCTCTCTCTCACATACTCTCTCTCACACATACTCTCTCTCTCACATACTCTCTCTCTCACATACTCTCTCTCTCACATACTCTCTCTCTCACATACTCTCTCTTTCACATACTCTCTCTCTCACATACTCACTCACATACTCTCTCTCTCTCACATACTCTCTCTCTCTCTCACATACTCTCTCTCTCTCACATACTCTCTCTCTCACATACTCTCTCTCTCACATACTCTCTCTCTCTCATACTCTCTCTCTCACATACTCTCTCTCACATACTCTCTCTCTCACATACTCTCTCTCTCACATACTCTCTCTCTCTCACATACTCTCTCTCTCACATACTCTCTCTCTCTCTCACATACTCTCTCTCTCTCACATACTCTCTCTCTCACATACTCTCTCTCTCTCACATACTCTCTCTCTCTCACATTCTCTCTCTCTCACATACTCTCTCTCTCTCACATACTCTCTCTCTCACATACTCTCTCTCTCTCACATACTCTCTCTCTCTCACATACTCTCTCTTTCTCATACTCACTCTCTTTCTCATACTCTCTCTCTCACATACTCTCTCTCTCTCACATACTCTCTCTCTCTCACATACTCTCTCTCTCACATACTCTCTCTCTCACATACTCTCTCTCTCTCACATACTCTCTCTCTCACATACTCTCTCTCTCACATTCTCTCTCTCACATTCTCTCTCTCTCTCACATACTCTCTCTCTCTCTCACATACTCTCTCTCTCTCTCTCTCACACATCTCATGTCTCTCTCTCTCTCACACATCTCATGTCTCTCTCTCTCTCACACACATCTCATGTCTCTCTCTCTCTCACACATCTCATGTCTCTCTCTCACATATCTCCTCTGTGTCTCTCTCTCACACCTCCTCTGTCTCTCTCTCACCTCCTCTGTCTCTCTCTCACACATCTCATCTCCCTCTCTCACACATCTCATCTCCCTGTCTCTCTCTCACATCTGTCTCTCTCTCACATCTGTCTCTCTCACATCTCTGTCTCTCTCACATCTCTGTCTCTCTCTCACATCTCTGTCTCTCTCACATCTCTGTCTCTCTCTCACATCTCTGTCTCTCTCTCACATCTCTGTCTCTCTCTCACATCTCTGTCTCTCTCTCACATCTCTGTCTCTCTCTCACATCTCTGTCTCTCTCTCACATCTCTGTCTCTCTCTCACATCTCTGTCTCTCTCTCACATCTCTGTCTCTCTCTCACATCTCTGTCTCTCTCTCACATCTCTGTCTCTCTCTCACATCTCTGTCTCTCTCTCACATCTCTGTCTCTCTCTCACATCTCTGTCTCTCTCTCACATCTCTGTCTCTCTCTCACATCTCTGTCTCTCTCTCACATCTCTGTCTCTCTCTCACATCTCTGCCTCTCTCTCACATCTCTGTCTCTCTCTCACATCTCTGTCTCTCTCACACATCTCTGTCTCTCTCTCACATCTCTGTCTCCCTCTCACCTGTCTCTGTCTCCCTCTCACCTGTCTCTGTCTCCCTCTCACCTGTCTCTGTCTCCCTCTCACCTGTCTCTGTCTCCCTCTCACCTGTCTCTGTCTCCCTCTCACCTGTCTCTGTCTCCCTCTCACCTGTCTCTGTCTCCCTCTCACCTGTCTCTGTCTCCCTCTCACCTGTCTCTGTCTCCCTCTCACCTGTCTCTGTCTCCCTCTCACCTGTCTCTGTCTCCCTCTCACCTGTCTCTGTCTCCCTCTCACCTGTCTCTGTCTCCCTCTCACCTGTCTCTGTCTCCCTCTCACCTGTCTCTGTCTCCCTCTCACCTGTCTCTGTCTCCCTCTCACCTGTCTCTGTCTCCCTCTCACCTGTCTCTGTCTCCCTCTCACCTGTCTCTGTCTCCCTCTCACCTGTCTCTGTCTCCCTCTCACCTGTCTCTGTCTCCCTCTCACCTGTCTCTGTCTCCCTCTCCCCTGTCTCTGTCTCACCTCTCCCCTGTCTCTGTCTCACCTCTCCCCTGTCTCTCTCACATCTCCTCTGTGTCTCTCTCTGACACATCTCTCTCTGTCTCTCTCCCTCTCTGTCTCTCTCTCACATCTCCCCTCTCTCACATCTCCCTGTCTCTCTCTCACATCTCTGTCTCTCTCTCACATCTCTGTCTCTCTCTCACATCTCTGTCTCTCTCACATCTCTGTCTCTCTCACATCTCTGTCTCTCTCACATCTCTGTCTCTCTCTCTCTCTCTCTCTCTCACACATCACCTCTCTCTCTCTCTCTCACATCTGTCTCTCTCTCTCTCTCACTCACATCTCCTCTGTCTCTCTCTCACTCACATCTCCTCTGTCTCTCTCACACATCTCCTCTGTCTCTCTCACACATCTCCTATGTCTCTCTCTCACACATCTCTGTCTCTCTCTCTCACACATCTCCTCTGTCTCTCTCACACATCTCCTCTGTCTCTCTCTCGCACATCTCCTCTGTCTCTCTCTCGCACATCTCCTCTGTCTCTCTCACACATCTCCTCTCCTCTCTCTCTCTCTCTCTCTCTCTCTCTCTCTCTCTCTCTCTCTCTCTCTCTCTCTCTCTCTCTCTCTCTCTCTCTCTCTCACATCTTCCCCCGTCTTTCTCTCCCACATCTCCCCCGTCTCTCTCTCTCTCTCTCACATCTCCCCATCTCTCTCTCTCCCACATCTCCCCCGTCTCTCTCTCTCTCTCTCATCTCCCCTGACTCCTCTCTCTCTCTCTCACATCTCTCTCTCCTCTCGCTCTCTCACATCGCCCCTGTCTCCTCTCTCCCTCTCACATCTCCTCCCGCCCTCCCCTCCTTCAACACTACTGATTCAAATCTAGCTCGTTAACCAAGTGTTTGGACACCTGTCCTAATGTATGCTTCTTTGACTTGTCAATTTTTCTTATTGCGCTCCTGTGAAGTTCTCAGGGATGTTCAACTGCATTAGAAGCACGACATAAATGCAAGTCATTATAGAGAGTGCTTTCAAGTGAATTTTAACTGTCCAAAAGTAATTGGATTTGCTTTGTAAATATACCCCAGCTTGTATTAAAAGTCGATTTGGTTGTCTTCGCTGCTGAGCTGTTTCGGCTATTTTAAAGCATTCAAAGAGCAGCGGCATGATAAAATTTGTAAATGCAAAAAGTAGTATTATTTGGCAAGTCGCATGGTGGAAAGACTGAATGTTAGTGATTGCATTCTTGGTCAAATAAATAATGTATTTCCACACCCAAAAGTAAAGTCCAAAATCTGAGTGGGAGGAAACAAAATAGAGAGGGATAGCAAATTACTTTAAAAATAGTACTGAATAAAAAGTTACAGCAGCAGTTCATTCGAACAACCCAACAGCATGGTAGCAGCAACATGCGTTGAAAAGTGCAAGAGGAATGGTACAACTCTGAGAACAGATCATTTCATAGAAACAGTTTGCTCATGTGTTAGAAAATGGAACAGAAAGCATAGTTCTTGGAAATTTCAATCAAGCAGAAAATGCTCGAAAGGCACCCATCAGATCAAGCAGTATTTTGGGAAGAACTGGTTTCACAAAAGGACCCATTGCCAAAGGGTTTGCAGGGAAAATATTAATCTTTCTCAAAAGTTGCTGCCTGATCAGCTGAATATTTTCAGCATGTTCTATTTTTAAAATAGAAATTGCCTTTTTGCGACACATAGTTGTGGTTCACGGTTACTTTAGATACCCGTCTTAGGAATTATTAGAGGGAGTCCAGAAGCCCAAAGGTGGGAGCAATTCTTCAGGAATGGCCATATGGTCTTTGTGCTTTTTACTCCAGCCATGTAATTCCTGGTGTGTATGCCCCATGGCCAGTTTTCAACGACTCGAGCTGCAAATGTGAAGTAAAGACAGAGTTCCCTATTCGTTCATGAGAATAAATAAAATCACGCGTGAAAACCTGGATATCTATTTCAGAGTATTTTAATGATTGGGGAGAGGGGGGGGTGGGGGGGGCACAAAAGAGGAAGAAACAGGATTCATTGTGATTGGTGGACTGACATTTCAGCCAATTTTGCTCCCCAAGTAAAGATTTCCGAAGCTCATGAGTCCAGTAAACCTGCCTAGCTCATTTAGTTCCCATATCCAAATAAGGTTGATTGCAGTTTAAGTTTCGCCACAAATATTTAAGGTTCAGTCGTGGAAAAAGTGAGCTCCAGTAAATGGTAAACGTACTTTCAGCTATCTGAGATAGTAAAACTGGAATTATAGCTGTATTCCAGACCAAACCGTGCAGCCAAGTGTGGCACACACTTTGCAGAGACACAAGTGAAACATGAGGGAAAAGAAGTTTGTTTGGGGTTTCAGTAATTTGATCAGCATTTCAGGACAAGCCCCTTTTCCGAATGGGTAATGGTTCTCACCATTACACCATTATGCAAGAAGCTATAAGGTCTGGACCAGCATGTGAGATGAGTTTCAGGCAGAAAAAGCTAGGTTTCTCTCTGGATAAAAGGAAGGGAAATACTGAACCCTTCACTGGTGCTAGTTAAAACTTGGAAAAACAGGGTGTGCTTGTGGGAATATTTGCCCCTTGATTACAGGAAAAGCCAAACTTGCAGAAAACAATTCCGGGAAATTTCCAAAGAGAATCAAGAACTAAAGCCCAGAAAGGGATCAATCATCATGTCACCCAGAGGCTTATGAATAAAAGTACCTGGCAGGGACTGAAATTGTAATGCAACATAAACATCCTGGTTAAATCATTAACATTTATTTACTAACAATTAGAAACATTACAATAAAACTATGGTACTGATGTATATCTCAGTAAATACAGAAGAGTCACCACTATGACATTCTCCTTGGTACACTGAACCAAACTTTAATAGGCCAGCTTAGATTGAGCAGCTGCTGAACTAAAAGATGCCCAATATTTTTTGGGTAGGTGATTTTTGCAACAGGGAATAAAAGTAAATTAGTTATACCTTTATACCCAACAACTTGTATTTGTCTGGTGCAGATAGCAGAAAAAAAAATTGCTTTACAGGGAAGTCATTAAAAGGTTGCCAAGCCTAAAGAATAAGTGTTCCCAAAAATATGATCAGAGGTAAGTTCGAAGCAGGGTTAAAGAAGGAAGGGTAGGCGGCGAGGCAGAATAGTTTAAAGTTGGGTTTTCAGAGAATTGGAGGCTATAGGCAGTTGAAGGCAGATGGGGAGTTCACAAGAGACCAGTCCGAAGAACGGAGTTTAAGGTGGGCGATTGTGTCAATGGAGGAGGCAAGGCTCGATGGGGTTTAAAGATAATTTCAAATTCAAGCCTCTAGGTTTCAGGAGCCAGCGTAGGTTAATGAACACAGCAGTGACCTGTGAGTTGTCTACAGAGAGTTTACAATTAGTTCATTCATGAGAATGTTCAGAATGTGAAGCTGGCCTTAGAGAGTGTGGGAATAGATCAATCTTGAGATTAAAAAGGTATGAATGAAAGCTTCACCAAGTATTTAACTTCTCCAGTTGCCATGAAACTTTGGCTCTGACGAGATGTTTTGTATGCATGCTCCTATAGTTTCAAAATAGTGCTACTCTAGCCTTCTATGTCATGAAGCTGCAGGGGAACAATTCAGAGACATAGGGTGGGATTCTCCGTTGGCTGATGGCAAAATCGCGAATCACAGTTGGGCAGAGAATAGGTTCCATGCTAAAATCGCGACGGGCCCCAATTGACACCAAATCGCAATTCTCCGTCACCTTGACAGCAGCATCAATGCGGTCCAGAACCCACGTACAGTAAACACAATTTGCATATCTCTGGGGCCTCGGCGATGCTCTGCCTCCAATGGGTTGAGTTCCCGACAGCACAGTTCAGTTGTGCTTTTAAAAATTGTGAAACCGGCATCGTGGCTGCTGCAGGAGAGAGAGGGGGTACGGGAAGTGTTCGACGTCGCCATAATGTGCCAACTGCTGTGCCACTATGGAGGGGTGGACGGGCAGGGAATCACAGACCCAGCGAATGCACCATTTTTAATTGGAATCTATTGTGTTCCACGTGGCGCTGGTGCTGACCATTCCACATTTGAATCGATCCAAGTTCGACGCCAGCTTTGCTGTTGTGAAAGCCCACGAATTCTGCGTCGGCGTCAACACTTAGTCTCAGAAAATCTTACCCACTGTCTTCAATCTGATTTTGTTATCAAATTATTTTTGCTATGACTTAGCTGTGTTTGACATTGTTCTGGATTTTATGGAATTGTTTTGCAATGTAGACAAGGAAATCATTCTGTTTTGGACTTGCCATAAAAAAAGGAGCAAATACTGTTTTCACGTATGGAACAATCTGTCCGGACTGTACGCGGAACAATACTTTTCACTGTACCTCGGTACACGCGACAAATCAAATCCAATTGCTAATTATTCTAGTTTGTTCTATGGAATTACACATGTTGCCTTTGCTTTCAGAGATTCCGTGATTAATATGTTGATCTTGCTTTCGGTCCTTAGTTTTGAACAGTATTTATTTATGCCTGAATAGAAATTGCTGCTCTATGTTTACCCACCCCAATAATCCACAAATGACTCTCGGCAAATTAGTCATTTCTGATGGGGTTCTGCAACTCCTGACAGTGTGGACGCAGCTATTATGTGTTAAGAATCCCAGGCAGCAGCGGGTATTGATTCATGAAGTTGCACTGGCCATTGGTACACCACATAGTTCCTCCTTTCACCTCTGTACCCTTTGAACAAGGGATATAAATGTACTTTCTGTAATGTACAACCAATCAAATGATATTCAACAGGAGCATATAGCGATAGAAGTCATAGAGGTCTAAATTTTTCATGATGTGGAGATGCCGGCGTTGGACTGGTATAACTCTTCACTTGCCTAGAACATATGCGGCTCTATCAACACTCAAGAAGCTCAACACCATGTAGGACAAAGCAGTCTGCTTGATCTGCACCCCATCCACCAATTTAAATATTCACTTCCTTCACCACTAATGCAGTGAGAAGTCTTAAAACACCAGGTTAAGTCTAAGGAAGGAGCAGTGCTCTGAAAACTAGTGATTCAAAACAAACCTGTTGGACTTTAACCTGGTGTTGTAAGACTTCTTACTAAATTTTTAATGTGATTTACTAATTCTGCCTATGTGGCCATATAGTGCATATGAAGTTATTGTGTACATCAGATTTCATAGTGGTTTATTAAAATATAAAAACTTGGTACTCTTATGCTTTTGTCTTTTATATCAAGAATTTCAAAAGTTTGCTAGTGCTGGGTGCTTAAAGAAATGACTCACTGTTGATTTGTCTTGTTCACAGGCTGCATTGGCTGCTGTTCATGTTATCAGGAAAGTACCAGAGCTGCTGGAGATGTTTCTGCCTGCCACGAAAAACCTCCTTAATGATAAGAATCATGGTATGTGGCCCATGTGTAATTTGAACAAAAACGCTGCTTTGGTAGATAATAGCTTGCATACCACTCTCGACTCTTTCTGTTGCAATCTATCTTTTGTGAGCTCGTATAGGCTCGACGGTACAAACAGGAAAGGCGTTAGTGAATCTTTTTTTTTTAAAGCAATAAACTGCTTCATGATCATTTTTACTAACAACAGCTTTTTACTGAAACCAAATTCTCAATGTAGTGATGGATTTTGGATTGGCAAATTTTTTTGGCAAATTAATCCAGTAACACGATCAATATGTTGGCACACAATTATTTTTGTGACAATTTTTCTTATGAATTTCAAATGTTCAGAAAATAAAGAATTGAAAAACTCAGAGCAATGCTGCCATGGAGAAGTAATAAGGATGAGTAGAATAGAAGTGAGCAATTGCATGACTAAAGAATTCAGATATAATCATAGTGTGAGTGAGTGTCATCTAACCATAAGGTGGTTGCACAACCTTGAAAACATTATTTGGTACTTGTGCTGGAAATACCCAACAGGTCTGGAGAGCATCAGTAGAGAGACAAACAGTTAATGCTTCATGTCAAATATGACTTCAGAACTGAAAGAGGTACAAATGGAAAAAACTAAATACTGTGAATGCTGGACATTTGAAATAAAATCAAAATGCTGGAAAAGAGTAAAAGGAGGGTTGAGATGTGATGTGTTATACACAATCAAGAGGGGGGGGGGGGGGTGGCTGGAGAGGAAAAACAAAAGGGGAGCCTGGTATAATGACAAAAGGAATATTCGCGCAGAGGGTAGGAGATATTAACTGATGAACATGTCATCATGGATCAAACTATGAAGGGAGTGGTGATGTTTGCAGGAAAGAGGCAAAGAATTAGTCCAGATTCTAAATACCTGAATGATGAACAGTTCTGACTGAAAGCAAAAACATGAAAATCAATTTCCACACTTCTATCACTTTCAGATGGTCCATCTCCAACACTTCCATTCCTCAACCTCTTTGTCTCCATTTCTGTGGCTAGGCTGTCATTAATGCTCATCATATGTCCAACATCTCCCACAGCTACCTAAGCTACATCTCTTTATACTCTGCATCCTGTATGGGTCCTATTCCTATTCCAGTTTCTCCACCTCCATTGCATCCATTCCAAGGATGTGTCTTCCTCAACCAAGGAATCCCCTCCACTGTGGTTGCCTGACCCATTTCCACAACCTCTTCTTTTACCACTTCCTCCCAGAATTGCAATAGGGTATCTCTTTGCTCATTTTCCAGCCTCCACATTCAAAGGGTAATCTTCTGCCATTTTCATTAGCTCCAAGATGATGCCACCATGAAACACACCTTCCCTTCCCCTCCCCGTCAGCATTCTATCAACGCCCCCCAAACGCCACATTCCCATGCAATTACAGGAGATGAAACACCTGCCCTTTACACCTTCTTCCTCCTCACCGTCCAAGGCTCCAGACACTGCTTCCAGGTGAAGCAGCAATTTACATAAACTCCTTTCACTTAGTCTATGCTGCTCACATTGCAGTCCCCTCTGCATTGGGAGACCAAATGCAGATTGGAAACCACCTTGTGGAGATCTCCACTCACTCTGCAGGCATGATCCTGAATTCCACTCGCGTTTCAGTCCTTGGCCACAGCTGTGCTCCAGTGAAGCCCAATGCAAAATCAAAGAAGAACGCTTTATTTGCTGATTGGGCACTTTTATAGTCTTCTGGACTCTATTGAATTCAAACAGCCTCAAGTCATGTACTCCATATTTATTCTGGGTTTTTTTTGCCATGTGTTGGTTTGAGTCTTATATGTCATGTTTTTGCTTTCGGATAGACCTATTCATTATTCGGCCTTTTACACTCTGGAAAAATGCTTTGTCTCTTTACCGCAGCCATCAAAAGGAGCCCATTCGGCCCATCGAGTCTGCACTGACCCACTTAAACCCTCACTTCCACCCTATCCCCGTAACCTAATTACCCCTCCTAACCTTTTTGGTCACTCGGGGCAATTTATCATGGCCAATCCACCTAACCTGCACGTCTGTGGACTTGTTCAATGTCATTGTTCAATGATGACATGTTTGTCATTTAACCTCTCTTGCCCGCTACCCTAACTCAGACCTTCACATTTGTTCTTTCCCCTCTTGACTGTATGTAACACATCACATGTCTGTGCTGCCATCAGTTCTGAAGAGTCCTATTTGACTCTAAAAATTAACACTGTTTCTTTCTCCACAGATGCTATCAGACCTGCTGAGTATTTCCACATTGTTTGTATTTCAGATTTCCAGCATTTGCAGTATTCTTGTTCCTGTTTAGTTTCTTTTACAACCATACCATCTTAATTTTATTTTTGGCTAATTATTTTATTCTAGCAGTGACTACCCAGATGGTGCCAATGATTGTCCTTCATCTATGAGAATATTAATGGGGGCAGCACAGTGGTACAGTGGTTAGCACTGCTGCTTCACAGTGCCAGAGACCAAGGCTCAATTCCGGTCTTGGGTGACTGTGGAGTTTGCACTTTCTCCCCGTGTCTGCGTAGGTTTCCTCGGGGTGCTCTGGTTTCCTCCCACAGTCCAAAGATGTAGGGGTTAGGTTGATCGGCCATGATAAAGTTGCCCCTTAGTGTCCAGGAATGTGCAGGTTAGGGGATAGGATGGAGAGTGAGCCCAGGTAAGATGCTCTTTCAGAGGATTGGTACAGACGTCATAGACCAAATGGCCACCTTCTGCGTTGTAAGGATTCATGTATCCGTGATTCTAGAAAAATAATACGAAATAATGGACATGACATTGCAGTCGATTTATTGAGAAATAATTTAGTCACTAGGGAATATAGCCTTTCACAGCTCAATCGCCTATGTATCCAGTCAGGAGAGGATGCCTTATGAAACTAGTGACTGTGCTAAGATATGCTTCCATTTTCTGCTCGGATGTATCTTCACTTAATGATACTGGCTGTTTACTTCAAAGTGTGCTTTTTTTATATAACTATTTTAGATTGCTGCCAGATATGGTCTGTCTAATTATGCAGTGCATTTGTACAGCTTCTGAATCTGTCTGCAAAGATCAATCTTCAAAAGGAAGCACAGGAGATCTGTAAAATATAATATGATTAACATTTGAGCCAATAATTATATTGAAAATGTCAAACCAGACTTTACATTTGGTTCTGTACCCCTGTTCATAATTATGTTCCCAGGCTATGCCTTTCCCAACTTTAATTTAAATATGTCCCATAATTGCTATATAATTTTTCAGCAAAGTTTGCGGTTGGACTAGATATTGGTTTATTTCATAAAATGAACTATTAAATTTAGACCTTCTACAGACCTATTGCAGGTTTAGTTTTAATTGCCATTTCATATTTTCCTTTGTTAGCTATGTTTCAGATACTAGTGAATATAAAAAAGGATGATGTAATTAACTAATGAAATATTATACTTGAAATGGTAGAACTGTACTGAAACTGAAAACAATGTTGATGGGGAAAGTAGGAATATCTCACCTTAACGGATGTAGCTGTTGGATCTGCCATAAAGACTATTCCCAAATTATCAGTATCAAATATCTGCTCATCCTGAAATTTCAAGTTACTTGTTTTGTGGGCTTTAGGGTGTTTTTCAATGTTAATCATGGTCCCTTAACTATCATAATCTGAAGGCATGACCTAATTGAATGACAGAAAAGTTCCTCATGTTGAGATACAATTTCACAGGCACCTGAAGCCATCTAATACCCACACATTTGATGACAATGAGTGCCTTTGGACTATTTTAACAGCAGGAAACTGAGCAAGATACTCTGCCAAGGCTGACCTCACCAGATATCTTCATTCATGTTATTCACCAATGATCTTGGGGGCATTCCCAGCTTCTCTAAGATTGAAGGCAGCACTGAAGCCAATTGCGGAGACCAGCCACTTTCACAAGACCACGTCCAACAATTGAAATTGGGAATTTCCTGGTACATCGCCAAGTGTCAATTCACAGAGTGCCCTTTTTAAGTAACCTCTGGGATGATACACTATTCCCTTTTCACCTAATTTCTCCCTTTCTTGATTATTTTAGTCCCTTTACAGCATTCATTATTGATGCTTAAGAGGAAGGACAAATAGTTCACACCTAACATGTCCTGAGGTGTCTGTCCTTTTTTTTTAAATTAAGGCGTAATTTAGCGTGACCAACTCACCTACCCTGCACATCTTTGGGTTGTGAGGGTGAGATCCATGCACACACAGGGATTATGTGCAAACTCCACACGGACAGTGACCCGGGGCTGGGATCACACCTGGGTCTTCGGTGCCATGAGGCAGCAGTGCTAACCACTGTGCCACCATGTTGCCCAGGAGGTGTCTCCTGATTATTGCTGTACTTTATTTGGAGAGGGGATGAGTGGCTTGCCTTCACACAGCATCTCTCCATGCTTGCACAGCTAAGCTTGTGGTAAAGGGAATCCTGGTTGTGTGTTGCATCTTGGCATTTTGAGGAATACCTCGCTGGAGATATAAATTGCTGATTGGTCTCCCCTCCCTGGCAATATCATTTATAAAGGCTTAAGACAAAATAATGATATTAGATTGCGGTCTATGTAAAAAAGATATTGTGCTGATTTGATTCATATCCACGTGTGTTCCTGTTTACAGATTGGGTACAATCTCATGATTTATCTTGCTAATGAGCAGAAACTACAAATGATTGAGGTTTGGGTAACTTGAGTGGTCATCAGCATTGTATTTACTGCCTTGTTCATTTGGTGCACTCATCAGTTAAAATGCTTTTTCTCTTTCTTTGTCTTAAAGGTGTCCTCCATGCTGCTGTTGTCCTTGTCATAGAAATGTGTAAACATAGCCCTGACACACACGCTTATTTTCGCAAGGTATAGCCACATCATGTTTACTACCATTGCTATTTAAAAAATGGGTTTTCAGTATAGCCATTTACATCCAGCTTTTTATTTATTTTGAAAAGTTTAACTCGCTGAATGCTATACATCTTGTAATTTGAAATTGCTGAAGTAATTTCTTTTCTGAATGTGCAAAGTAATGAAAAGTAACATTTGTGGGTAAAATAAAGTAAGCCATTCATTTTTGCACATCGTTCTGTCAATTTGAAATTTGTTTTTATGCAGACTTGTACCTATTCCATTTATGTCATTTGTTCCACTAAAAATGGTGTTTCTAAGTGCACTTTGTGTTTCTTGGTGGCATACTGCTTTGTGAGTGGCTCAGTCACAATGACTGCAAGCTCCCTGATTTTGATACCCCAGTCTGTGTATATGTATTGACCAATCTTAGCTGGGTGTCTAGAAGGGCACAAATATTGACCTCCATATCGCTGGGAGAGGAAATGTACTCCTGCTGGATGATGCTCAAGTCTGGATGTTGTGTGGATTGGTCAATTAGCCTGTGTTCTGTCCCTCTTCGCTCATTATCTCCCACTTTGCTCGTGATCAAAAATTTGGTCACATGATCAAAGACTTGAAGCGTGTCTGCAGTCCATGTATTGCAGCTAGAGTTAATATCTTCTTCAGCAAGCTAAGAAAGCTGTACGGTAGAATAAAAACAAAATGCATTTTGAAGTTGCCATAGTTCTTGATATAATTTGAAACTGTTTGGTCTAATTGGAGATTTAACTGGTAATGCATCACGAGTGCAGTTCAGTTTAACGTTGAGCGGAGACCTGTTTGGAGGAACTCTGTCAGCCAGTGCCGTATCTGAACAAAGAATAGGAACATGGAAGCAGGAGTAGGCCATTTGGTCTGTCGAGCCTGCACTGCCATTGTTAGGTCATGGCTGATCATCTACTTCAATGCCACTTACCCGTGCTATCCCCATATTCCTTGACGCCATTGTATCCAGAAATCTATTTTTCTGTCTTAAACATGCCCAGTGATTGAGCTTCCTCTTGGGTAGAGATTCCAAAGATGCACCATCCTCTGAGTGGAAACATTCCTCCTCATAACAGTCTCAAATGGCCTGGCCCTTATTCTGCGACTGTGCCCTCTGATTCTAGACTCACAAGCCAGGGGAAATGCCCTTTCTACATCTACCATGTTGCACCCTATAGTATTTGAATAGGTGTAAATTGAGAGAAGTGGCTACTCAGCTAGATCTTGGTGTACTCGTGCTTCAGTCGCTGAAAGTAAGCAGGTACAGCAGGCAGTAGAGAAGGCAAATGGTATGTTGGCCTTCATAGCAAGAGGATCGGAGTATAGGAATAGGGATGTTTTACTGAAATTGTATAGGACATTGAGGCCACACGTGGAGTAATGCGTGCAGTTTTAGTGTCCTTATCTGAGGAAGGATGTTCTTGCTATGGAGGGAGTGCAGCAAAGGTTTTACCAGGTTGATTCCTGGGATGCCGACTGTCATATGGGGATAGACTAAGTCAGTTAGGATTTATATTCATTGGAGTTTAGAAGAGTGAGAAGGGATCTCAAATAAACTAACAAAATTTTAGCAGGATTAGACGGGGTAGATTCAGAAAGAATGTTGCTGATGGTGGGGGAGTCCAGAACGTGGGGTCATAGTTTGATAAGGGATAAACCTTTTAGAACTGAGGTGAAGAGAATTTTCTTCACCCAAAGAGTGGTGAGTCTGTGGAATTCACTATCATAGAAAGTAGTTGAGGTCAAACGTTGTGCAATTTCAAGAAGGAGTTAGATATAGCTCTTGGGGCTAAAGGGATATGGGGGGGGAAGGCTGGGTCAGGGTGTTGAACTTGATCAGCCATGATCATAATGAATGGCAGAGAGGGTCGAATGGTGGTCTCCTGCTTCTATTTTCTTTGTATGTTTCTATGTATCTGAATTTAGCAAGTTTCAATAAGATCACCCCTCATTCTTCAAGGCTAGAGAACACAAGCCCAGTTTCTACAATCTCTCCTCAAAAAACAATCCTGCCATCCTTGGGATTAGGGCAGCACGGTAGCACAAGTGGATAGCACTGTGGCTTCACAGCGCCAGGGTCCCAGGTTCGATTCCCCGCTGGGTCACTGTCTGCACATTCTCACCGTGTGTGCGTGGGTTTCCTCCGAGTGCTCCGGTTTCCTCCCACAGTCCAACGATGTGCAGGTTAGGTGGATTGGCCATGATAAATTCGCCGTAGTGACCAAAAAGGTTAGGAGGGGTTATTGGGTTACAGGGATAGGGTGGAAGTGAGGGCTTAAGTGGGTCGGTGCAGACTTGATGGGCCAAATGGCCTCCTTCTGCACTGTATATTCTATGTTATATTAGTCTGGTGCACCTCTGCACTCCCTCTGTAGCAAGCACACCCTTCATCAGGCAAGGAGACCAAAACTGTACACACTACTTCAGGTGCAGTCATACCAAGGCTGTATGCAATTGCAGCAAGACAACTTTACTCCTGTACTCCGATCACCTTTCGATGAAAACCAACGCACCATTTACCTTCCTAATTGCTTGCTGCACCTGCATGTTAAATTTAGTGACTCATGAACAGGGACACCAGGTCCCTTTGGCCGCCCATACTTCCCAACTTCTTTTCATTTCTATATTCTTCTACTAGTGTGGATAACTTTGCACTTATTCATATCATTTTCCATCTGCCATGTTACATAGAACATAGAACAGTACAGCACAGAACAGGCCCTTCGGCCCTCAATGTTGTGCCGAGCCATGATCACCCTACTCAAACCCACGTATCCACCCTATACCTGTAACCCAACAACCCCCCCTTTAACCTTACTTTTATTAGGACACTACGGGCAATTTAGCATGGCCAATCCACCTAACCCGCACATCTTTGGACTGTGGGAGGAAACCGGAGCACCCGGAGGAAACCCACGCACACACGGGGAGGACGTGCAGACTCCACACAGACAGTGACCCAGCCGGGAATCGAACCTGGGACCCTGGAGCTGTGAAGCATTTATGCTAACCACCATGCTACCCTGCTACCCCTATTCACTATGTTCTTGCCCATTCACTTAGCCTGTCCAAGTCCCCTTGAAGCCTCCTTGCATCCTCCTCACAATTTGCAAT
Source organism: Scyliorhinus canicula (assembly GCF_902713615.1). Lineage (NCBI taxonomy): Eukaryota > Metazoa > Chordata > Chondrichthyes > Carcharhiniformes > Scyliorhinidae > Scyliorhinus > Scyliorhinus canicula. The sequence continues at coordinate 135,618,603 of NC_052152.1, read as the reverse complement.
CCCACCTAGTTCTCATATCATCACAGTGTCATCAGCAAATTTAGAGATATTACATTTGGTCCCCACACCCAAAACCTTGATATAGATTGTGAGCAGCTGTGGCCCTCGTACTGATCATTGCAGTACTGCACTAGTAACAGACTGCCTCCTGAAAATTATCTGTTTATTCCTACTGTTTTCTGATTGTTAACCAATTCTCAAACGGTAGCAGTTTATTATCCCCAGTCCCATGTGCTCTAATTTTGTTTGCTAACCTCTTGTGTGGGACCTTATCAGAAGCCTTCAGAAAATCCCAATATACCACCTTCACTGGTTCATCTTAATCTAGCTACAGGTAATATCCTCAGAAGAAACTCCAATAGATTTGTCAAACATGATTTCCCTTTCATTAGTCCATATTGATTATGAGATCTTCTAAGTGCTGAATTATCTTTTGTCATCCTCAAGAGGCATCTTGACAAATACATGAATAGGGTGGGAAGAGAGAGATACGGGCCTGGAAATGCAAACGGTTTTAGTTTAGACGGGCATTAGGATCAACGCGGGCTTGGAGGGCCGAAGGGCCTGTTCCTGTGCTGTTCTTTGTTCTTCTCTCTCTGCGGCCATTGACAATCTCCTCATTTTAAGGTGCTTCTTAAAACCTACCCCTTTGACCAAACTTTTAGTCTCCAGCCTTAATATCTTGTGTTTGTTGTTAAACCTAAACGGTGTTCTTGTCATGTTTTACTATGTTGAGGGCACTTTAATAAATACAGGTTGCTGCTGTTGAAGCCCGTGTTGCTAATTTTTGTAGAATTATGTTTTAAAATCTTCAGTGTTCTGACAGGTCACAGGTTTGTTTCCTGGCATTTTCCCTGCATAGGTCTGCTATATTTTGGGAATTAGTGGATGAATGACAGTCTCCTGGAGCATGAATCTACCCTTTGTTATTCATCAATTTACATGGTGTACAGAGCAAGAAACTGACTATTTGGTCCAACGGGTCTATACTAGTGGTGCTCCGCACAATCCTCCTCCCATCTTACTTCATCTAACTATCAGCATTTTCTTCTATCCCTTTATTATTCTGTCTTTGCTGTAAATGCATCGATTATTTATCTCAACAACTTCCTGTGGTAGCAAGTTCCACATTCTTAGCACTCTGGATAAATTTTCTCCTGCATTCCCTATTGGATTTGTTAGTTGTTAGGATAAGGAAATAGACTCCAATTGTGTTAGGAAACCAGACAAGAAATCCCAACGATTTTTCAATATTGTAAAACTGAGAGGAAATTATACTTCAGAGGGTAGCAGTGGAAGGGTGTTTTTCCGAATGGAGGTCTGTAACTAGTGGTGTTCTGCAGGGACCAGTACTAGGACCTCTGCTGTTTGTAATATATATAAATGGCTTGAAAACGTAGTTGGTCTGATTAGTAAGTTTGCAAATGATAAAATTGCAGGAGTTGCAGATAGTGATGAAGATTGTCAGAGAATACAGCAGGATATAGATGGGCGGCAAAATTGGGCAGATAATGGTAGATGGAATTTAACCCAGACAAATGTGAGGTGATGCATTTTGGTAGATCCAATTCAGGTGGGAGCTATAAAATAAATGGCAGAACCATCAGGGGCATAGACACAGTGAAAGATCTGGGCATGCAGGTCCACATATCCTTAAAAATGGCAGCACAGGTGGAAATGGGGGTAAAGAAAGCTTATGGCATGCTTGCCTTCATCGGACGGGGTATTGAGTATAAAAGTTTGCAAATTATGTTGCAGTTATATAGAACGTTGGTTAGGCCACATTTGGAATACTGTATCCAATTCTGGTCACCACACTACCAGAAGGACGTGGAGGCTTTGGAGAGAGTACAGAAAAGGTTTTCCAGGTTGTTGCCTGGTATGGCAGGTATTAGCTATGAGGGAGATTTAATAAACTGGAAAGACGAAGGCTGAGGGGCGACCTGATAGAAGTTGATAAAATTGAGTAGTATAGCTGGGGACAGTTGGATGCTTTTTCCCAGGGCGGAAATGACCATTACAAGGGGCCACAAGTTCAAGGTGGGGGAATAGGTTCAGTGGAGATGTGTGGGCAAATTTTTTTTTTTTTTTTTACACAGTGCGTGGTGGTGGCCTGGAATGCACTGCCAAATGAGGCGATTGAGGCAGATACGTTAGCGACCTACAAGACTTATCCGGATAGGCACATGAACAGACAGGGTATATAAGGATACAGGCGGTGGGTCTAGATAAGAAATGTGATTGGTGCAAGCTTGGAGGGCCGAAGGGCCTGTTCCTGTGCAGAACCGTTCTTTGTTCTTGGTTCACCCGAGGAGTGATGACTCTGACCAATGGGTATCTTTTATGTTAAAACAAACTTTTTGGGTTAAACACACAATTAACCACATGAACTTCAAACAAATAGCGTTACAATTCTTTACAGTTAAAACAGTTCTTAAATAAAATGAAAAACTTTAACTTACTACCTACACCTGCCACTCATTCCAATTAAGCAACCCGATACAGTTCAAGTGATAGTTTTCGATAAAGTTAACAAAGCAGGTTACTTATCTGTGCGGACGTTTGAAGCCAGCGACCCTGTTAAGGAACAACCTGAAAATCCTTTTGTCTTGTCGGACTCTTCTGCTCAACCTAACAGCATGTGGCAAAACTGCAAACTCCAGGTGGAATTGGCTCCTCCCATTAATTACACCATCTGTATCACACTAAGATGTCTCATCACCTGCTTAGCTAGGACTAAATACAATGCCTCATTATCTACTCTCCAGGGAATTTCCTGCAATCAGAATAGTACCCCATTAGCCATCTCTCTGTAAACCAGTAAATGGTTAACATCAATCATTATATCACCTTTTAGCTTTAGCAGACACAGACTGGGTGCCTTAACCTAGGTTCTTTAATAATATTACTGCAACAAATATATACCGCAACTCAGGCTTTTATAACATTACTGCAACAGATTTAAAATACAATATATATAACAATGTCTTACATTCATCACAAGTGACTATCATATACTGATGGTTCATAGTTTTGGACTTCCTCACAAGTGGAAACATTCACTTAACATTGCCATTGCAGGATTCTCTTGTGATCTTAAAGATAGGTCACTCTTCAGCCATTTTTTCTTGAGAAAAGGGTCCCAGCCTTGTCTTTCTTTCTTGACAGTTGTGACTTTAGTTTACATATCATCCTTATGATTGTCTTTACACCTTCACATGCCTCTGCATCCTTTTTTATAAACTGGAGAGCAGAATTGTGAACAATACTCTGTTGGGTGACCAAAATTCTATAGAATTGTATCTCAATTTCTCTACTTTGCAGTTCTATGTCCCTTGAAATAAACTCCAGTGCTTTATTTGTTCCTTTTATGTGGTTATTAACCAGTGTCACTAGTTTTGTCATCTGTGAATCTCCGCTTCTAGACCTGTTTGCTGCTCCTCCCCATCCAAACTTGCTATCCAAGGATGTGACCTCCCTTATTCTGCCTATCAAAATGTACCGCCTCCCACTTGTCTCTATTGAAATTAATTTGAATTAAAACCCAATCTGCAAATTTATTAAGACCTTGCTGTTATTTTTTACATTCATCCTTTGTGGACGACACCAAATGTGGAGGGTAGTCAATATAAATTTTTTAACTGTACTTCAAATTCCCGAGACCAAATCATTAATGTAAGTTCTGACCAACCATGGTCCTAACAGTTCCTGTGGCTGATAATTCCCTCCAGTCTTAGTAGATATTCTTAATCCCATTCTTTGTTCTGTTTAATAGCCAACTTGCTGTCCATTCTGCTATGTCTCCTTACTTTATGTGCTCTGAACTTTTTTGTTATTAGTTTACAATGTGACACCTTGTCAAAGGCCTTTTGGAAATCTGCATATATTGCATCTGATACATTACCCTTGTCTGATATTCTGGTACTTAAATTCAAGAAGTTTAGTCAAGCATGATCTCTTTTGGAATCTGCGCTGACTACTTTATGTTTACAGTTTCTAGATTATCTTCCCTACCACTGATTTGAAGTGAATTTGGTCTGTAGCTCCTTGGACTTGTTCTGTCTCCTCTTTTAAAAATAGGAATGTTTAGGGACTGTAACCCTTCCAAGTGTCTGCTTCAAACACTGACAAGATATTAAAAGTGTCACTTGGGAACTTCTTGGTGGGAAATAGTATGCAACAAGAATTTATTTGTTTTTGGTTTCTACCAGATGTTATAGTAATTATGAGTGAGGATGTACAGCTCCGCCAATGGCCAAGCAAACAATTGCACCATCCCATAAGACACCAGAGCAGAATTAAGTTATTCGACCCATTGAGTCTGCTCCGCCATTCAATCATGGCTGATATGTTTCTCGTCCCCGTTCTCCTGCTTTCTCTCCATAACCCCTGATCCCCTTATTAATCAAGAACTTATCTATCTCTGTCTCAAAGACACTCAGTGATATGGCCTCCACAGCCTTCTGTGGCAATGAGTTCTACAGGTTCACCACTCACTGACTGAAGAAATTTCTCCACTTCTCCATTTTAAAGGACTTCCCCTTCAGTTTGAGGCTGTGTCATTGGGTTTTAGTTTATCCTACTAGTGGAAACATCCCCTCCATGTTCACTCTATCTAGGCCTCTCGGTATTCTGTAAGTTTCAATGAGATGCCCCTCATCCTTCTAAACTCCATTGGGAACATGACCCCGAGTCCTCAACTGTTCCTCATACGACAAGTTTTTCATTCCAGGATCATTCTTGTGAACCTCCTCTGGACTCTCTCCAAAGCCAGCACATCCTTTCTTAGATATGGGGCCCAAAGCTGCTCACAAGTATTCCAAATGGGGTCTGACCAGAGCCGTATACAGCCTCAGCAGTACATCCCTGCTCTTGTATCTAGCCTCTGGACATGAATGCTAACATTGCATTTGGCAGCCTAATTGCCAACTGAACCTGCATGTTAATCTTAAGAGAGTCTCAGGACTCCTAAGTCCCTTTGTACTTCTGATTTCCGAAAGCCTTTTCCCATTTAGAAAATAGTCTAATCCTCTATTCTTGCTACCAAAGTGCATAACTTCAAACTTTCTTACATTGTATTCCATCTGCCACTTCTTTGCCGACTCTCCGAGCCCATCCAAGTCGTTCTGTAGCCTCTCTGCTTTGTCAACACCAACACAACATGTCTCTCTACATATCTTTGTATCATCTGCAAACTTCATAACAATGCCCTCAGTTCCTCCTCCTAATCATCAGTCCCATGTGTTACTGAGTCTAAAGATGAGTGTTCCAAGTTTAGTCCCTGGTTAAAACTCATTTAACTAGGTTTGCTGCAGTTCTCCCAATCTGGCAAAAGTAGTATAACAACCGTGATACTTAATTCTTTGGGTATCTGGTGTGTCTTGTTAACATGTGCGCATGTAAGGAATTTGGAGGAGGCTATGATTCAACTCCACTGTAATCCCCCATGCTCACACGTCCTACCCCTTCTGGTTGTGCAGGTTCACTCAAAGAATGATCATTAAAGTGAGGCACTGGAGACTTTCTGCATCTTTCAAACGATACCCCTGCAAGAGTCGGGCTTTGGGATAGAACAGAGCTGGTTGTTGGTGCATTTTGTGATCAAATTTGTGGTATCTCATTTCCAAATCCTGCTGTGTGCTCAAGCAATAACTACACTTTCAATGCTGCTAACTTTAACTAGTGTGTAGTTTCTTTGCTCTGACTTCATTGTCTTGCTTTTAATAACTACCTTTCTTTTCTTCCTGCTTTCATAATTTGGACCATAGAGTGAGAAGGTAAGGCTGTAATCAATGAGCAGGTTTCAGCCTATACTCCTTTATTACCATTACTGCGGAAAAGCTTTGATCTGTTGTATTCCAGAATGAGTGATGCATAGTGATGTTAACTTGGGTTCATTATTAGGGTTACCATTAGAAATCTCCGAGATACCAAGATGTATCTGCCTGTATAAGTACACTGATAATTGCCAAGAAATTGATCCAAGCCAGAGCTTTATTTACCAAGTTCTGTATAAATAACTTTAAGAAAGGTTCAGCGCACTGTGTACTGCTGAGTGTATTTTGTCAGTTAAAGCCATTATTTCATTAAGGAGCTGCTTACAACAGAACATGCTGAAACCTAGATATGGTGGCATGTGCACTGATTTGGGCAAGGTAGCCATGTATTGAACTATTATGTTGAGTAGACTTGTATGGCAGTCCAGAGGAGTGTGAGAAACCATCATTTTGGCTTATCATGTCTCTGAATACAAAATGAGAAGATCCAACGAAGGATAAGCTAGAGAAATTTATTCAGTTATTTCATAAATTCAACCAGAGGCTTAATGCACAAGCTTGAATTGACAAGCTCTGTCTTTTTTTGTTGAAAGTCAGGACAATACTGCAATTTTGTCCTTGTATAGCTGAGATTTGTTTCATCAGTGGGGTTTCTTGGATACTTGAAAGTGAAAAAAATTGTAGGGTTATGGGAAAAGAGCAGAGGAGTGAGACTAATTGATAGCTTTCTCAAAGAGCTAGCACAGGCATGTTGGACTGAATGGCCTTCTGTGTTATACCTTGTAATTTCTACTTTAAATTTAAAGTGCCCAATTCTATTTTTTCCTATTAAGGGGTATTTTTGCGTGGCCAATCCATCTACTCTGCACATCTTTGGGTTGTCGGAGTGAGACCCACGCAGACATGGGCGGCACGATGGCACAGTGGTCAGCACTGCTGCCTCAGCACCAAGGACCCGGGTTCAATTCCTACCTTGGATCACTCTGTGGTGGTTGGACATTCTCCTCGTGTCTGCATGGGCTTCCTCTGGGTACTCTGGTTTCCTCCCACATTCCAAAGATGTGCAGGTTGGGTGGATTGACCGTGCTAAATTGCCCCTTCGTATTCAAAAGGTTAGATGGGGTTATTGGGTTCCAGAGATGGGGTGGGTCGTGGACCTAACTAGGGTGTTTAGCATGAAAGCTAAATGTTGTACTTCATCCCTTGCTGACGTACTAGGTAGAGGCGATGTTGGGTATGGCTTAAGTTGTACAGGTTACAAATCTCCAGTCTAATACTGGATTGTGCATCAGTGGTTGTTCTGTCTGGCAGCACAAAGGGACTGTAAGTACCCTCCGCGCCCTCTGGTTGAAGGAGAATTTAAATCGGCCAGGCTCCCATCCTGATATCTAGTGACTCGTGCTTTGCCAGTGAGAAATATTTTCAGAAAGTGGATCATGGCCCTTCGATCCTGATGCCTCCAAACTCTGTAGATGTTTGAGCCCAGAACTTACGATCCTGGATGGGGACAAAGCCCAGATGTACCCCAGAAGATGTGCTGGGGGAATTCTGTGCAAGTCTCCATGCAAGCACTGCAGAATAATTGCCTAGGAAGTTTAAACTTCTGACAGGCAGTTGCCCTGCCTGGAATTCACCTGGCACTCTGATTTTAAAATCTAAGCTTTGGACGGTTGTGACTCCTAAGAAGAATAGATACCCAGGGAAAGTTAAAAGAATTTAAAAAAAATTCTAGTTCCTGGGTAACAATACCACTGACGCCACCCACCCCTTGTCCCACTGACTATTTCTTGCCCTCCACACCCCGGCTGTGCAGCTCCACCCATGGCTTCTCGAAGTGGTGGAACCTTTAAACTTCTCCCTGCTTTACAGCAGCTAGTGCTGTAAAAAAGGCTTCTCTTCCCCCAGTGCTGCAACCCTATACTGAAGTTTCCGAGGAGCTGGTGTGCTGCACATTTCAGCAGGCCCAAGTCAAAGTCGGGCAAGAAATGTGCAGCTCCTGACTAAGATAAGTTTTTTTTTAAAAAGAGAAGAATGGTGATACAACTGTGACTGCCTCTGCACAGAAGGTCTGGCCCTCTATGGCCTCCTTTGTTTATGAAAAATAGTCAATTTGTCAAGATGATTGAGGTCAATTGGCACCCATGGAACTGTATCCCAGAAAAAGTTGGTGTATTTTAAAAATTATTTTTAAAAATAAATTTAAAGTATCCAATTAAGAGGCAATTTAGCATGCCCAATTCACCTACCCTGCACATCTTTGGGTTATGGAGGTTTGACCCATGCAGACACGGGAAGAATGTGCAAAAAGTTGGTGTCTTGAAGAAATGCTGTAGGGCAAACAAAATTATCACTTTGATCGTTTGGAAGGTGCTCCCTGATCTACTTTTTTGCCCTACAACCCAGGTAAATTAATTAATCTTAGCTGGGATATTGTGTTAGGGACCCAGCCATAATGTCTGCTCCCAATTGCTGTCTAGTGACCCCGCCAGAAAAATGGGTGTTGGATGGGATCAGGTTCAAGGGCCAGTTTAGCTGTAAAGCTCCCCAATTGAAAATCCTCCTGTTCTTCCAATGTGTCTCCCGCTGCAAGTATAATCATTATTTTAATCTGAAGGTAGTACCTCATATTTTACTGGCATTGAATTCCATCTGCTTTTTACTTATTTCACCACATTTCTGTATCTCCTTGCAGCTAATCTTGGTCACAGAAGCATTTACAATGCTTCCTATTTGCTTAATGTCTGCAAATGTGGGCACTATTCCCTTTAGCCTTGTGATTCAATAATTGGCATGCACAATAAGTAGAAGTGGTCGCAGAATAGAATTCTGTGGTACACAACTACTCATTTTGTAATTCTGAGAAACTACCTTTGACTCCCATCTCTGCTTCCTCCCTTCTAAGAAGTTTTACATTAGATTTGTTACTTTCACCTGACATAGCAAGATTATTGAAATGAGGTGATCAATGTAACTAATAACACTTTTTTTGCCAAATATTTATCAATGACATGCATGTTCTGTAATATCTGTTCTCTTCAATCTTAGGTCGTTCCACAGCTAGTCAAATCCCTGAAGAATCTGATTATGTCTGGTTACTCCCCAGAACATGACGTGTCTGGAATTAGTGACCCTTTCCTTCAGGTAACTGACTAAATCTCCACTGAAGAAATATCCTTCTGAAATTTGTTGGGTTTATTTTGTTTCGTCCTTTCTGAAAGCACTCCATATTCCCAGTGTCCTGTATGTGGGAATAACAATATATCTAGATGAACTGTCTTTACCTCCTTGCTTTAGTTGTTTATACAAATAGGCAATATTAGCAATTATTTTCCCTCTATTTTCTGTCCTGAATATATTAATTCCTTACTCAGGTATAACTATTTTGCAGTAGATTAAACATCCCGTGATTACTGCTGGTGGCAACAGTGTTGTGCGACAAACTGTAACTATACAATAGAATGTTTTCATTACACGCTTAGTTTGTAAGTTACCTTTTAAAAAGGGAATCTTCCTCAAAGATGGAAAAGGGGTCTCTGTTAATAAATGGCTTTCTGAACTTCTGATTTTCATTGGTTAAGTCTCACTGGAAGATTTTCACAGACTCTTGCATTTGACTAGTCATGAATATTGATACCTGAATTTCTGTTTCTCTATCCCTATCTCTTCCCTATCTTTTCCCTATCTCTGTCCTTGTTCCATTTTTTAAAAATCTCTGTATTCTCTTTCTCTTCTATATCTCGAGCTTTACCTCTCATTTTTCTTGCGTTCTGTCTCCTTCTGTTCTTCTCTCGCTTGCTCAGTCATATGCCACCACCTACTTCTTGCTCCCTGTTTCATTTTACTCACTAGACTTTCATTTTTGCATTGAAACATGGGGACCAGACTGCCAGCAGAGGGTAGTTGAGTAGGGGCCAGTCCCTCATCCTGCCCCACACTTTGCCAGGAACTTTCTGCAATGTATTGTGAAACATCGTGACATATTTCTCCTGCCACTAAATATACTGAAAACGTTTTCTTCAAGTTGAATTTTTGCATGCAAAGTTAACTCGTGTACAATTGCTTTTATATACCACAGCCAGTAGCTGTCTACATGACGCTTATTAAACCAGATATGTAGACTTTCAATATGATGCTTATCGTTGTTTGCCATTACGTGGTCAGAAAACTAGATTTTAATTCTGATCATATTGTTTGCTCTGATGTAATTCAGAATAATTTAAATTTATAAATTTGTTTGTCCTCCACACCCTAGTTTTGTGATAACCCCTTTAATTCCACCTGAATGAAACAACTGTCTGAACAGTTGTGCACTGTTCTTCTGTTTTAGTTTCTCTCAGTTCCCACAAGTTGACGTATGTTGTATTTTTTTTCTACTTCACAGGTCCAGATTTTAAGATTATTGAGAATGTTGGGGAAAAGTGATGATGAAGCCAGTGAACAAATGAATGATATTCTCGCTCAGGTGAGCAATGTAATGGATAGATCCAGAATACTGTATGTCTGCCAATCGGGTGATTTGCTAATTAGCTGGCTCCACGTCTGCTGTCCAGTTAAGGACAGTAGGCAGTTCCTTAGCTTCAGGCCCAATCAGTGGGCTCCTCGCTTTTATGTCTTTGGCTAAGGTCAAGTGTCTGATCGAGCCCAAGATCAGGTGCAATGCCTTGTCAGCTTGAATCTTGTATGTCTCTCTTGTGGGGACCATGAATTGGATTCAATTTGAATTAGGTTTTGGAGCCAGCAAGGAGATGGATTAAGAGCTTGCCCAGCCTACAATGCGCATTGGCTTTGTAACTTTAAGAAAGAAATAATAACGTTTTACAAAGGCATGTCCATCTTGTGAAGTCCTCCTGAAGACATTTATTTCAATTTTGTTGAAATAAACTATGGCCACAGTTGTCATGCCCTCATTGGATGGGAAACTCCTCCACGTGATGGCCTGCAGCTCCAGTGGGTTGCTGGGGATGGTTGTTAATATAGGAGGTCTCACAGGATCCCAGCAAGCCACCCCTGCCATCTGCTGAACTTTAGCCTCAGTCAGGAGTCCAAAATAAAAACATGATATATGAAATGCACCAATTAGATTACAGCTTCTACAGTTGAAACTTCAGAATTCAAAGATGGAAAAACCACTTCATAGAACTGAAAAGAGTCCTCCCTATTTATTTCCTTTGTTTCCTTTTCTTTTATTATTTTATTATTTTGGTCTGTTGACCCATAATCAAAATGTGCCTTTAAGCAGAAGACTCCAGATTGAAACAGCCTGCTTATCAGGACAGTTGTGTTCCCAGGTTTTGTTTTTGGAGAGAAGAGACCAGACTCTTCTGCATAGGAGTGGATCTTGGGAACCAAGTTTGGAGAGAGTTGGATCGATTGGTTAACTGGAAACCGGTGGGTTGACCAGGGACACTGTTCTGCTTGGCAGCGGTCAGTGATTGGTTTCTGCATTATAATAATAATTGCTTATTGTCACAAGTAGGCTTCAATGAAGTTACTGTGAAAGAGAACTGGGCATGTGTGTTTGGATCTTGGAAGTGAAAAGACTGCTCTATTGTTCTGAAAGCAGTGAGTCCTGTTACATCCTTTGCTGATAATATGAAATGATACGGAGTCTGCAGAGAAGGTAGACAACCTTGCCAGAGAAAACATCTACATTGGAACAGGAGTAAGCCATCGAGCCCTTCGAGCCTGCCCTGCCATTCAATGACATCATCACTGATCTGTGGCCTAACTCCATATATCTACCGTTGGCCCATTTCCCTTAGGTTTTTGTTAAACAAAGATACTACCTCAGATTTAAAATTAACAATTGATCTAGCTTCAGCTGCTGTTTGTGGGAGAGAGTTCCAAACCTCTGCCCCCCTTTGAATGAGCACAGTAAGAAGTCTTAGAACACCAGTTTTAAGTCCAGAGGTTTGTTTCAAACACTAGCTTTCGGAGCACTGCTCCTTCCTCAGGTGCTCCGAAAGCTAGTGTTTGAAACAAACCTGATGGACTTTAACACAGTGTTGTAAGACTTCTTACTATGCTCACCCCAGTCGGCATCTCCACATCATGACCCGTTGAATGAAGAAGTGCTTCCTGACATCTCTCCTGAATGGTCTGGCCCTAATTTTTAGACGATACCCCTAGTTTTAGGATCCCCAACCAGTATGTCTTTCCCTGTTAATATCTTAAATACTTTGGGCCACTGTCTGTGCGGAGTCCATATATTCTCCCCTGTCTGCGTAGGTTTCCTCTGGGCACTCCAATTTCCTCCCACAAGATATGCTTATCATGTGAATTGGACATTCTGCATTCTCCCTCACGTGTACCCGGACAGGTGCTGGAGTGTGGCGACTAGGCAATTTTTGCAGTAACTTCATTGTAATGTTAATGTAAGCCTAATTTTGACACTAATAAAGATTTAAAAATTAAACCTTCTAAATTCTGAGGAAAACTGGCTTAATTTGTGTAATCTCTCAGCTTAACTTCTAGAGTCCAGGTATAATTGTTGTGAACCCATGTTGCACTCCCTCCAAGGCTAGCATTCACTAGAGAGAGAGGGACCTTGTTGCTCATGAGAACAGTGTGAACCAGGTTAATAGACTCGGGTTGATATTAAGGAGGAGGATGTGCTGGAAATTTCAAAGCATCAGGATAGATAAGTCCCCTGTGCCTAATGGGATATACCCAAGGTTACTACGGGAAGCGAGGGAGGAGATTGCTGTGCCGTTGGCGATGATCTTTGTGTCCTCACTCTCCATTGGAGTGGTACCAGATGATCGGAGAGAGGCGAATGTTGTTCCCCTGTTCAAGAAACGGAATAGGGAAATCCTGGGGAATTACACACCCATTAGTCTTGCGTCTGTGGTGAGCAAAATATCGGAAAGGATTCTGAGAGATAGGATTTATGATTATTTCGAAAAATGTAGTTTGATTAAAGATAGTGAGCATGGCTTTGTGAGGGGCAGGTCATGCCTCACAAGCCTCATTGAATTATTTGAGGATGTGATGAGACACATTGATGAAGGTGTGGTGTATATGGATTTCAGTAAGGCATTTGATGAGGTTTCCCATGGTAGGCTCATTCAGAAAGTTAGGGGGCATGGGATACAGGGAAATTTGGCTGTCTGGATACAGAATTGGCTGGCCGAAAGAAGACAGCGAGTGATAGTGGATGGAAAGTATTCCGTCTGGAGGTCAGTGACCAGTGGTGTCCTGCAGGGATCTGTTCTGGGACCTCTGCTCTTTGTGGTTTTTATAAATGACTTGGATGAGGAAGTGGAAGGGTGGGTTAGTACGTTTGCCGATGACGCGAACGTTGGTGGAGTTGTAGATAGTGTTGAGGGCTGTTGCAGGTTACAACAGGAAATTGACGGGATGCAGAGCTGTGCTGAGAATTGGCAGATGGAGATCAACCTAGATAAATGTGAAGTGATTCATTTTGGAAGGTCGAATTTGAATGCTGAATACAGGGTTAAAGGCAGGATTCTTGGAAGTGTGGAGGAACAGAGGGATCTTGGGGTCCACGAATATAGATCCCTCAAAGTTGCCACCCAAGTTGACAGGGTTGTTAAGAAGGCGTATGGTGTGTTGGCTTTCATTAACAGGGGGATTGAGTTTAAGAGCCGCGAGGTTTTGCTGCAGCTTTATAAAACTCTAATTAGACCACACTTGGAATATTGTGTCCAGTTCTGGTCGCCTCATTAGAGGAAGGAAATGGAAGCTTTGGAGAGGGCACAGAGGAGATTTACCAGGATGCTGCCTTGACTGGAGGTCATGCCTTATGAAGAAAGGCAGCATCCTGCTACATGCCTTATGAAGAAAGGTTATGGAGCTAGGGCTTTTCTCACTGGAGCGAAGAAGGAAGAGACGTGACTTCATCGAGGTGTACAAGGTGATGAGAGGCATGGATAGAGTGGATAGCCAGAGACTTTCCCCCAGGACGGAAATGGCTGTCATGAGGGGACATAATTTTAAGGTGATTGGAGGAAGGTATAGGGGAGATGTCAGAGGTAGGTTCTTTACAGAGTGATGGGTGTGTGGAATGCACTGCCAGCTGAGGTTGTGGAGTCAGAGTAATTAGGGACATTTAAGCGACTCTTAAGACAGGCACATGGACAGCAGTAAATTGAAGGGGGTGTAGGTTAGGTTGATCTTAGATTAGGATAAACGGTCGGAACAACATCGTGGGCCGAAGGGCCTGTACTGTGCTGTACATCCGGCGTGTTCCAGGCACCCACTAACCTCTGTGTAAAAAAAATAAAAATAAAAAATAAAATAAAAAACTTGCCTCGTACATCTACTCTAAACCTTGCCCCTCGCACCGTAAACCTATGCCCTCTAGTAATTGACCCCTCTATTGTGGAAAGAAGTCTCTGACTATCCACTCTGTCTTTACCCCTCATACTTTCAGGTCGCCGCCTCAACCCCCTTGGTTCCAGTGAGAACAAACCAAGTTTATTCAACCTCTCATAGCTAATGCCCTCCATGCCAGGCAACATCCTGATAAATCTCTTCTACACCCCCTCTAAAGCCTCCACATCCTTTTGGTAGTGTGGCGACGAGAATTGAACATTATACTCCAAGTGTGGCCTAACTAAGGTTCTATACAGCTGCAACATGACTTGCCAATTTTTATACTCAATGCCCCGGCCAATGAAGGCAAGTATGCCGTATGCCTTCTTGACTACCTTCTCCACCTGTGTTGCCCCTTTCAGTGACCTGTGGACCTGGACACCTCGATCTTTTTAAAAAAAAAACAAATTTAGAGTACCCAATTATTTTTTCCAATTAAGGGGCAATTTAGCGTGGCCAATCCACCTATCCTGCACATCTTTTGGGTTGTGGGGGTGAAACCCACGCAGACACGGGGAGAATGTGCAAACTCCTCACAGACAGTGACCCAGAGCCAGGATCCGAACCCGGGTCCTCAGCGGCGTAGGCAGCAATGCTAACCACTGTGCCACCGTGCTGCCCGCACCTCGATCTTTTTGACTATCAGTACTCTTGAGCAGGCATTGTCAAACTGAGGGGTGCAACCCACGTGCGGGAGGGTCGCGGAGCCGTCAGTTCGTGGCGCTCCCAATCACGCACATCCACGCGCAGCAGCCGCAGCAGCTGGTTTTTAATAATGCTGGCTGCGAGCAGCCTTCAAAATGGCCGGGAACAGATAAAAAATTTGGCTGCCCTGCGCATGTGTGCCCAACCATTGGTGCACATGCCCAAACTATGCGCACCGATGATCGGGCACGCATTAGCAGTGCGGCCGCATTTTCTGTATATGGTTGCAGCCTTATTTCTTTTCAAGTTCGGGGGACCAAAGGGATCCAAAACCATTTCCTCCATTTTTGTCAGCAGCAAATAAGGTAAGAGAAAGTAGTGGGTCGCGCAGGTCGGCTGGCATGGGCCGCGACAGTCGGCTGCTGTGTGCCGCAACGGTTGGCCGGTTGGTAAAAATGGGTCCCCAGAAAAAAAGTTTGAAAAACACTGATCTTGAGGATTCTACCATTCACTGAATATTCCGTACCTGTATTTGACCTCGGGTTTGTCCGGATTAAACTCCATCTGCCATCTCTCCGCCCAAGTCTCCAAACGATCTAAATCCTGCTGTATCCTCTGACAGTCCTCATCGCTATCTGCAATTCCACCAACCTTTGTGTCGTCCGCAAAGTTACTAATCAAACCAGTTACATTTTCCTCCAAATTATTTATATATACTACGGACAGCAATGGTCCCAACACTGAACCCTGCGGAACACCACTCGTCACAGCGCTCCAATGTGACTTCCTCAAATTAGTGAGACACTACCTCCCTTTCACAAAACCCCGCTGCCTCTTGCTAATATGTCCACTTGCTTCCAAATGGGAGTAGATTCTGTCTTGAAGAATTCTCTCCAGTAATTATCCTACCACTGACGTAAGGCTCACTGGCCTGTAGTTCCCTGGATTATCCTTGCTACCCTTCTTAAACAAAGGAACAACATTGGCTATTCTCCAGTCCTCCGGGACATCACCTGAAGACATTGAGGATCCAAAGATTCCTGTCATGGCCTCAGCAATTTCCTCTCTTGTCTCCTTCAGTATTCTGAGGTAGATCCCATCAGGCTCTGGGGACTTAGCCACCTTAATATTTTTCAAGACGCTCAACACTTCGTCTTTTTGGATCTCAATGTGACCCAGGCTATCTACACACCCTTCTCCAGACTCAACATCCACCAATTCCTTCTCTTTGGTGAATACTGATGCAAAGTATTCATTTAGTACCTCACCCATTTCCTCTGGCTCCACACATAGATTCCCTCCCCTGTCCTTCAGTGGGCTAACCCTTTCCCTGGCTACCCTCTTGCTTTTTATGTACGTGTAAAAAGCCTTGGGATTTTCCTTAACCGTATTGCCAATGACTTTTCATGACCCCTTTTAACCCTCTGACTCCTTGCTTAAGTTCCTTCCTACTTATGTTCCCACAGGCTTGGTCTGTTCCCAGCCTTCTAGCTCTGACAAATAACTCCTTTCTTTTTGACGAGGCCTACAATATCTCTCATTATACAAGGTTCCTGAAATTTGCCATATTTATCCTTCTTCCTCACAGGAACATGCCGGTCCTGAATTCCTTTCAACTGGCATTTGAAAGCCTCCCACATGTCAGATGTTGATTTACCCTCAAACATCCGCTCCAAATCTAGGTTCTTCAGTTCCCACCTAATATTGTTATAATAAGCCTTCCCCCAATTTAGCATATTCACCCGCGGGCTACTCTTATCCTTGTCCACAGCACATTAAAACTTACTGAATTGTAGTCACTGTACCTGAAATGCTCCCCTACTGAAACTTCTACCACCTGGCTTGGCTCATTCCCCAGTACAGCCCCTTCCCTGGTTGGACTATCTACATGTTGTTTTAAAAAGCCCTCCTGGGTGCTCCTTACAAACTCTGCCCCATCCAAGCCCCTAACACTAAGTGAGTCCCAGTCAATATTGGGGAAGTTAAAGTCTCCCATCACAACAACCCTGTTGCTTTTACTGCTTTCCAAATCAGTCTACCTATCTGTTCCTCTATCTCCTGCTGGTTCCTTCTGCAATACAGCTGTGATATTCTCCCGAACCAGGAGCGCAACTCCTCCGCCTCTTTTACACCCCCCCTCTATCCCACCTGAAACATCTAAATCCTGGAACATTTAGCTGCCAATCCTGTCCTTCCCTCAACCAGGCCTCTGTAATGGCAACAACATCATAGTTCCAAGTACTAATCCAAGCCCTATCCCATTTATCTATCCCATTTGTCCAAATCTATGCTGTTTGTTGCATTTTTGTAAGCCCTTTCTTTGTTTTATGCTGTCCTTAACCTCTAGTTGTCCATAGCTGATTTTGTTTCTGTGAATTGGAGCTTTTTCCACTCGGGTATATACTCGCTCTGTACCTCGTTAAATGATTCTTTACCTCCACTGTTCTTCAGTCATTTGACCCATTAATTATTATTTAAACGATAAAATATCAAAACATGCTGCTGTGCAGAGAGACCTGGTGTGCCAGTGCATGAGTCGCAAAAAGTTGGTTTACAGGTGCAACAGGTGATTAAGAAGGCAAATGGAATTTTGTCCTTCATTGCTAGAGGGATGGAGTTTATGACTAGGGAGGTTATGCTGCAATTGTATAAGGTGTTAGTGAGGCCACACCTGGAGTATTGTGTTCAGTTTTGGTCTCCTTACCTGAGAAAGGACATACTGGCGCTGGAAGGTGTGCAGAGGATATTCACAAGGTTAATCCCAGAGCTGAAGGGGTTGGATTAGGAGGAGAGGTTGAGGAGACAGGGACTGTACTCGTTGGAATTTAGAAGGATGCGGGAGGATCTTGTACAAACATAAAATTATGAAGGGAATAGATGGGATAGATGCGGGCAGGTTGTTTCCACTAGCGAGTGAAAGCAGAACTAGGAGGCACAGCCTCAAAATAAGGGGAAGTAGATTTAGGACTGACCTTAGGAGGAACTTCTTCACCCAAAGGATTGTGAATCTATGCAATTCCTTGCCCAGTGAAGCAGTAGAGGCTCCTTCATTGAATGTTTTGAAGAGAAAGATAGTTTTTTGAAGAATAAAGGGATTAAAGGTTATGGTGTTCGGGCCGGAAAATGGAGCTGAGTCCACAAAAGATCAGCCATGATCTCATTGAATGGCGGAGCAAGCTCGAGGGGCCAGAGGCCAGAGGTCTACTCGTTCTTATGCTTCCTAGTTCTTATGTTCTTATGTTCATTAATAGAACTTCCCAGTTTGCCATGTACAGTCTGTCTCATCTCGTTAAAGTCAGGCGTACCCAAGTCTAAAATTTTAGTAGCTGATTCGTACATTTCACATTGAAATGCTACATTGAATTCTATCATGTGCGATAAACTATTTGATAAATGTTCACACAGACTAATAATTAAATTTGGCTCATTACTCCTAACTAAATCTAATATTGCCTATCACCTTGTTACATCTAGAACATATTACTGTCGGAAACTAACCCGGACTCATTCTGAAATTCACTACCTTTCTGACAGATGCTTGTCTGCGTCTCCCAATCTGTGTAAGTTAAAATCCCCATTAATACTACTCTGCCTTTGTTACACACTTGCCTCATTTCTGCATGTATACAATCTAACATGTCAGAACTTCACCACCCATTACAGTTTTAGATCCTTTTCTGTCCCTCAGTTCCACCCATATGGTCGCCACTGGATGCTTTCCCCTCATTGTATCCTCCCTCACCATTGAGTTGATAGCATTTCTAAACAGTAATTCCGCCCCCTCTGCCATCTTCCCTGTCCCTCCTGTAAACTTTATAACCAGGTATATTTAAGTCCCAACCATCCTGCAGCCGATGCTCCATAATAGCTACTACATCATACTTCTTCCTTTTTTTTAAAATATAATTTTTATTGGAATTTTTTACAGAAAATATAAAACATAACGACAAACAATGAAATGCAACAAAATAACCCATAATAACTGTAACACCCCCGACCATATGTATCCCAGCCCCCCACCCCCCAACCCCAATGAACAACAAAATAACTTAAAAATAAATTAAAATTAAATAAACAAACATGGTCATTGTCCCTTCCCCCCCCTCCCTCCCGGGTTGCTGCTGCTACTGTCCCTGTACCCTATCGTTGAGCCAGAAAGTCGAGAAAAGGTTGCCACCGCCTAAAGAACCCTTGTACCGACCCTCTCAGGGCGAATTTGACCTTCTCGAGCTTAATGAAACCCGCCATGTCATTGATCCAGGTCTCCACGCTTGGGGGCCTCGCATCCTTCCATTGTAGCAAGATCCTACGCCGGGCTACTAGGGACGCAAAGGCCAGCACACCGGCCTCTTTCGCCTCCTGCACTCCCGGCTCCACCCCAACCCCAAAAATCGCGAGTCCCCATCCTGGCTTGACCCTGGATCCCACCACCCTCGACACCGTCCTCGCCACCCCCTTCCAGAACTCCTCCAGTGCCGGGCATGCCCAGAACATATGGGCATGGTTCGCTGGACTCCCCGAGCACCTGACACACCTGTCTTCACCCCCAAAGAACCTACTCATCCTCGTCCCAGTCATGTGGGCCCGGTGCAGCACCTTGAATTGGATGAGGCTAAGCCGCGCACACGAGGAGGAAGAATTAACCCTCTCCAGAGCATCAGCCCATGTCCCGTCTTCGATCTGTTCCCCCAGTTCCCCCTCCCACTTAGCTTTCAGCTCCTCTACTGATGCCTCCTCCGCCTCCTGCATAACCTTGTAGATATCAGATATCTTCCCCTCTCCGACCCAGACCCCCGAAAGCATCCTGTCGCTCACCCCCCTCGCAGGAAGCGAAGGGAATCCCTCCACCTGCCGCCTAGCAAATGCCTTTACCTGCAGATACCTGGACATGTTCCCCGGGGGGAGCCCAAATTTCTCCTCCAACTCCCCCAGGCTCGCAAACCTCCCATCAATAAACCGGTCCCTCAGCTGTCTGATGCCCGCTCTGTGCCAACTCTGAAATCCCCCATCAATGTTCCCCGGGACGAACCTATGGTTCCCCCTTAACGGAGCCTCCATCGAGTCCCCCACTTCTCCCCTATGTCGCCTCCACTGCCCCCAAATCTTGAGGGTAGCCGCCACCACCGGACTCGTGGTATACCTCGTAGGAGGGAGCGGCCACGGCGCCGTTACCAGGGCCCCCAGGCTTGTATCTCCACAGGACGCCCTCTCCATCCGTTTCCATGCTGCCCCCTTCCCCTCCATTATCCACTTGCGCACCATCGACACATTGGCCGCCCAATAATACCCCGAGAGATTGGGTAACGCCAGCCCCCCCCCCAACTCTACCCCGCTCCAAGAAGACCCTCTTCACCCTCGGGGTCCCATGCGGCCAAACAAAGCTCATGATGCTGCTAGTCACCCTTCTAAAAAAGGCCCTAGGGATAAAGATGGGCAAACACTGAAAAAGGAACAAGAACCTCGGGAGAACCGTCATTTGACGGACTGCACTCTACCCGCCAACGATAGCGGTACCATGTCCCACCTTTTAAATTCCTCCTCCATCTGCTCCACCAGCCTGGTAAAATTAAGCTTATGGAGAGTCCCCCAACTCCTGGCCACCTGCACCCCCAGGTATCTGAAACTCTTCACTGTCCTCTTAAATGGGAGTCTCCCAATTCCCTCCTCCTGATCACCCGGGTGTACTACAAATACCTCACTCTTGCCTAAATTTAACGTATAGCCCGAGAAGCCCCCAAATTCCGCTAACAGCTCCATCACCCCCGGCATTCCCCCTTCTGGATCCGCCACATACAACAGCAGGTCGTCCGCATACAGTGATACACGATGTTCCTCCCCACCCCGCACCAGACCCCTCCATCTCCCTGACTCCCTCAACGCCATAGCCAAAGGTTCAGTCGCCAGTGCAAAGAGCAAGGGGGACAGGGGGCACCCCTGCCTGGTCCCACGGTAGAGCCTAAAGTACTCCGATCTCCTTCCATTGGTAACTACACTTGCCATCGGAGCCGCGTAGAGCAGCCTCACCCATTTGATGAATCCCTCCCCGAATCCAAACCGCTCCAGCACCTCCCACAGGTACCCCCACTCAACTCTATCAAACGCTTTCTCCGCATCCAGCGCCACCACTATCTCCGCCTCCCCCTCCACTGCCGGCATCATAATAACATTTAGCAGTCTCCGCACATTCGTGTTGAGCTGCCGTCCCTTGACAAATCCGTCTGATCCCTGGCACACAGTCCTCTATCCTGGTGGCCAGGATCTTCGCCAGCAACTTAGCGTCAACATTGAGGAGCGAGATAGGCCTGTATGATCCACACTGCAAGGGGTCCTTATCCCGCTTTAGGATCAGAGAGATCAGTGCCCGCGACATCGTCGGGGGCAAAGCCCCCCCCTCCCATGCCTCATTGAAGGCTCGCACCAACACGGGGCCCACCAGATCCGCATACTTTTTATAAAACTCCACCGGGAACCCATCCGGCCCCGGCGCCTTACCTGACTACATTTGTCTAATCCCCCTGACTAGCTCCTCCAACTCTATCGGCGCCCCCAGCCCCTCTACCAGCTCCTCTTGAACCCTTGGGAAACATAGCCTGTTCATGAAGCTCTCCATCCCCCCTCTCCCCATCGGAGGTTCTGACCGGTACAGTTCCTCGTAGAAGTCCCTAAAGACCCCATTTACTTCTGTCCCCTTCTGCACTACATTCCCACCCCTATCCGTCACTCTACCAATTTCCCTAGCCGCATCTCGCCTGCGGAGCTGATGCGCCAACATCCTGCTCGCCTTCTCCCCATACTCGTATACCGCGCCCTGCGACCTCCTCCACTGTGCCTGCGCCTTTCTGGTTGTCAACAAGTCAAATTTGGCCTGCAAACTACGCCGTTCCACCAGCAACCCCTCCTCCGGTGCCTCCGCGTATCTCCTGTCCACATCCAGGAGCTCCCTCACCAGTCTCTCCCTCTCCTTCCTCTCCCTCCTTTCCCTATGGGCCCGGATGGAGATCAGCTCCCCCCGGATCACTGCTTTCAGAGCCTCCCAGACCATCCCCACCCGGACCTCCCCCGTGTCGTTGATATCCAGATACCCCTCAATACTTCCCCGGACCCTCCTACACACCTCCTCATCAGCCAGCATCCCCACATCCAGGCGCCAGAGCGGGCGCTGGTCCCGCGCCTCCCCCATCTCCAGATCAACCCAGTGCGGAGCATGGTCTGAAATCGCTATGGCCGAATACTCTGCATCCTGCACCTTCGGGATCAATCCCCTGCTCAGGACGAAAAAATCTATTCGGGAATAAACCCTATGGACATGGGAGAAAAAGGAATACTCCCGCGCTCTCGGCCTCCCAAACCTCCAGGGATCCACCCCTCCCATCTGGTTCATAAACCCCCTCAGCACTTTGGCCGCATACTTCTTCCTTCTAAGCTTAGGATTATCAAAGCGAAAGCTGAACTTCAGAAAGGCACTAACTAGAAATCATCCCAGTGTATCGAAGATCCTTATCTCTTATCCTTTATTTATGAGTATTTTCTTTCCCTTTCCACCACTCTTTGGCTTCTGTGTTGTTTGTGTGTGTGTGTGTGTGTGTGTGTGTGTGTGTGTGTGTGTGTGTGTGTGTGTGTGTGTGTGTGTGTGTGTGTGTGTGTGTGTGTGTATATATAATATTTATATATATATCATACATACATACATACATACATACATACATACATACATACATACATACATACATAACATACATAATATATATATATTATATAGAGAGAGAGTGGTAGTTAGAAAAGGGGGGTTGGGAAAGGGGCCATTAGATAGTCAGTTATATTTTCTGTCCATTTATTATAATACTGTACATACTAAAAAGTTACTTGTGTAAAGTTACAGACCAGGTGACTGTAGTTTAGTGGGCTCAACCAAGGACCTTAAACAAAATCTCATTTCACCTGTGTTGCAACTCTGGGTCAAATAGGGCTGGAATTGACTGTGCGCAACCCAGGGTGTCGTGATGGTAGGTAAGAGCAACAAGGTGGAAGTCAAGTCATTAACTATCAAAACTGTTTGATACAGTTTTTAAATAAGCGCAAAAGAACAAAGTTGTGGAAATAGGTCAGTTAGCCATGGGAATGATGCTCATAAGACTGCAAATAAGGTGCTGCAAACAGCTGGAAAAATAAAAAATTAAGGGAAGCAAGAAATTCCTGGAAATATTGCAGCTCTCAGTAATAGAGAGACCAATGCCCTGGATGTAGCTGTTTCCTGCCAATGTAAACTGTCCTAACCATTTATACCCTGAACTCTAACCTACCTCCTTTCTATCCCACCCCTGTGCTTCTGGATCTGCCAAGGGTCGAGGGTTGTTTTGCTAACTGCAGTTAGTGGGCTCATCAGACTGTAATGTAGGCTTTTAAAAATCTGTGAAGATAATAGTGTATTAAAAAGAATACGAGTCACCTCAGTCAAAAGAATGCATCAAAAGCACAACAGGTTGAAAGCAGACATGGTCCTCCACGTTAATGGTGATATTGAAGAAAAGTTAATTTCCTTTCATGAAGAAATGCCAATTAATGAGGGAAATAAAGCATGCTGGAAATACATAGGTGAATTAATGTTGAAAGGGAAAGATGGGTTAATGCTTCAGGTGTGTCCTTTCATTAAAAGACTTCATACTTATATAATCCCGACTTCCATTGATGATCATGGTGTGAGTGGTCGCACATTTGGCAACTGCCACTCGAGGTTTTTTTTTTTTTGGACCTTTTCCCCATTTGTAGGGTAGATTTTTGTGGGGAAAAGGTGCAAGGGTGACTGGGAAAAAGCTTGACTCCACTGGTGGGGCTGGTGGGTGGATCCACGGACCAGAACTTGGTCGAGAAGAAGGGAGAAGTTGGAGCAAGAGAATCTTCATGGGCCACAGGCCAAGATGACGGAGGGTAAAGGATCTGCCTTTCCTGCTGAGTGGTTGACTGAGCAACTGATGGACTTCTTAAATGAGAAGTTTAGCCAACAGAGGAGGGAGGTCCAGGAGGACATAGCCAAGCTGGTGGAACCGTTAAAGTGGGAATTGACTGGGTGAGGCAGAGGTTGGGGTCCCAGGGCCAAGCTATTCGGAAAGTGGAGGAGGTGATGGGGGAAGCACGAGGAGAAGCTCGCCTCGGTGGCTGAAGTGGGTCTGATGCGAGAGAACAGAAGCGGTTAAAGGAGAAGGTGGATGACCTAGAGAATTGCTCCCGGAGACAGAATCTAAGAATCGGGGGATGCCTGAATGCATCGAAAGAGCAGACACTGGCATGTATGTAGCCAGGATGCTGGAGAAGTTGATGGGGGAAGGGGTCTTTGACCGGATTCTGGAGGTCAACCGAGCCAACAGGGCGCTGATGAGGAAGCTGCTAGCGAATGAGCCGCCGAGGGCGATGGTGGTGCTTCCCTGGATAAGGAGAACATATTGAGATGGGTGAGGCAGATGAGGATATACACCTGGAAGCGGAGTGAGCTTTGAGTGTACCAGGACCTGGGAGCAGACCTGATGAAGAGGAGAGCAGGTTTAATCAGGTGGAGGCTGCCCTCTTTAAAAGGGGGGTGAAGTTTGGGATGTTGTACCTGGCCCGCTTCTGGGTGACTTTTAATCGGCGAGAACATTATTTTGGAAGACCAGACAAAGCCATGGAGGTTTTAAGAGACAATGGACTGGCAGGAGAATGTGGACATTGAACTGTGGAGGTGTATGGAGATGGATGCTTTTTCTGTCCATTATTTTCTTGGATCTTTTTTCTCATTTGTTGGTTGTTGGAGAACTTTTCTCCTACGTGATGTTTTGTTGCGGATGCCCACTCTCCCCGTTGCTCTTTGCCTTGATGAAAGAGCCACTGGCAATGATGTTTCGAGCGTCAAGGGGTTGGAAAGGGATAGTGTGAAGGTGGGGGGTTGGAGCACAGGGTCTCTCTATACACGGACGATCTGTTGCTTTAGAAATCGGACTCATTGGAAAGTATTGGAGGTCCATGGACATTTTCATTGAATTCACCTGGTTCCCTGAATATACGTTAAACAGGGGAAGAGTGAGGTCTTTCCGATCCAGGTAAGGGGGCAGGAGAGGAGGTTGGGCGAGGTAGTGGGGGCGAGCTTCAGGTATCTGGCATCCAGGTGACGTGGTGATGGGAGCAGCTACATAATTGAATCTGACGCGATTGGTGAAGCATATGAAGGGGGATTTAAGAGGTGGGATGTGCTCCCATTGCTGCTGGTGGGGTGGGTGCAGTCCATGAAGATGACGGTACTCCTATGTTTCTATTCGTGCTCCAGAACTTTGATTTTTATTCCAATGGCTGCCTTTAGGAAAATTAATGCATTCATCTCGAGTTGTGGGGGTGGGAAAAGTCCCACAGATGATGACGGTGCTGCTGGAGCAGGGACGTGCAGGGTGTGGCCTGGCCTGGCCAAATTTGATGAACTACTACTGGGCAGAAGATATAGCCATGGTCAGGAAGTAGGTAGTGGGGGCCTGAATGTTATAATGCCCTCGAACGGACGGAATGTGGAGGTGGCGGCCACTATGGACACGGAGAAGGCCTTTGATCGGGTAGAATGGGAATATTTGTGGGAGGTTCTGGGGGATTCAGGCAGGGGTTTATAGCTTGGGTCCTGTTGTTGTATTGGACGCTGGCAGAGGGTGTAAGGACGAACTGGGTGATTTTGGGGTACTTTAGATTGCACCGTGGAACGAGGCAGGCATGCCCACTCTTCCCGTTGCTCTTTGGGAGCAGATGGAGGCGGCTTCTTGTAAGGACATTAATTTAGGGATGTTATTGATGGCGCCTCTGCTGTTGTTGCCAGCCAAATAGTCTACATGTCTTGTAGTGGTGGCGGCCCTGAGGGTGTGGGGAAAGTAGCAGCAGCACCTGAGGCTGGAAGATGCCATGGTTTGGGCTTAGATTTGCGAGAATTATAGGTTTGTTCCGGAGTTGCCTGACGCAGGGTTCTGGAGGTGGCGGCGGGCGGGGATTGAGCAGCTTGAAGACTGATTTAAAAAGTACTTTCCCATAGAATTCCTACAGTGCAGAAGGAGGCCATTCAATCCATCGAGTCGACACCATCTCTCTGAAAGAGTACTGTACCGTGGCTCACTCCCCGCCTGATTTCTGTAACCCCTCCGAACCTGCATATCTTTGAACTGTGGGCGAAAACTAGAGCACCCGGAGGAAACCTACACCGACATGGGGAGAATGTGTAGATTCAACACCATCAATCCTAGTGGTAACTGGTTGAACGAACAAGGCAGGGACATTAGGAGCATTCATAATCAATTCTACCCATTGGGATGCAACCAGAGACATCCTAAATTTTATTGCACACTGCACTTCTGATCTCCGAGCTGCAATAAAATTGCCTTAGTGTTCTAATGCCAGTCATATTTGATCATGTTCTTTAATGACGTCACAGCATTAATTCATGTGAATTCAACACACTTGTGGCTAATAATCACCTAGATTATTTTTTTAAAAAATGTTTTTATTCTCCATTTTACACCCCAGCCACAGACAGTAAACGGTAACAAATACAAAATCAATCCCCTTAACAATAACAACGATCCCATCCTCCCACCACCCCAAACAACGGCCCACCTGTCAATATATGCATCCAATAAAACAAACCCTCCCACGGTGGAAACAAAAAACAAAGGAGAAAAAGAAAAAAGGAGTCCAGGACCGCCCATGGTCACCATAGAGTCCACTAACCACCCCCCACCACCACACTCAACGGCGTCCAACCTCTGAAAGAGTACCATACATGATACCCAAGAGTTGTAAACACCCCCCTCACCCCTCTTCCAACTCCTCCCGTCCACTGCCTCTTGTAAAACTCCTCCCCCCAACCTCAGTTCCTTCCTCCCAACTTTCCACCCCGGTTAGACCACTCGGACCCTGTTCTGCCAGGCTCCAATGGCCGCAGCCCCTCCCCCCACCTCACTCCCGTTCACTGGCCGGCTTAAACCGGCCAGCATGGAGGCCCCCGCCCGGATCCCTTTCCCCTTGCCCGGTCCTAGGAAAGCCCAGAAATCCCCTTTTTAGCACACCAACCCCGCTATACACCTACACCTCAAAGAGCCCTCACTTCGAGTGAAAGTCCCATCACTTCCCTTGTCCAAATATATACAACATTGGCTTCTTTAGCCCATACACCCGCACGCAGTGAAACAAAAAAGAAGAAAATACAGTCATGAGGTTACATCGGCACATGGACATTTCTCAATTTCTCAGTTCTGCCACAGTCCTTCTGCCTTCGCAAACTCATCTTCTCCTTCCGCCGTTCCAAAATAAAAGTCCTTGAGCTTGTAAGTCACCCTCAGCTTCGCTGGATATACAATGCTGCACTGCACCTTGCTAATGTACAGTTCCCTCTTCACCCGGTTGAAAGCAGCCCGCCTCCTCGCCAGCTCCACCGTAAAGTCCTGGTATACATGTATACCAGCTCCAGCCCACTGCACCACCCGCTTCTGCTTGGCCCAGGACAGGACCTTCTCCTTCACACTGTACCTATGGAAGCACAGAGTCACTACCCTTGGCGGCTCACTCGCCTTTGGTACAGGCCTCCACGACCAATGAGCCCGATCCAGTTCATATCGGGAGGGATCCTCCCCCTCCCCCAATAGTTTCGCCAGCCTAGCGGCAAAATACTCAGTCGGCGTCGGCCCTTCAATTCCTTCGGGCAGCCCCACAATCCTCAAATTCTGTCGCCTGGATCTGTTTTCCAGGTCTTCCATTTTCCTTCGCTGATTCTTGTTAATCTCCATCACCTTCTGCATCTCCTTCCCCATCGAGGTAAGTTGATCACCGTGCTGCAATAACGTCTCCTCCACTTCCTTCAGCGCCTCACCTTGCGCCCGCACCTCCCCCACTGCACCCGCCACCGCAGTCGTCCCCGGGGAAATCACCTCCTCCACCAGCACACTCAAAACCTTCCTCATCGCCTCCAAGTGTTTTGTAAACTGCCTTTCGAATTCTGCAGCCATCACCTTGGTTATCTCTTCAGCCGTAGGCAATGCGGCCTCCCCTGGTGCTCTAGCCTCCTTTTTCCTTGGTGACTCCGTGGTGACCTCTCCATTCCCCGACGGACCCTCAGCTGTCTTTTTAACGGCCGTCTTCTTGCTGATCCTGGATATTCTCTTCTGCTGTGCCTCCTGTGTGGCTTCTACGTGCCGTCTGCCTGCTTTTTATGCATCCGCGGAGCCTGGGAGCGGGCTTAAAGCCCCGAAAATGCCGTTCCCGACCGGGAGCCCTCCGTTGCGCGGCTGCCTCCCGCCTGCCGTCACCGGGAGTGTCAATCACCTAGATTATTGAGTAACATTTTTATTATAAAATTGTAGGTAGCTGATTAAAAGGGTGTGGTATCATTTTGGTAGTTTCACAGTCTGGCACCATGCAGATCTCACTCCATGTTGATGCTGAGACCACGGTTATGGCAGATTCTCGAATTCACTAAATTACTGGAGCCCTAAAGTGCCCGTAGTTCACAATTTGTCTTCCGAACTTAAATACGGAAATATCTGCTGGTTCTTCAGATCAATCTTCTGCGTAGATTGCCATATAATCAAGATCAATAAATCATGGACCAGAATATCCCAGTTTTTAACCCTAATCTGTCAAGATCTTGCCCTTGGTAGCGCTTGAAGTGCAACAATTATCCCCCCCATCCCTGAACTAAGGAAGGGAAAAATCAGTAATTAGTTCTTACTACAGTACACTTGCACCTGCACAAAAATGTACTTATGAACATTGAGTGACGACAGGATCAGGCTTGGCTGTGATTCTCCCATGACCAAATAGCCTGTCAGCACTCCCAATGATGGTACAGAGATGAAGAATGGACATTAAACTCTACTGGAGGCCCAACTTTTCAGAGAGGAGGAAGGTAGGGGGGAAATGACTAGTCCACAGACATCCCTTGTTTTATTTATTGCTGTGAATGTTTGTCAGTTTTTTTTGGTGGGAGGGGTGGAGAAAATCAGTGTTAATTTACTGAGGGGGAGGGTGTCTTGGCTATTTGAAATGAAGGCACTGAAACCTGTTTGATCCGTATTCAACTGTGTGATTGTTATATTTTTTTTAAAATAATTTTTATTGAGAAATTTTGATTTTATACAACAATAACGCACCTTAGTAAAATACCGAAAATAACAATAATATTAACAATCATATACATTCGCCCCATCCCCATGAACAACCCAGCATTTTAACAACAACGCAAAATCGCGAGTCCCCACCCTGGCTTGACCCTGGATCCAACCACCCTCGACACCGTCCCCGCCACCCCCTTCCAGAATTCTTCCAGTGCTGGGCATGCCCAGAACATATGGGCGTGGTTCGCAGGACTCCCCGAATATCTGGTGCACCTGTCCTCACCCCCTAAGAACCTACTCATCCTAGTCCCGGACATGTGGGCCCGGTGCAGCACCTTAAATTGGATGAGACTAAGCCTCGCACATGAGGAGGAAGAGTTGACTCTCTCCAAGGCCTCCGCCCAAGTCCTGTCCTCTATCTGCTCCCCGAGTTCCTCCTCCCATTTAGCCTTCAGCTCCTCCACTGACGACTCCTCCACCTCCTGCATTACCTTATAGATGTCAGACACCTTCCCCTCTCCTACCCACACCCCCGAAAGCACTCTGTCCATCGTCCCCTGCGAGGGCAGCAAAGGGAATACCTCTACCTGTCGCCTAGCAAACGCCTTTACCTGCAGGTATCTGAACATGTTCCCCTGGGGAAGGCCAAATTTATCTTCCAGTTCCCCCAGGCCCGCAAACCTCCCGCCAATAAACAGGTCCCTCAATTTGCTGATGCCCGCCCTTTGCCATCCCCTGAATCCCCCATCCGTGCTCCCCGGGATGAACCGATGGTTGCCACCCAGTGGAGCCTCCATCGAGCCCCCTGTTTCCCCCCGATGCCGTCTTCACTGTCCCCAGATTCTTAGGGTCGCCGCCACCACCGGGCTCGTGGTATACCTCTTGGGGGAGAGCGGCAACGGTGCCGTTACCATGGCACCCAGGCTCGTACCTCTACATGACGCCATCTCCATTCTTTTCCACGCCGCCCCTCCCCCCTCCATCACCCATTTACGCACCATTGACACATTGGCTGCCCAATAGTACCCCAGAAGGTTGGGCAGCGCCAGCCCGCCTCTATCCCTTCCTCGCTCCAGGAACACCCTCCTCACTCTCGGAGTCCCATGTGCCCACACAAAGCTCAGAATACTGCCGGTCACTCTCCTAAAGAAGGCCCTGGGGATAAATATGGGCAGGCACTGAAAAAGGAACAAGAACCTCGGAAGCACTGTCATTTTGACGGACTGCACCCTCCCCGCCAACGACAATGGCAGCATGTCCCACCTCCTGAACTCCTCCTCCATCTGATCTACCAGTCTGGTAAAGTTATGCTTGTGGAGAGTCCCCCAGTCCCTGGCCACTTGCACCCCCAGGTACCTAAAGCTCTCCCCTGCCCGCCTAAGCGGGAGCCTACCAATTCCTTCCTCCTGGTCTCCAGGGTGCACCACAAACACCTCGCTCTTGCCTAAGTTTAATTTATAACCTGAGAAGGTCCCAAACTCGGCTAGTAACTCCATCACTCCCGGCATCCCTCCCACCGGGTCCGCCACATACAGTAACAGGTCGTCGGCATACAACGACACCCTATGTTTCTCTCCACCTCGCACCAAGCCTCTCCACCTCTCTGAATCTCTCAATGCCATCGCCAGCGGCTCGATTGCCAGTGCAAACAACAAGGGGGACAAGGGGCAACCCTGCCTGGTCCCTCGGTAAAGCCGGAAGTACTCCGACCTCCTCCTATTCGTGGCCACGCACGCCATCGGGGCCTCATATAGCAGCCTTACCCATCTAATGAACCCTTCACCAAATCCAAACCTCCCCAACACCTCCCATAGGTACCCCCACTCCACTCTATCGAAGGCCTTCTCCGCATCCAGCGCCACCACTATCTCTGCCTCCCCCTCAATCGCCGGCATCATAATGACATTCAGCAATCTCCGCACATTCGTGTTCAGCTGCCTTCCCTTCACAAAACCTGTCTGGTCCTCATGCACAACCCCTGACACACAGTCCTCTATCCTGGTGGCCAGGATTTTTGCCAGCACCTTAGCATCCACGTTGAGGAGAGATATGGGCCTGTATGAACCACACTGCTGGGGGTCCTTGTCCTTCTTTAAAATTAACGAGATCAGTGCCCGTGACATCGTCGGGGGCAAAGTCCCCCCTTCCCACGCTTCGTTGAGTGTCCGCACCAGCAAGGGGCCCACTAGGTCCACGAACTTTTTATAAAATTCCACCGGGAACGCATCCGGCCCCGGTGCCTTCCCTGACTGCATCTGCCCGATCCCCTTAACTAGCTCCTCCAGCTCAATCGGCGCACCCAGCCCCTCCACCTTCTCCTGCACCTTCGGGAAAGAAAGCCCGTCGAGGAACCTCTTCATTCCCCCCCTCTCCCCCGTTGGCTCCGACCGGTACAGTTCCCCGTAAAAGTCCTTGAAGACCTCATTCACCTCTACCCCCTTCCGCACCACATTCCCACTCTTGTCTCTCACTCCAGCAATCTCCTTAGCCGCATCCCGCTTACGGAGCTGATGAGCCAGCATCCTACTCGCCTTTTCACCATGTTCGTACACTGCCCCTTGTGCCTTCCTCCACTGTGCCTTCCTCCACTGTGCCTCCGCCTTTCTAGTGGTCAGCAAATCAAATTTAGCCTGCAGGCTGCGCCTCTCCCCCAACAGTCCCTCCTCTGGTGCCTCTGCATACCTCCTGTCCACCTCCAGCATCTTTCCCACCAGTCTATCCCTCTCGCTCCTCTCCCTGTGTGCCCGGATGGATATCAGCTCCCCACGAATTACTGCCTTCAGGGCTTCCCAGACCATCCCCACCTGAACCTCCCCCGTATCATTCACCTCAAGGTACCCCTCAATACTTGCCCGGACCCTCCTACACACCTCCTCCTCCGCCAACAACCCCATATCCAACCGCCACAACGGACGTTGGTCTCGCACCTCTCCCATCTCCAACTCTATCCAATGCGGAGCGTGGTCGGAGATTGCAATGGCCGAATACTCGGCCTCCTCCACTCTCGGAATCAGTCCCCTACTCACCACGAAGAAATCTATCCGAGAGTAGACCCTATGTACGTGGGAGAAGAAAGAGTACTCGCGTGCCCTCGGCCTTACAAACCTCCATGGATCCACCCCACCCATCTGGTCCATAAACCCTCTCAGTACCTTGGCCGCCGCCGGCCTCCTACCCGTCCTAGAGCTGGACCGATCCAGTGAAGGATCCAACACCGTATTAAAGTCCCCCCCTATGATCAGACCTCCCGCCTCCAGATCCGGGATCCGTCCCTACATACGCCTCATAAAGCCCGCATCGTCCCAATTTGGGGCATACACACTAGCCAGTACCACCTTCTCTCCTTGTAGCCTGCCCCTAACCATCACATACCTACCCCCCTTATCCGCCACCACCTCCGATGCCTCAAACAACACATTTTTCCCCACCAGAATCGCCACTCCCCGGTTCCTCACATCCAACCCCGAGTGGAAAACCTGCCCCACCCATCCCTTCCTCAGGCGGACCTGGTCGCCACCCTCAGGTGGGTCTCCTGAAGCATTGCCACATCCGCCTTTAGCCCCTTCAGGTGAGCCAGTACCCTCGACCGCTTCACCGGCCCATTCAACCCTCTCACATTCCAGGTGACCAACCGGATCAGAGGGCGTCCCGCCCCCCTCCCCCGTCGGCTAGCCATAGCCCGTTGACTGCCCGTCCCAGGCCAGCACCCCCTGCTCGACCCCGTCCCCATAGCGACAACCCCTCGCCTCTGTCCCCCCAGCCCCCACCAGCTCCTTCTTGACCCTACCAGCAGCAACCCGGTATTCCCCTTTCCCCCCCTCCCTTCCCCCCCAGGCTAGGAACCCTCCCAGCCGCGAACCGTCCTCCATTGTACTTCCGTGGGTCAGCTAACTTCTGCTGACCCCGGAAACTCCCGCCAATAGCCCGACCCCTCCCGAAGTGGGATCATCCCCCCTCCTGGCACCACTCCAGCGCGGGGAAGAACCAGTTAAGGCCCCGCCTCCCCCGTCACCATCTCCACCCCCCAGCCCCGCAGCACGGGAAACCAGAGGAAAGCCCGCGCTTTTGCACTGCCCCACCACACCCTTCTGACGCAGCTCCCAAATATCAGCCCCACTCCATACCCCCACTCCGGCATAGAATACAACATACCCCCCCGACCCTCCCCTCAAGATACACAGCCCAGACAATGTCCCACAGCACAAAAACAAAAACATAGCAGAACAACCCCTCCGTAAATAACCATATCGAAATTGCAAAAGTACTAAAACAAGAAGAAAACAACAGAAGAAAAAGAGAACACAGCAACAGCAGAATCCAGCACTAATATCTTACAGCCGACCTCGCAACCCCCAACCCCTAGTTCAAGTCCAGTTTCTCCGTCCGCACGAAGGCCCACGCCTCCTCCGGGGAATCGAAATAATAATGCCGGTCCGAATAAGTTACGCACAGGCGCGCGGGCGGCAACATTCCGAACTTTATCTTTTTTCTATAAAGCACGTCTTTCGTCCGATTAAATCCGGACCGCCGCTTAGCCACCTCCGCACTCCAGTCCTGGTCGATCCGCACTACCCCATTCTCCCAATTGCTGCTCTTCACCTTCTTGGCCCAGCGCAGCACGCACTCCCGATCACTGAACCGGTGGAACCTCACCAGCACCGCACGCGGGGGTTCATCTTCCTTAGGCCTCCTGGCCAGCACCCTGTGCGCTCCCTCCAGCTCCAAGGGCAGATGGAGAGATCCGGCCCCCACTAGCGAATTCAGCATTACAGCCACATCGGCTGTCAGGTCCGTGATCCAGCTCCTCAAAGCGTTCCTGCCACTTCTTGTGGAGTGCTTCGTGCCCCTTCACCTTACTCACGAGGACCACGGCCTCCTCCTCTCGTTCAATGGCCTGCGTCTGCAACTTCTTGATGGCAGCACCCTGGGTGGACTGAATCTCTGACAGCCTTCTGTTTGTTTCCTGCAGAGAGCTCAGTACTTCATCCTTGAATTCTTTAAAGCAGCGCAGGAGATCAGTTTGTTGTTTCTGGGCCCAGAGTCTCCATTCCTCTGGAGCTTTGTCGGTGGCCATCTTGGATCCCTTCCCCCGTTTTTTCTGAGGAGCTGCTGCTGTTTTTTCCACCTTTCCACTCCGAGTTCGAGTCATGGACTGCAGGGAAAGTCGTTCAGCACACCTTCCCCCACCGGGAGACGTCGAAAAATTTCCGTTTTGGGCTCTCAAAAGAGCCGAAAAATCTCTTTAAAACGGGAGCTTCCAAATGTGTGGCTTACTGCTGCATAACTGCCACTCGAAGTCCTGTGATTGTTATATTAATAAAATAAAGATCTAGGAATAACATTTGGGATAATTGCAAACGGGCACTATTTTAGAGCACCACAGGATAAGAGATTTATTTTTAATGTTGTGAACCACTCCAGGAGGTTTCTAGGCTCCCTTCTATTCTGAAATTTTGGGCACAAAAGTGCACAATTTGAATCTACAGTGAGGTTGTGATGCCCGGCTAGCTCCGTCAGTAGAGCACGGGACTCTTAATCCCAGGGTCGTGGGTTTGAGACCCACGTTGAGCGCTTCAGTTTGTTAGCTGGTTTCATGGTGTCGTGGGTATCATGTCTGCATTACAAGCAGAAGGTTCTAGGTTCGAACCCCAGTGGAATCATTTCTGGGCGGCATGGTAGCACAGTGGTTCGCACAGTTGCTTCACAGCGCCAAGGTCCCTGGTTTGATTCCCGGCTTGGGTCATTGTCTGTGCAGAGTCTGCACGTTCTCCTTGTCTGCGTGGGTTACCTCCAGGTGACCAGTTTCCTCCCACAAGTCCAGACAGATATGCTTGTAAGGTGAATTGGACATTATGAATTCTCCCTCTGTGAACCCGAACAGGCGCCAGAGTGTGACAACTAACGGATTTTCACAGTAATTACTTTTCACAGTAATTACATTGCAGTGTTAATGTAAGCCTACTTGTGACAATAAAGATTATTATAAAAAGATTATTACAATAGCCAGCTTTTTCACAATGATCAGTAGCTGATCAGCTGAGAGCTTTTTTAAAAAAAAATTATTTTATTCAAGTTTTCACAAATTTTTACCAACAAGAACAGAAAGAAATAAGAACAGTAACCCCCCCTATACACAGATAATAAATTAACAGAAATAATTAACATGAAAGCAAATATACACGCCCAATAAAGAAAAACAAACCCACCCTTCCCCCGGGTGCTGACCATCACCTAACGCTCCGCCAGGAAGTCTAGAAACGGTTGCCACCGCCGGAAGAACCCTTGCACTGACCCCCTGAAGGTAAATTTGACCCTCTCCAGTTTGATAAACCCAGCCATATCGTTGACCCAGGATTCTATGCCCGGGGGCCTCGCATCCTTCCACTGTAGAAGAATCCTGCGCCGGGCTACCAGGGACACAAAGGACAGAATACCGGCCTCTTTCGCCTCCTGCACTCCCGGCTCCAATGCTACCCCAAATATTGCGAACCCCCAGCCCGGCTCAACCCTGGAACCAACCACCCTTGACAGCGTCTCCGCGACGCCCCTCCAAAAACCCTCCAGCGCAGGGCACGCCTAGAACATGTGGCTATGGTTTGCTGGGCTCCCCGAACACCTGACACACCTGTCCTTTCTCCCAAGGAACCGGCTCAGCCTTGCCCCAGTCATGTGTGTCCTATGCAGCACCTTAAATTGAATTAAGCTGAGCCTTGCGCAAGAGGAGGAGGAATTCACCCTCCCCAGGGCATCCGCCCACGTCCCCTCGCGATCTCCTCTCCCAGCTCCTCCTCCCACTTACCTTTCAGCTCTTCCTCCGAGGCCTCCTCCCCCTCCTGCATCACTTGATAGGTTGCCGAGGTCCTCCCCTCTCCAACCCACGTCCCCGAGAGCACCCTGTCCTGAACCCCTCTTAGCGACAACAGTGGAAACTCCGCCACCTGCCGCCTGACAAACGCCCTTACCTGCATGTATCTAAAGGTGTTCCCCGGGGGGAGACCAAACCTCCCCTCCAACTCCCCCAGGGTCACAAACTTCCCATCTACAAATAGGTCCTCCAGCCACCTAATACCTGCTCTGTGCCAGCTCAGAAACCCTCCGTCCATTCTCCCTGGGACAAACCGGTGGTTCCCCCGTATCAGGGACCACACTGAAGCCCTCGCCTCCCTCCTATGCTGCCTCCATTGCCCGCACATTTTTTAAAAAAATGTTTTAAATATAATTTTTATTGGAATTTTTTACAGAAAATATAAAACATAACGACAAGCAATGAAATGCAGCAAAATAACCCATAATAAATGTATCCCATCCCCCCACCCCCCAACCCCAATGAACAACAAAAGAACTTAAAAATAAATTAAAATTAAATAAACAAACATAGTCATTGACCGCCCCCCCCCCCCTTTTCCCTCCCCCTTCCCCCCCCTCCCCCCCGGGTTGCTGCTGCTACTGTCCCTGTACCCTATCGTTGAGCCAGAAAGTCGAGAAAAGGTTGCCACCGCCTAACGAACCCTTGTACCGACCCCCTCAGGGCGAATTTGACCTTCTCGAGCTTAATGAAACCCGCCATGTCATTGATCCAGGTCTCCACGCTTGGGGGCCTCGCATCCTTCCATTGTAGCAAGATCCTTCGCCGGGCTACTAGGGACGCAAAGGCCAGCACACCGGCCTCTTTCGCCTCCTGCACTCCCGGCTCCACCCCAACACCAAAAATCGCGAGTCCCCATCCTGGCTTGACCCTGGATCCCACCACCCTCGACACCGTCCTCGCCACCCCCTTCCAGAACTCTTCCAGTGCCGGGCATGCCCAGAACATATGGGCATGGTTCGCTGGACTCCCCGAGCACCTGACACACCTGTCTTCACCCCCAAAGAACCTACTCATCCTCGTCCCAGTCATGTGGGCCCGGTGCAGCACCTTGAACTGGATGAGGCTAAGCCGCGCACACGAGGAGGAAGAATTAACCCTCTCCAGAGCATCAGCCCATGTCCCGTATTCGATCTGTTCCCCCAGTTCCCCCTCCCACTTAGCTTTCAGCTCCTCTACTGATGCCTCCTCCGCCTCCTGCATAACCTTGTAGATATCAGATATCTTCCCCTCTCCGACCCAGACCCCCGAAAGCACCCTGTCGCTCACCCCCCTCGCAGGAAGCGAAGGGAATCCCTCCACCTGCCGCCTAGCAAATGCCTTTACCTGCAGATATTGCCCGCACATTTTGAGGGTAGCCGCCACCACCGGGCTCGTAGTATACCTCATTGGGGGAAGCGGTAGCGGCGCCGTCACCAGCGCCTCCAGACTCGTGCCCACACAGGACGCCACCTCCAATCTCGTCCATGCTGCCCCCTCCCCCTCCATTACCCACCTACGTATCATCGCCACGTTGGCGTCCCAGTAGTACCCACAGAGGTTAGGCAGCGCCAACCCCCCCTATCCCTGCCCCGCTCCAGGAACACCCTTCTCACCCTCGGTCTTCTGCGCCCACACAAATCCCATAACGCTCCTATTGATCCGCCTGAAAAAAGCCTGAGGAATCAGGATAGGGAGTCATTTTGACTGACTGGACCCTACCCGCTAGGGAGAGCGGCAGTGCATCCCACCTCTTAAACTCCTCCTCCATCTGCTCCACCAGCCTCGTGAAGTTAAGCCTGTGTAAGGCCCCCCAGCTCCTAGCTACCTGTACCCCCAGGAACCTAAAACTCCTCTCCGCCCTCTTCAGCAGGAGCTCCCTAATCCCCCTCTCCTGGTCTCCTTCCCCACATTGAGCTTATACCTGGAGAAATCCCAGAACTCCCTAAGGATCCTCATCACCTCCAGCATTCCCCCCACCGGGTCCGCCACATACAACAGTAGGTCCTCCGCGTATAACGACAGCCGATGCTCTCTCACCCCCGCACTATCCCCCTCCAGCTCCTTGACTCCCTCAGCGCCATGGCCAGGGGTTCAATCGCCAGCGCAAAGAGCAGGGAGACGGGGGGCACCCCTGCCTCGTCCCCCGGTACAGTCGGAAATTCTCCGACCTCCTTCCATTTGTAGCCACACACGCCACCGGGGCCTCGTACAGCAGTCTCACCCACCTAACGAACCCCTCTCCAAACCTGAACCTTTTCAACACCTCCCATAGGTATCCCCATTCCACCCTATCAAAGGCCTTCTCTGCATCCATTGCCGCCACTATCTCCGCGTCTCCTTCCACTGCCGGCATCATTATAACATTTAAGAGCCTCCGTACATTAGTATTCAACTGCCTCCCTTTCACAAAACCCGTTTGATCCTCGTGTATGACCTGCGGCACGGTGTCCTCAATCCTCATGGCCAATATCTTTGCCAGCAACTTAGCATCTACATTTAGGAGTGAAATCGGTCTATATGACCCACACTGTAGGGGATCCTTATCCTGCTTCAGGAACAGGGAGATCAGCGCCTTAGACATCGTCGGGGCCAGAGCCCCCCCTTCTCTTGCTTTGTTGAAGGTCCTAACTACACTAGCAGCGGGCCAGCAGGTCTGAAAACTTCTTGTAGAATTCAACTGGGAACCCGTCTGGCCCAGGTGCCTTTCCTGTCTGCATGTTCCCTATCGCTTTGACCAGCTGCTCCAGTCCAACCGGCGCCCCCAACCCCGCCACCTGCTCCTTCTCCACTCAGAAACCTCAGTTTGTCCAGGAAGCGATCCATCCCTCCCTCCCTCCACCGGGGGCTCTGACTGGTACAGTTCCTCGTAAAAGCTCCTAAAAACCCCGTTGATGCCCATCACGCTTCGTACCATGCTCCCTCCTCCGTCCCTAACTCCCCCGATCTCCCTAGCTGCCTCCCGCTTCCGGAGCTGGTTCTCCAGCATCCGACTCGCCTTTTCCCCATATTCATATACCACCCCCTGCGCCCTCCTCCACTGCGCCTCCGCTTTCCTGGTGATCAATAAATCAAACTCAGCTTGGAGGCTACGTCGCTTCCTCAGTAATCCCATCTCCGGGGCCTCCGCGTACCTCCTATCTACCCTCACCATCTCCCGCACCAACCTCTCCCTCTCTCTCCTCTCCCCCCTCTCCTTGTGTGCCCTAATGGAGATCAGCTCCCCTCTAACCACCGCCTTCAGCGCCTCCCTACCACCGCAACTTGCTCCCCCCGTTATCATTAGTCTCCAGGTACCACTCTATACACCTCCGGACCCACCCGCTCGCCGCCTCCGTCAGCCAGCAACCCCACCTCTAGACGCCACATCGGACGTTGGTCCCTCTCATCCCCCAACTCAAGGTCCACCCAATGCGGACTGTGGTCTGAGATGGCTATTGCCGAGTATTCCGCGTCCTCCACCCTCGGAATCAAAGCCCTGCCCAAGACAAAAAAGTCAATCCGGGAGTAGGCCTTGTGTACATGGGAGAATAACGAGAATTTCCTAACCCCCGGCCTCATAAATCTCCAGGGGTCCACCCCTCCCATCTGGTCCATGAATCCCCTCAACACCTTGGCCGCCGCCAGCCTCCTACCCGTCCTGGACCTGGAGCGATCAAGTGCCGGGTCCAGCACTGTGTTGAAATCCCCTCCCATTATTAGACCCCCTGTCTCAAGGTCTGTAATCCGGCCCAACATACGCCGCATGAAGCCCGCATCGTCCTAATTCGGGGCGTACACATTGACCAGCACCACCTGCTCCCCCTGGAGTTTGCCACTTACCCGGGCCCGTTTGACCGGACCATTCAGTCCCCTTACATTCCAGGTTATCAGCCGGATCCAGGGGCTATTGACCAGCCACGTGCCCACGTCCCCCGCACGGCTCGTTCCCCGCAGCGGCAGATCCCGTCCCGACCCCATCTGACAGCTCCAGTTCCCCCCTGGCCCTTTCAGCAGCAACCCGGATTAGCGAACCGGTGGAACCACACCAGCACCGTGCTGGGCTTGGGCTTCCTCGCCAGCACTCGGTGGGCCCGCTCCAGCTCCAAGGGCCCTTGGAAGGACCCCGCTCCCATCAGCAAATTCAACATGGTGACCACCTAGGCCCCCATGTCCAATCTCTTCAGCCCCTCTGGGAGGCCCAGGATCCGCAGATTCTTCCCCCTCGACCGGTTCTCCATCTCCTCGAACCTCGCCTGCCACTTCTTGTGGAGCGCCTCGTGCACCTCCACCTTCACCGCCAGGCCTAGGATCTCATCCTCATTCTTCGAGACCTTTTGCTGCCCCTTGGGCCGTCTGGGACTCCAGGAGCTTGTCAAATGAGGCCTTTAGCGGTTCCAGCAGCTCTGCCTTAAGCTCCCTAAAGCAGCATTGGAGCAGCTCCTGCGCCCACTCCGTCCGCGCTGCCTGGTCCCCACCCGCCGCCATCTTGGTCTTCCTCCCTCTCACCTTTCTCTGCTCCAATGCCACTTTTTTAATATTTCCGCTCCTGGACCAATCCATACACCAGCAGGGAAATGTTGCTGTTCCCTTTCCCCACCGGGAAAAGTCAAACAAGCGCCATAGGGGGCCCTAAAAAAGCCCAAAAGTCCTATGCTAGCGGGAGCTGCCGAACGTGCGTCTTAGCTCCGCATAGCCGCAACCGGAAGTTCACCTGAGACCTTTGCTTGGCATGTGTATTGAGACATGTAATGAAACTTGATTGTCCTACAAACTGTAGTTAGTGCCTTGTGACCTTTAAAAATGTCATAATTTTGTTATCTTATATTTTCATTTTAGGTTGCAACTAACACTGAAACCAGTAAAAATGTAGGCAATGCTATTTTGTATGAAACTGTGTTAACAGTGATGGATATTAAGTCTGAAAGTGGATTGAGGGTAAGTGAGATTTACTTATTATTGATTTATCTTGTTTTGAAATATACTGAAGCAAACCAATTAAATCATTCTAACCCTGGATGGAACAATTACTTGATCATGTTATTCCAATCCTAGCTTTGGGGGATCTATTATCATTTAGTGATCCAGCAATACATGGCTTTAAATGGAAATGACCCTTCCAATGACTGCTGTTTATCTCTAAACAAAACCAGGAAATTTGATTCCATTCTTTGCTGAGTGTGTTGAACTCAGCTGCTCTCTCAGTTGGAGTGATTCATTTGGCCTTGACATCTCTGCATTAGGGAAAGTGGGATGTTAATCAGCATTACTACTCCTGCTTCCTTAGAGTTTATGTATGGGAAAGTGAAAATGGGTGAACAAAGCTAGAGAATAGCATTGAACTTAATTGTGCTATCCCTCAATCTGACATCACTCACTGGGGCATGTGTGAGAGCTCTGGCTACTTGAATAAGGAATAAAGAGCTACCGTTGAACTATTGTCAGCAACAGTGAATGCTTCAACAGGAGGGAGCTTTTTTAGCAACTACAGAGCATTATAATTCAATTTTATGGCTATCATAAATAGTTGCTTATAGTTGTATGTCTGCCTGCACAGACATACAACTTCAAACATTGGAGGCATCCAGCAGAGGTCAGTCCCTTCTTCCAAGGGGTGATGGAGTGTTTGAATGTGCATTTGTAGGTAGAAGACTTTACAATGATGGCCCATATTGAAATACCAGACCGAGCAGGAAATCTGACTTCAACGGTCTCTCAAACTGATTGGATGTCACCATCCACAGCACCACAGAGGGCAGGAAACATGAAAGCACATTTATCCAAGCGTTTGTCAATGCTTTATCTTCTTTCAAAAAAAATACAATATTTCATAAAGTTGCAGGGCATTGCTTGAGAGTGATGCCATGAAGTTGCAGGATGCAAGTTTCTACTACCATCGTTGTCACATTGCCAAGTTTATGCTCCTTGTAGGAATATCATCAACTCCTTGTGGGAATATCTGCATTAGGCGTAAGGGCAGATGTTTCCCCAATTGAGAGGGTGGGACATTGATGTCAATCATCCCTATTGTGCTCCAGTTGTTAACGAGGGAAGCACTATCAAAGGTCTGCCTTCGCAGCAAAGAAGACAAAAATATAATGTATGGATGAAAATAATATTTTAAATTTGAGAATAATAGATAATTTACAAGATAATCTCTAGATCAAAGGATGCTATTTATGATCATGAAGCTCATTTATTATTTGAGCCCCCACATGAGGCTAATAATCGTAATATTTGCGACATGGCTTTTGCCTAACTTCTTTTGATAATGGTGTGCAGTTCCATTGGTGTCAGCAGCCACAGAACATAGGCTATAGCACAGAAAGAGGGCATTCAGCCCATCGTGTCTGCGCCAGCATAAAGAAACGCAATAAAGAAACTAGCCGCTCACTTTAATCCCACTTCCCAACACTGGTCCGTAGCCTTGCAGGTTGCAGCACTTCAGGTGTAAATCCAGGTATCTTGAAAATATGTTGTGTTTCTGCCTCAACCACCAATTCGGGCTGAGGGACCATTCAATAGGTGAAAAGATTTTCCCATGTCCCTTCTAATCCTTCTGCCAATCACCTTAAATCTATGCCTCCTGGCAATTGAATCCTCAGCTAGGGGAAACCTGTCTTTCCTGTCTACTCTATCTAGGCTCCTCAACTATGTACACCTCAATTAGGTCACCCCTTAGCCTCCCTCCTCTGTTCTAAGGCAAACAACCTGAGCCTATCTAATCTTTCCCATTGCTGCAATTTTCAGGCCCTGGCAGCATTCTCGTGAATCTTTTCTGTACTCTCTCTCGAGCGATTATGTCCTTCCTGTGATGTGACCAAAACTGTACACAAAACTCCAGCTGTGACCTAACCAGCGTTTTATACAGTTCCATCATTACATCCTGGCTTTTGTATTCAATACCTCGTCCAATAAAGGAAAGCATTTGTTATGATTTCTTTACCACCTTATCCACCAGTCCTGTCACTTTCAGTGACTTGTGGGCATACACTCCCAAAGTCTGTCACTTACTCTATTATTCTCTCAATATCCTCTTGTTTATTATGTATTCCCTTGCTTTGTCTGCCCTCCCCAGATGCATAACCTCATAATTCTCCAAATTGAATTCCATTTGCCACTTTTCCACCCACTCAACCAAACCATTAATATAATTCTAGAGACAACAGCTATCCTCTTCACTACTCAGCCAATGTTTGTGTTATCTGAAAATTTCCCAATCATCCCTCTGCATTCAAGTCCAGATAATTAACATATGAAACAAACAGCAACGCCCCTAACACTGAGCCCTGTGGAATGCCGTTGGAAACCATTTTGTATTCGCAGAAATATCCATTGACCATTACCCTTTGTTTCCTGTCCCTAAGCCAGTTTTGGATCCAACTCCCCACATTTCCCTGTATCTCAAAGGATTTCATTTTTCTGAACAGTCTGCCAGGTGAGACCTTGTCAAATGCCTCACTAAAATCCATATAGCCAACCTCCACTGCATTGCCCTCACCAATCCTCATTACTTCCTCAAATTATTTCCAGTTAATAACACATGATCTTCCCCTAACAAAACTATGCTGACTATCCCTGATCAATTCATGCCTTTCCAAGTGACAGTTTATGTTGTCTCTCAGAACTGTCTCCGATAATTAGCCCATCACTGAAGTCCTGGATTGTGTCAAGCTTCTTGAGTGTTGGAGCTGTTCTCATCCAGGCAAGTGGAGAGTATTCCAATACACTCCTGACTGGCCTGTCCCTCACATGTTTTTAAATAATGCTGCAATGTTTGCAGGTCTGCAATCCCCAGGCACTTTGCCTGTATCTGGTCAGGATTGGAAAATGATCCTCAGGGCATCCACTATTTCCTTCCTGGCTTCCTTAAACAGCCTGGAGTGCAATTTGTTCAGTCCTGGTGATTTATCCACCATCAAAGGTGTCAGTCCCTCCAGTACTTCTCATTTATGTTTATTGTATCTAACATTTTACACACTGCACGAGAATGTCTGCATTATCCACCCCT
This sequence comes from Scyliorhinus canicula, assembly GCF_902713615.1. NCBI lineage: Eukaryota > Metazoa > Chordata > Chondrichthyes > Carcharhiniformes > Scyliorhinidae > Scyliorhinus > Scyliorhinus canicula. The sequence continues at coordinate 135,574,902 of NC_052152.1, read as the reverse complement.
TGGTGAAGACCAAAACAAGATATTCAATAATCTGCCCACATCTTCTGCTTTCATGCATAAGTTTTCTGATTTTTTTTTTTACACTTTTGATAAGACCTACCTTTTCCTTAATTATTCTCCTGCTCTTAATATACTGGTAAAACATCTTTGGGGTTTTCTTGGATTTTACCTGCTAATATTTTTATTATATTCATTTTGCTTTCCTAATCTCCCTTTTTATCTTACTCCTGTATTTTCAATAGGCTTTCTACAGCATTAAGATTTTTGTGACTGTCATCAGCTTTATTTTTCTGCTTGTCTTACCCTGTATGCTTCTTGACAACCGGGGGCTCTAAATTTGGCAGTACCACCCTTTTTCTTTGTGGGTCATGTCTACAATGTGCCTGTAGAATCTTGCTTTGAATCCCTCCCACTGATTTGACAATGTTTTTCTTGTAGCTGTGCAGTGCACTTTTGCCAGTTCACGTCTCAGCTTTGTAAAACTTGTTCTTCCCTCAATTTGGAACTTTTACTCCTGTTCTATCTTTGTCCTTTTCCACAATGGTGCTAAGTCTAACTGTACTACAGTCACTATCTCCAAAATGGTCCCCCACTGCTGCTTCTGCACTTGCCCAGCTTCATTTACCAAGAATGAATCTAGAATTGTGCCTGTAGGAATCTACTGTTGGGGTTAAGTGTAGTCTCATATACACTTCAAAACTCAGTAGAAATTTAAGTTACACTTCTCGGATGCAAAATAAAAATCTTTCATTGTGTCTATTGATTATAAATAAGAGACTGAAATCTTCTTGCTGTTACAAATCAAATGTTCTCAATAAAGCCTTTGCCAGCAAAGACTGAGAAATAATTGGCTTAATGGTTTACAACAGATTTAACTTTAAAAATACAGTAATGGTTCTTTACTTAAAGCAAAACAGCTTGCATGAACTTCAAGAGTTAAAGTGGAAATATGAAAATACGAAATAAGGATAGCGAGTAGTTAGGTAAAAGGTATAGAGTGATCCTGGATGGAAAATGGCTGCCCAGACCTCTACATTTAAAGAGAATGTTATCAGTCTGACTCCATCTGTCCCTACCCCTGCAATGTTCTGATTGGTTTGGATGGGTTTCAAATCCATTTGGTTGGATGGTTAGTTGTCAATCATCAATGTGAAGCATATATTCGGATTTGTTGCATTTTTAGATGTTTGTGTGTGTTGGAATGTGATAAAAAAATTTAATCGATTCTAGCTTTCACTGGTTTTATTGCTGACTGCACTATTATCTGTGTTCTGAACAATGGTGGGTTCATGTAGTCATGACGACCTTGATCAGATTGTGGTATGGCTGCATAACTTTTGCAATTCTGTTCATTAGACAATGGTCAGTTTATAATATCTGTAAAATGTTGCATAAGCTTTAGCTAGCTTTTGAATGTTCAAATGCTGTGCATTGCCACTGCAAATTCTGAAAGCTGTGTGTTTTTGTAATGATGAAATTCATTTTAAAATGGATTTTAAACTGGGCTTTAGTATTTACATTAAAATGGCTAAATCAATTACCCTTTTACCTATCAGAAATAGCCAGTTCCCTTCATGCCCCCTCTCATTGGACTTCTTATGTGTTGGCTAAAAATGTTATCTGGAATGCAGTTCAAGAATTTAGTGTCCTCTATGCCCTTCACACTGTCCGTACACCAATTGCTATTGGGGAATTTGAAGTCTCCAATGATTATTGCCCTGTTGTTTTCGCACTCAGAAATTTGCCTACATATTTGCTCTTCTAACTCCCTTCCACTATTTGAGGGCCTATGGTACATTCCTAGTACCGTGGTTGCCCCTTTTTTATTTCTGAGCTCAAACCATATGGCCTCATAATGCTTCATTTAGTGTGCCATTCCTCCTCGTCGATGTAATTGATTCTTTAACCAATAATGCTACTTTGTTTTTTTATTGATTTACGCGATGTGGGCATCACTGACTACACCAGCATTTATTGCCCATTTCTAGTTGCCTTTTAGAAGGTGTGGTGAGCTGCCTTCTTGAACCGCTGCAGTCTCTGAGATGTAAGTACCCACTGTGCTGTTACGGAGGGATTTTAATCCAGTGACAGTGAAGGAATAGTGATATATTTTCAAGTCAGGGTGGTGAATGACTTGGGAGGGGAACCACCAGGCATGGTGTTGCCAGATATCTGCTGCTCTTGTCTTTCTAGATGGTGGAGATTGTGAGTTTTGAAGGTACTGCCTAAGGAACTTTGTGCTTTCCTGCAGTGCATCTTGTAGATGGTAATCATGACTGTCATTGTTCATCAGTGGTGTAGGGAGTGAATATTTATGGAAGGGGTAGCAATCAAGCAAGCTTCTTTGTCCTGGGTAGTGTTGAGCTTCTTGAGTGTTGTTGGAGCTGCACTCATCCAGGCAAGTGAAGTGTATTCCATTACACTCCTGACTTGTGCCTTTCAGCTGGTGGACATGCTCAGGGATTCAACAATGGTAATGCCATTGAACGTCAAGGGGCAATTTTTAGATCCTCTCTTGTTGGAAATGGTCATTGCCTGATACTTGTGTGGAGTGAATGTTACTTAACCACTTGTCAGCCCAAGCCTGGATATTGTCCAGGTCTTGCTGCATTTGAATATGGACTGCTTCAGTACCTGAGGAGTCAGGAATGGTGCTGAACATTGTGCAAACATCCCAACTTATCTTGTGATGGAAGGAAGGTCATGCCCACCTTTTAATACTCGTCTATCCTGCCAGAAAACAAAATATCCAGGATGCTGAGTTTCCATTTTACCCCTCTAAGTTTCTGTTAAAGCGATGATATCATGCTACTGTCTGATCATGCTGCTGTGTGTATCTGTGACCATAGCGCATTGGCTTTATTTGCTATACTCCTTGCATTTGCATATATACCTTTTTAACACTACCAAACCCCTGTGCTGTACATTTTCTAACCTGTTCTGTTTCTGTGTTTCGGAGTCGCTCACTAATTTTCTATCTCCCATTCCCTGCTCTCAATTTGCCCTGCTCTCAATTTGCCCTCTGGTTCCCAGCCACCCGCCAATCCAGTTTAAAACCTCCCCTCCCTGCACCAACAGAACTAGCAACCCCCTTTAGAGGATGTTTGTCCCAGCCCTATACTTTGTCATAGTATTTCTAACCTGATCAAACTCTGATTCGCCTTTTATGGTACACAAGTGCTTCCAGCTCTTTTGGCGCAATAACCAGTCTGTCACCACCTTCAGGGGAAGGTCCATATTTCTGTCAAGCACTTAATTGCCTGAATTGGTGAAACAAATGGGTAACAATTGATAAATATGTTTATTGAATCATATGTCGGTTGTGAATGCTGTAATAACCAAAGTTTTGTGTTTTTTATTCTCAGGTTCTAGCTGTAAATATTTTGGGTAGATTTTTATTAAACAATGATAAAAATATTAGGTAAGTCTTCTTAGAATTGTGTTAAATGGAAAACGTGGCCCTGTTTCTGTCCGGTTTTTCCTAGGTAAAACTAATAATGGGAACCTCAATCCTGTGCTTTTCAGCGTCATGCCCCAGCAGCCAGCAATGTTCGAAAATATTACTGTTGCATCACTGGAATAGTGAATTAAAGGTTTTCCCTTTAACTGTGCAATAATTTGTAACTCTTCATTATTGAAAAATGTCTTGCTATATTTCAATATGAATGATCAGAATTGAAACTAATTGGGACGGCACAGTAGCACAGTGGCTAGCACTTTTGATTCACATTGCCAGAGGCAGGAGTTCGATTCCTGGCTTGGGTCACTGGGTGCAGAGTCTGCACGTTCTGTGTCTGCGTGGGTTTCCTCCAGGTGCTCTGGTTTCCTCCCACAAGTCCTGACAGATGTGCTTGTTAGGTGAATTGGACATTCTGAATTCTCCCTCCTTTTAACCGAAAAGTCGCCGTAGTGTGGTCACTAGGGGATTTTCACAGTAACTTCATTGCAGTGTTAATGTAAGCTGACTTGTGACACTATAATAAAGATTATATTATTAACAAAGATATATCCAGGATTCAGTGATATTAATCATTAAAATAAAAATATTCTGTAAAATTCAATTAGTGCTGGGTTTAAAGTATGACTTCAGTTTTACAAAGGTATGATGTAAATTGGAACCGAAGATTTGCAAGCTGCAGGTTAAATGTTTGATCCTCCACTTGCTCAGTTTCTGTCCTTGTTAATGAGGGGTTAATCAAATGGACTCTCTTTATATTACTTTAAACTGTGTACAATATCTTTTCAATTGTAACTGTTCTTGTTATCTGTTTGATTAATCCTTTGGGCATAACCTGTAACAAGGCCGTGGGAGGAATGTAGGTGTGAGAACTGCCTCTTGTAGATTACTTGTGTGTTAACTTCACATAGACACAGGAAAGATCTGACAGTTTTATGGTGGTTGTATTTAAGCATAAACAGCTGTACGCAAAGATCACCTGGGAAAGCGATAGGTTTGAAAGGGATATGGCATAGAATGGAAAAAAACTAGCACCTGTGCAAGAGTGTCATAAAGCCTTTGACCGTTTATAAATTTATGCAATTGACTTTTAAAATAATTTTTATTGTCACAAGTAGGCTTACATGGACACTGCAATGAAGTTACTGTCCCTAGTCACCACCTTCCGGCGCCTGTTCGGGTACATGGAGGGAGAATTCAGAATGTCCAATTCACCTAACAAACCTGTCTTTCGGGACCTGTGGGGGAAACTGGAGCAACCACAGACACTGGGACAACGTGCAGACGCCACACAGACAGTGACCAAGCTGGAATATAACCCGAGACCCTGGCGCTGTGAAGCAACTGTGCTAGTGTGCCACTCGCTTGAGTTTAAGGATTTGATTAACAGATCAATCATGATTTGTAAAACTGAAATCATTTAAAAAAAATAAATTTAGAGTGCCCAATTCATTTTATCCAATTAAGGGGCAATTTGGCATGGCCAATCCACCTAGCCTGCACATCTTTTGGTTGTGGGACAGATAGTGACCCAAGCCGGGAATCGAACCTGTAAATGTTAATGGGGTGAGATGAAGTGAGATGGGTTGAGTTAATGGGAAGAGATGAAGTGGGCAGCACGGTAGCATTGTGGTTAGCGCAATTGCTTCACAGCTCCAGGGTCCCAGGTTCGATTCCCGGCTTGGGTCACTGTCTGTGCGGAGTCTGCACGTTCTCCCCGTGTGTGCGTGGGTTTCCTCCGGGTGCTCCGGTTTCCTCCCACAATCCAAAGATGTGCAGGTTAGGTGGGTTGGCCATGATAAATTGCCCTTATTGTCTAAAATTGCCCTCAGTGTTGGGTGGGGTTACTGGGTTATGGGGATAGGGTGGGGTTGTGGGCTTGGGGAAGGGTGCTCTTTCCAAGAACCGGTGCAGACTCGATGGACCGAATGGCCTCCTTCTGCACTGTAAATTCTATGAAAAAAAAGTGTAAGAAAACTGATGGAGCGTAAATATCAGCACAGACTGAGCCTGCCAACCTGTTACTATGCTGAAAATTGTGTAGGGTAAGACAGACATCTCTCGGGTGTTTAAACACAGCTGAGTACTTGGTAAGCTAGTTGTTTTCCACTGAAATTATGCTCCGTAGATCGCCCCATACAGGACTAAAGTTGGCTCCTCTTCATGTTTGAGAACTCCTCCTCCAAAATTAATATCCTTTTATTTAATAACTGAAGAACACCCAGAATATAACTTGGTTTCCTTTTTTTTAAAAATTCCAAATGCAGAGTGGCCCTTAGTTTACTGTAACTCAATGATTTGTGTTCCCAGCATTAATGCGTGAAATTTTTTTGTTGAGCGGGCGGTTCCTTTTTCTGAGTAAATTTCAGTCTTGTATGACAAAAGTCTTGTTCCTGTATTTTGAGCATATGCTTGTTTTGTGGGGCTATACTACTTCTCCTTTCTAAAGCAGTTTATTCTTGTTCCAGTAAGTAAATGGCTTATGCTTGAGGCTTTTATGTTCTCTCGCTGAAGGTACGTTGCATTGACGTCACTGTTGAAGATGGTGCAAACAGACCACAATGCGGTTCAGCGACACAGGAGTACAATTGTGGACTGCCTTACAGACATTGACATCTCCATTAGAAGGTAATAGTCAAATGACTTGAAAAGCAGAACTTGACCTATTGATAATGGGTTAATTTTAGTTTCTCTGCCAATATAATCCCTTGACAGGCTGTTGTTTTTCGGTTTCGGTGAGAAGATGTGTTCATCTTCAGAACGGTCGTGTGTTTGAGCTGGAAATCTTTCCGCTTACAATGTACTTTCTCAGCACCAGCTTTTTACCTATTATAACTGATTAGATTCCTCCTGGAGTAACAAATAGTAGTTGTTTTTCTCTTCCTGCTGCTGGCATACAGGTGCCCTTTGAGTGCTTTGCCCATGTGCCTTGTTGCAAATGAGCAGAACTATGATTGCTAGCAGACTACTTGGTCATAGAAGGCATCACAGAATACTTTTTTGAAGCAGGAGTAATCATATATTACGCTGGAGTCAGCACTCTAGCTAATTTCACTCTTCCCTCAACATCCTAACAGATTTATTTTAAGTGTCTTCTGCCACTTTGCCTGAGATTAGATAACTCATTAGAGATGTGGAATTGAACCTGACACCTCTGAGCCTGCATGGCTCAATTTCACCCTTTATTATCAACAGAACTCTGGACAAAATGGAGGTAAGTAGCTTATCTTTGGAACTTTGCTGAATTTATCTCTCATCAGTCCCCTCCAGCTGCACACACTTATGTCTGTAATTAGGTCTGTTTACTTGTAGCCACATCCCAGCACCCCCAACTATTTCCTGCTAGCCTGTTTCATTATTTCCAGCAAACCTATTTATTGTATTATAAATCCAATCTTTTTATAAATCAAAATATTTACCATTATCAATCCCATTTTTAGCATCCTCCGTAGCAACAGACTTTAACTGTTTCGGCCTGGTCTGCACACAAAGCTATGTCTCAGAAATTAAAGCAGTGTCACCAAATTCTCTGAATTATATACAACCTCTTAAATTATAACTGTTCTTTTGGAAGGTCAAATTAGCAATCAGTCACTTAAGTGATTGTTCCAAGGAACAAACTTTATTAGTCCGTGTCACCCTTGGATAGGGACTCCCCATTATAGACACTTTGATCACATTTTGGATGTCAGTGAGACTTCCTTAGCACTGGCCTGTACAAGATACCTTTTGAAATGATTTGAGTCAAGACAAGCAAATTGAGCAGGAAAGGACAGAGTTTAAAAGTGCACCAGTGGATAATGTCCATGTAAGGAATAGTAGTTTAAAAAGGGTCACAGGCAGTTTATCTGATTGTACGGCAAGTAAACAAATGAGTGCAAAATAGGTTTGATCTAATTGCCATTACAACACAGAGACATGGTTACAAGGCAACCAAGGGTGAAAAATAATATTCCAGGACCGGCAACATTTTGAAAAACAGGCAAAATGGAAAAGGAGGAATAGCCTGAATGATGGGAGATAAGACCATCAGAATTAGGCCATTCGGCCCATCGAGTTTGCTCTGCCATTCAGTCATGGCTGATATGTTTCTCATCCCCATTCTCCATCCTTCCCATAACCATTGGTTATTAATCAAGAACCTATCTATCTCTTGTCTTAAAGACACTGAGTGATTTGGCCTCCACAGCCTTCTGCGGCAAAGAGTTCCACAGATTCACCACTAAGTTGGTTCCAGGGATGAGAGTTTAGAAGAATGAGAGATGACACCGGTTTCTGAAGGGACTTGACAGGGTAGATGCTGAGAGGTGTATCTCCCCTGCTGAGGAATCTCACGCACAAGTCAATGATTCAGGGCTTGGGTGTGGGGACATTTCTTCACTTGGTGGTGAATTTTTCGAGTTCTTATCCCATGAAGTTAAGATGCTCTATTGGATATTTTTAAGGCTATGCTAGACAGGCTTTTGGCCTCAGGGAATCGAGGGATATGGGATTAGGTGGGAAAGTTGAGTTAAGGCAGATCATCAGCTGCAGTGACATTGAACAGCAAAGTAGGCTTCAGAGTCTGCACCTGCTCATAACCTTTATGTTACGTTCAAACTGCATGCTCCGGTTGGATCAGTACAGTGTAAGTCCAAATATATGTCTTTGAGGAGTAAATTAAACAGGCAGCAGGGTAGCATGGTGGTTAGCATAAATGCTTCACAGCTCCAGGGTCCCAGGTTCGATTCCCGGCTGGGTCACTGTCTGTGTGGAGTCTGCACGTCCTCCCCCTGTGTGCGTGGGTTTCCTCCGGGTGCTCCGGTTTCCTCCCACAGTCCAAAGATGTGCGGGTTAGGTGGATTGGCCATGCTAAATTGCCCGTAGTGTCCTAATAAAAGTAAGGTTGGGGGGGGGGGGGGTTGTTGGGTTACGGGTATAGGGTGGATACGTGGGTTTGAGTAGGGTGATCATGGTTCGGCACAACATTGAGGGCCGAAGGGCCTGTTCTGTGCTGTACTGTTCTATGTTCTAGGCCACCAAAATTAATAGGGGAAGTGTTGTAAACTGTTCTGGGCTGGTGCCTGCATCCTCCACTGTGGACAGTAGGCAAAGATAGACAATAGCAACTTGCATTTATGTAGTACATCTATGGAAATGTGGCAGAGCTATCCGACAGACCCATCCGCTGATTCATAGATCATAGAATTTATAGTGCAGAAGGAGGCCATTCAGTCCATTAAGTATACCCTATCCCCGTAATCCAGTAACCCCACCTAATCTTTTTGGACACAAAGGGCAATTTAGCATGGCCAATCCACCTAACCACATCTTTGGACTGTGGGAGAAACCGGAGCATCCGGAGGAAGCCCAAGCAGACACAGGGAGAAAGTGCAAACTCCGCGCAGCCAGTGACCCAAGCCAGGAATCGAACCTGGGACCCTGGAGCTGTGAAGCAACTGTGTTAACCACCATTACCATGCCCCCTTCCTATGGAGAAGGAAGGTGTGTAGAAGACAGTGATGATACGACATATTTTCGAGGTAGATGTGTTCTTAGGCAGTTCCCTTTGCACCCCACCACCGGCTTGATTCTTGTAGTTCCTCGGCAGAGCTCATGTATTAATTTTTGTCTGCCGTGGTTGGTAGTCATGATTCTGGTACAGTGCTCCAAAGAAATTGGAGAGCGTCTTAATGAAGAGTTTGTTTTCTGAACAAATCCATCTGTCATCTTGCTGATTCATTAGCATCCATGATCCCTTGTATCATAGTACAGGCCAGTCATTGAAACCACAAAGAGCTATTGGAAAGTGCTTCTCCTTGTTTCTTCTTTCCTTGCCACCCATAGATGATTAGAAATAGGATTTCCCCATGGAAAATTTCCAGAGACATTTTAACATATGACTTGCTCAAAATCTCTCATGTTCATTTCAGGAAGTCCCACCTGCAGAGTAACGCTCTCCCTACAGATTTGTACATAAATCACAGAAAAAAAGTTGGTAAAGTCGCCATAGTCCCAGATGACCATAGGCTGCTTTCTCCTTTGATGGGGGGGAGCTGACTGGTGGTGATTTAACTTGAGGATCACCACACATCAGGCAAAGAGCAAGTTTGAAAAGGCGGGTCTCCATGAATAACCTCAACCGGTATGAGAATTGAAACCCATGCTGCTGGCCTTGCTCTGTATCACAAACCAGCTGTCTAGCCAAGTGAGCTAAAACGGCCCCCATCACATTAAAGCAGCTTTCGTAGAATTTCTCATGATTGCTGCCATGTGGGTAAATCCAAATAGCAAGTTATCAACACCCTTTCCAAAATAAATGGTATGGAGAATCCATCTAAAATCAATGGAACCTTCTGGTAATCCAGCCACCGATTTGGCAGACATCTAAGGGAGCACCATCGAATAGGATGTTAATCTGATCTGCTCTCTCCATACATGAATAAAAACAGGGCTGTGCAGTTGATCTCAAAGATCTAAATGGCTTGGAAAAGCATACTGACAAGTTTATAGGTAGAGTTTGCTCACCAAAGATCCAAAAATTTGTAGAAAAAAAGGGGAAGTCAGAACAGATGCACAGGATATGGGGGCAGTCAGAAAAAACTTTCCTGCCTACTTGCCTACCCTTTGTAAGGCCATTTCATAAAATGTGTGTCACCCATGCTGTACAACCAAACCTATCCAATCTTCCATCACAGCGTTGACATTTGTGTTTGCTATTTATTTTTCCATTTAACTTCAAGATAAAACTGACAACTGGGATTTTATATAACGAGAGAAACAGACTGTACAATTGGTGTCATACTTTAATACTGTGCATGGGCTTTCCAGAGGCAACTCTGCATGGGATGTATATCATTCAAAGAATGAAATGGACTCTGCAAATAATTTAAACTCTTTGTTGCTTTGTAATCATTGCCATGTTCTATGCACTGTTCTATTCCAATAAAAACGTGAAATTGCTTGTTAATAACGTGCAATTAAACGGAAGACGTATTCAGTCATTTACTAGATTTCTCTGTGCTGATACATTTGGTCTGTTTTTCCTGAGCTTTGAAGGAAAACTTTTAAAAATTGCATCAGAGAAAATCCTAAGCGTCGTCTAGTGGCAGGAAATGGTTTTGGAGCACATTGCACCATCTACCATTAGGCTTCAAAAACCTTGTTGAGGTCCGTACTTGTTTAACTCAGAACTGACTGAATAGATATTGTACCAATTATTATGTGCCTCCTTCCAGTTTTAATTCAAATCTTTTGGTCTTTGTCACATGAAGGCGTGCAATGGATCTGTGCTTTGCCTTGGTTAATGGCAGCAATGTCCGAGGAATGATGAAAGAGATGCAATACTTCCTGGACCACTGTGACCCAGAATTTAAGGCTGACTGCGCTTCTGGAATATTTCTGGCAGCAGAAAAGTAAGTGAAGGAAAGGAAATTGCAATCCTAGCCAGAATCCACTGTTTTGAAAATGCTGTCCGTTTTTTTGCTTTTATATCAGCCTGATATACTCCAAAGCCAGGATGCAACCATAGAATATTGGTTTGTTTTTGATCTAAGCATGCAGTCATCTGGCGAATCTTAGCTAGTGTCCAATTAATATGCAACTTTGAATTTTAACTCGTTAAATGACATCCTTTCCCTTGATTCCGAAAAGTCCATTTTTAATTTTATTTGCCTTAAGTAAATCTCCAAATCCCTGTATTGTGTAAAACGATCTCTACCAAATCCAGGACCGTATACTGCCCTCCTCTGACCCCAAACAGGAGAGAATCCTCTCCAACAAGGAACATGGCAGCACCATTGGGAAAGCTGGAAAAAAAACCTCTGAACAAAGATCTGCACCTGGAGTTACCTAAACGTGTCCATGTCTAACAGCCCAAAATTCTCCTTCAGCTCCTCCAAGGTGGCCAGCCACTCCTCCAAAAATATATCCCTCACTCTCTCCAGTCCCTTCTCCTTCAATGCACAAAATGTGGCATCCAGCCGTGCCGGCTCACATAGGTGGTTCGAACAAATGGGGGAGCCAGCCTTGAAGCTGCCCCCAATTTAAAATGCTGGTGGAGTTACCTCTATATTTTTAGAGTGGCCGCCACCACTGGATTCGTTGAGTAAATCACACACAAAATATTTGAATAGGGTGGGAATGAAAGGATATGGACTCCGTAAGTGCATACGGTCTTAGTTTAGGCAGGTACCATGGTCGGCGCAGCTTGGAGGGCAGAAGGGCTGTATTGTTCTTTGTACTTTGCTAGCGCCAATGGAAGTGGTGCTGTTACCAATGCCCCCAATCACGTTCACCTCCATGACTCTGACTCCATCTGAATCCAGAGAGCCCCTGGGTCCCCGGACCTCCCCAACACCTCCGCATTAGCTGACCAGTAATAGTATGGCAAAATTGGCAACGCAATGTCCCCTGCCTGTGTCTCCCTCTGAAGCTGCCCCCTCCAAATCTTCAGGGCTTTACCTGCCCAAATAAAACCAGAAATAAGCCACATGACCTTCAGAGGCAGGGACACTGGGAGACGCAAAGAAAAATAGAATATCGGCAAGATGTTCATCTTGACCGATTGGATCCGGCCTGCCAATGATGACAGGAGACAAACCCACCTCTGCAAGTCTACCCACTAGGTTTGTATAGTTCAACCTCCAAATACCCAAGTCCACCCAATGTGGAGCATGGTCTGAAATAGCCACCACCGAGTACTCTGCCTTCCTCACCGCGGGCCCCCCCAGGTATGCGTAAACTGCCATGGGTCCACTCCTCCCATCTCTTTCATAAAGGCAGACAATAAAGTTGCTGTAAGAAAATATGTTGGAAAATCTTAGCAGGTCTGGCAGCATCCGTAGGGAGAGAAAAGAGCTAACGTCAGATCTTTTCCTCAAGACAATGTCAAAAGATCTTTCTTTCTCAGAGAACACTTCTGTAAAGCAAATATTCCTGAGTGCCAATGCTTTAACAGTGGGTTGAGAGTTTAAAAAAATATATTTTTATTCCCATTTTTCACTTTATACAGTTCAAAATAATAAAGAGTAAACACTGTTGCATGCATAAAAAACCAACAACATAAAGTAATCCTTCACAAAACCTGAACCCCTCCTTTCCCTGTCACCCATCACCCCTTAACAACTAAGGTTTACCAATTCCTTGGAAAAAAAACAGAAGGCTGCCATCTCCAATAGAACCCTTCAATTGCTCCCCTCACGGTGTACTTGACTTTCTTGAGCTATAGGAATTCCATCAGGTCACCCAGCCACACCGAGGTACTAGGTGGAGATGACTACCTTCATCCCAGCAATACTTAACGCCGGGCAATCAGTGAGGTGAAGGCCAGGACATCAGCTCCTGTCCCGTCTGCAACCCCGATGGGTCTGACAGCCCAAGTATGGCCACTAAAGGATAGGGCTCCAACTCAATCTTCAGAATCGCCAACATGGTGCTAAAGAAGGAGACCCAAGAACTCACAAGTTTGGGACAAGACCAGAACGTTTGCGTGTGGTTACCTGGACCGCTTGAACTGTGCTCGCATCTGTCCACTACCGCTGCAAAGAAATGACTCATTCTGAACTTGGTCAGGTGCGCCCTAGAAGTTACCTTAAGTTGAATCAAACCAAGCCTCGCATATGAGAACATGGAGTTCACCCTGCAAAGGTCCTCGCTCCACACCTAGTCATGTACTATCGGCACAACTCCTCCCACCTAGCAGTAACCCTTTCCACTGACACCGAATCTTCGAACAAATTCCATCTGTAAATACTGGAATTCCACCTCTCCTCCTACCCTGCGAATGAAAAACCCTCTCCACCAGAGATGTAGAGATTCCCTTGCCCCGGGGAATGTCCAGGTCATCAGCATACAGGTGCACCCTATGCTCCACCTCTTTCCTGATTATCCCTATCCACTGACCCGCAGCCTTCTAAGTGATGGCGAAAGGCGCTATTGCCAATGCAAACAAGAGAGGGGACAGTGGACACTCCTGGCTCAAACCACTATTTAGTTGAAAGTAACCCGAGCACATGATATTGGGGCAAATACGAGCCAAGGGAGTTTTGTACAACAGGCGTATCTAAAAAACAAACTTGGGCCCGAACCTCTCCAAAACCGCAAAAAGATATGCATTCGACCCTATCAAATGCCTTTCTGGGATCTAACGAGACGATTATCTCTGGATTGGGCCCCTCAGATGGAGAAAGCAATCGCCACACATTGGACGTCAATTGCTGGCCGTTGACAAATCCTGTCTGATCTTCCCCAATCACCTGAGGAAGACATGGTTCCAACCTCAGCGCTAGCATCGTGGCCAATATCTAGGTGTCCCATTAAGTAACGAAATACGGAGGCACTATCTGTATTTTGTGGCGTCCTTATCCTTTTCCAATAGAACCCCTCCCCACCCTCACCCCACCCCACTCCGACCACCACCTCAGGCGGCTCTGGACTATAAAAGTGTAAAAAGTTTCAAAGGCTCCAGTAACTCTGTCCGGGGCGAACACCAGCCTACCACCCGAGTCTCTGACCTGGATAATCTCCTGGGAGGCCGCCTGTTGCCTCAGTTGACAAGCCAAGATGACTGACTTCCCCATATTCATACGTAAAACCCCTTGAGCACTGAAATTGACGCACCACCATACTGCATCTGCAGCTTTTTCCTGCTTGCTAGTCTACTTCTGAATACACTTAGACAGATCAGGTTTGTTACCAATTTACCCGGGAAAAAACAAGGATCTTGGCAGAGCTACCTTGTGTGCAACCTTCTCCTACACACTGCCACCAGTTAGTCCCAGTGGATTGAGAGGTGAGATGTTTTTTGTTGCTTGATGTTTAAGTGGGAATAAAGATGGCGGGGTGTTAAGGATATTGTATTCACTGTATTGAGTAATATTGTTTAGAGTAATTGTAAGTAATTTTTTTGGTGTGGTGTTAAAGATATTTTAATACTGTGTTAGTAATAAAGTTTGTTTTTAATATACCGTGTCCCTAATTCTTTGTGCAATCACTCATGGAGCGAGGTATCCTTTCCTCTCAGTCTTACAAATTAAAATAGAATATTGGGGTTCCTGTCCAGTATCCTAGCCACTCTTAAGGTCTGGGCATGTAATACTGGACACTGCAGCTCTTTTTCTCTATAAAATATCTACTATATTCTTTTCATTTAATTAGCTAAACACAGACACATCATGTTATCCATAATGTCTTTTCCAGATATGCACCAAACAAGAGATGGCATATCGACACCATCATGAGAGTGCTCACCACAGTATGTATTGCCTCCGAACAATTTCCTTCAATTTTTGCTCCTTTAATTCTTAGAATGTTATGGGTTGAATTTCAGTGCTACAATGTGTTTATTTTACTTCATTTCACAGGCTGGTAGTTATGTTCGAGATGACTCGGTGCCTCTGTTGATTCAACTCATCAGTAGTGCAAATTCCCTTCATACATTCAATGTGCAGAGGCTTTATCAGGCCATAAGGGTGGATATTTCACAGGTAGGTAATAAGTATTAAGCAGCTCCATTGCAAAAATAATGGTCTGTCTTGGATCAGAGTCAACATTAACAATTGGAACTTTAAAACTATTGATGTAGAGATGATTACAAAAACTCCGAACTAGATATGAAGATTGGTAGAGTTGTGGATAGTGAAGAGGGCTGTTGTCGGCTGTACATAGATAGGACGCAGAGCTGGGCTGAGAAGTGGCAGATGGAGTTTAACCCTGAAAAGTGTATGGTTGTCCATTTTGGAAGGACAAATATGAATGCGGAATACAGGGTTAACGGTAGGGTTCTTGGCAATGTGGAGGAGCAGAGAGATCTTGGGGTCTATGTTCATAGATCTTTGAAAGTTGCCACTCAAGTGGAGAGAGCTGTGTAGAGGCCTATGGTGTGCTAGCGTCCATTAGCAGAGGGATTACATTTAAGAGCCGTGAGGTGATGATGCAGCTGTACAAAACCTTGGTAAGGCCACATTTGGAGTACTGTGTGCAGTTCTGGTTGCCTCATTTTAGGAAGGATGTGGAAGCTTTGGAAAAGGTGCAAAGGAGATTTACCAGGATGTTGCCTAGAATGGAGCGTAGGTCTTACGAGGAAAGTTGAGGGTGCTAGGCCTTTTCTCATTAGAATGGAGAAGGATGAGGGGAGACTTGATAGAGGTTTATAAGATGATCAGGGAAATAGATAGAGTAGACAGTCAGAGACTTTTTCCCCGGGTAAAACAAACCATTCCAAGGGGACATAAATTTAAGGTGAATGGTGGAAGATTTGGGGGGAGGTCAGAGGTGGGTTCTTTACCCAGAGAGTAGTGGGGGTATGGAATGCACTGCCTGTGGAAGTAGTTGAGTCGGAAACATTAGGGACCTTCAAGCAGCTATTAGATAGGTACATGGGTTACCTATGTAGATTATGGGTGTAGATTAATTTGTTCTTGATCTAGGACAAAGGTTCGGCACAACATCATGTGCCAAAGGGCCTGTTCTGTGCTGTATTTTCTATGCTCTAATGCCACCTGCACTTGATGTGGCAAATGCATCTCCGTAATAGCCGTTGAGTGTGAGGAGTTTGATGTATGAGATATTTAACCCTGTTTTTGTTACCTATATTAAACAAACCAGAATAACATATTAAGCAGGCATTCTGCTTATAAACCATTTAACTCGTAGCTTATCAACGGTAACACAAAATGGACATCAAGCATCCTGTAATACTGTGCATGACGGAGTAACATAGTGACCAAAATAATCATCTCGGTTATAATGGCTAGTAGAGGTCACAGGTTTAGATGGTGCTGGTTGAAGAAGCCTTGGTGAGTTGTTGCAGTGTATCTTGTATATAGTACACACTGCTGTCACTGCATTAGTAGCCATGATGTGGAGATGTCGGCGTTGGACTGGGGTGAGCACAGTAAGAAGTCTTAAAACACCAGGTTAAAGTCCAACAGGTTTGTTTCAAATCACTAGCTTTCGGAGCACTGCTCCTTCCTCAGGTTCACTTGAGGAAGGAGCAGTGCTCCGAAAGCTAGTGATTTGTAACAAACCTGTTGGACTTTAACCTGGTGTTGTAAGACTTCTTAATGCATTAGTGGTGAAGGAAGTGAATATTTAAATTGGTGGATGGGGTGCAGATCAAGCAGACTGCTTTGTCCTACGTGGTGTCGTATTTCTTGAGTGTTGATAGAGCCGCATACGTTCCAGGCAAGTGAAGAGTTATACCATAGCCCTAACTTGTATCTTGTAGATGGTGGAAAAGCTTTGGCGAGTCGGAAGGTGAGTTACTTGCCACATGATTCCCACCTTCTGACCTACTCTTGTGGCCATAGTATTTATTTGGCTGGTCAGTTCAGTTTTGGGGTCAAATGTAACCCCCAGGATGTTGATATTGGAGGATCTGGTGATGGTAATGCCATTGAATGTCAAGTAGAGTTGGTTGGAGTCTGTCTTGTTGCACACTGTCATTGCCTGGCACGTGTGGCACGAATGTTACTTGCCACTTATCAGCCCAAAGCTGAATCTTGCCCAAATATGCTGCATATGGACATGGACTGCTTCAGTATCTGAGGAGGTGCAGGTAGTATTGCATACTCTGCAATAATCAGTGAACATCCTCACCACTGAGGATGGCTGGGCCTAGGACACTACTCTGAGAACCTCCTGCAACACTGCCCAAGGAGTGAGGTGATTCATCTCCCAACAGCCACAATCATCTTCCTCTGTGGGGGCAGCATGGTAGCATGGTGGTTAGCATCAATGCTTCACAGCTCCAGGGTTCCAGGTTCGGTTCCCGGCTGGGTCACTGTCTGTGCGGAGTCTGCATGTCCTCCCCGTGTGTGCGTGGGTTTCCTCCGGGTGCTCCGGTTTCCTCCCACAGTCCAAAGATGTGCGGGTTAGGTGGATTGGCCATGCTAAATTGCCCGTAGTGTCCTAAAAAGTAAGGTTAAGGGGGGGGTTGTTGGGTTACGGGTATAGGGTGGGATACGTGGGTTTGAGTAGGGTGATCATTGCTCGGCACAACATCGAGGGCCGAAGGGCCTGTTCTGTGCTGTACTGTTCTATGATCTGTGCTAGGTATAACTAACCAGTAGAGAATTTTAACTCCTGATTCCTATTGACTTCAATTTTGTCCGGTTTCCTTTTTTTATTTGTTTACGGGATGTGGGTGTTGCTGGCTGGACCAGCATTTATGCCCATCTCTAGATGCCCCAAGGTGAGCTGCTGCCTTGAACCCTGAAGGCCCTGAAGTGTAGGTACACCCACAGTGCTGTTAGGGAGGGAGCTTCAAGATTTTGACCCTGGGACAGTGAAGTAACGGCAATATATTTCCAAGTCAGGATGACGAGTGACATGGAGGGAATTCTCCAGGTGGTGATATTTCCAGGTATCTACTGCCCTTGTCCTTCTAGATGATGGTGGTCGTAGGTTTGGCAAGTGCTGCCTAAGGAAGCTTGGTGACTTCCTGCAGTGTAACTTGCAAATATACACACTACTGCCACTGTTCAGGAGTAGTGGAGGGAGTGAATGTTTGTGGATTAATAATCTTCTTTAATATCACAGGTAGGCTTGCATTAACACTGCAATGAAGTTACTATGAAAATCCCCTAGTCGCCACATGCCGGTGCCTGTTAGGGTACACTGAAGGAGAATTCAGAATGTCCAAATTACCTCACAGCATGTCTTTCGGAACTTGTGGGAGGAAACAGGAGCATCCGGAGGAAACCCACGCAGACAAGCAATTGAGCAAGTTGCTTTGTTCTGGATGGTATTGTGCTTATTGCATGTTGCACTCATGCAAGCAGGTGGAGAGTATTCCATTACACTCCTGACTTGTGTCTTTTGGATGGTGGACACGCTTCGGGGAGTCAGGAGATGGGTTACTCGCCGCAGAACATCTAGCCACTGACCTGCTCTGGGAGCCACAAATTTTTATATGGCTAGTCCAATTCAGTTTCTGGTCAGTGATAACCCCCAGGATGTTGATAGTGGGGGAAGATCTATGATTCAGCGAAGGTAATGCCATTTAATGTCAAGGGGCGATAGCTGGATCCTCTCATGTTGGAGATGGCCATTGCCATGTTACTTACCACTTGTCAGCATAGGCCTGGATATTGTCCAGGTCTTATTGAATTTGAACATAGACTGCTTCAGTATCTGAGAAATCGTGAATGATGCTGAACATTGCGCAAGCATCAGCGAACATCCCCACTTATCACCTTGCAATGGAAGGATGGATTATCATTGATGAAGCAGCTGAATATTGTTGGGTCTAGGACACTACCCTGGGGAACTCCCTGAAGTGATGTCCTGGAGCTGAGATGATTGACCTTAAATCACAACCATATTTGTTTGTTCCTAGTATGACTCCAACCAACATTCCCCCTGATTCCCATTGACTCCAGTTTTGCTAGGGCTCCTTAATGCATTGATGTCAAGGGCAGTCACTCTCAGCTCACCTTTGTCGTTTAGCTCTCTTGTCCATGTTTGAACCTAGGCTGTAATAAGAACAGGAGCTGAGTGATCCTGGCAGAACCCAAACTGGGTGTCTGTGAGAAGGTTATTGCTGAGTAAGTGTTAATAACCCCTTCCATTGCTTTGCTGGTGATCGGAAGTAGACTGATGGGGCAGTAATTGGCCGGATTGGATTTGTCCTGTTTTTTGAGTACGGGACATACCTGGGCAATTTTCCACATTGTCGGGTAGATGCCAGTGTTGTAGCTTTACTGGAACAGCTTGGCTAGGGGCATGGCAAATTCTAGAGCACAAGTCTTCAGTGCTATTCCTGGAAAGCTGTCCAGGCCCATAGCCTTTACAACATCCAGTGCCTTCAGCATTTTCTTGATATCACATGGAGTGAAGCAAATTGGCTGCAGACTTGCATCTGTGATGGTGGGGATCTTTGGAGGAGGCTAAGATAGATTATTCATTCAGCACTTCTGGCCCTGAAGATTGTTGCGAATTCTGCAGCCTTATCTGTTTACTGATGTGCTGGGCTCCTCCATCATTGAGCATGGAAATACTTTTGTATCCCCCTTGTTTAATTGCCCGCTACCATTAACAGTTGGATGTGGCAAGATTGCAGAGCTTAGATCTGATCCGTTGGTTGTGGGGTCACTTAGTTGTGTGACTTGCTGCTTATGCTGTTTGGCACAAGAGTAATCCTGTTTAGTAGCTCTACCAGGTTGATTCTTCATTTTTTGGGTATGCCTAGTGTTGTTCCTGGCAAGTCCTCCTGCACTCTTCATTGAACCGGAGTTGATCCCTTGGATTGATGGTAATGGTGGAGTGGGGGATATGCTGGGACATTGAGGGTGCAAATTGTGGTTGAGTACAATTCTGCTGCTGATGGCCCACAGCGCCTCAAGGATGTGTAGTTTCGAGCAGCTGGACCTGGTTGAAGTCTATCCCATTTAACACTGGTAGTGCCACACAAAACTATGGAGGGTATCCTCAATGTGAAGACGGGACTTTGGCTTCATAAGGACTGTATGGTCACTCCTACTGATACTGTGATGAACAGATGCTACTGATATTGTGATAGACAGATGCATCTGTGGCAGGCAGGTTGGTGAGGTTGAAGTCAAGTATGTTTTTCCCTCTTGGTTCCCTCACCACCTGCTGCAGTCCCAGTCTATCAGCTGTGTCCTTTAGGACCCGGCAAGCTCAGTCTGTGGTGGTACTACCGAGCCAATCTTGGTGGATATTGAAGTACCCCAGTACATCTGTGCCCTTGCCACTGTGCTTCTTCCAAGTGGTGTTCATCATGGTGAAGTACCGATTCATCAGCTGAGGGTGGGCAGTCTGTGATAATCAGCAGGAGGTTTCCTTTCGCCTGGTGCCATGTAACTTCATGGGGGTCCAAAGTCAATGTTGAGGACTCCAAAGGCAATTCCCCCATGACTGTATACCCCTGTGCTTCCACCTCTGCAGAGTCTGTCCTGCCAATGGGACAGGACATACCCAGGAATGGTGGTGGTGTCTGGGATGTTATCTGTAAGGTTTGATTCTGTGAAGTATGTCTACAATTGGGTGTTTTGACTGGTATGTGAGACAGCTCTCCCAATTTGACACAAGCCTCCAGATGTTAGTAAGGAGGACTTTACAGGGTCGACAGGGCTAGGTTTGCCGTTGTCGTTTCCCGTGCCTATGCCGATACCGTCCAGTTTAATCCTTTTTATTCCATTTGTAGTAGTTGAATACAAGTGAGTGGCTTGATTGGCCATTTCAAAGAGCAGCAAGAGTCAACCACATTGCTTTCAGTCTGGAGTCACATAGAGGCTAGATCAGGTAAAGATGGCAGGTTTTCTTCCCTAAAGGATATGAATGAACCAGATGTGTTTTTAAGACCGTTGGCAATGGTTTCATGGTCCAAATTAGACATTTAATTCCAGATTTTTGTATGGGGTTTGAAATTCAACCATATGCCATGGTGGGATTCGAACCCGGGTCCTCCGAGCATTTCCCATGGTCTCTATATTACTAGTCAACAACGAAACCCCTATGCCACTCCCTATCTGTCATTAATACCGCAATCTGCCAAATGCTACCTTGATGTTTAGGGCAGTCACACTCATTTAATCTCTTGAGTGCAGCTCTTTTGTCCAGGTTTGCACTAAAGTGGTCAAAAGCAGAGTGGTCCTGGCGAACCCAAACTGAGCATTAGTTAGCAGGTTATTGATGTGTAAGTGCCACTTGATACCACTGACATCTTCTATCACTTTGTTAATCAAGAGGATGCTAATGGAGCTATAATTAACTTGGCTGTCTTTGTTTTGCCTTTTGTGTGCATACCTGGGCAAGTTTCCACATTGCCGGTTAGAAGCCAGTGTTGTAGCTGTACTAGGATAGCTTAGCTAAAGGTGCAGCTAATTCTGGAGTGCAAATCTTCAGCACTGTTGGTCAGGATGTTGTCGGGAATATAGCCGTTTTCGTATCCAATGCTTTCAGCCATTTTGTGATATCGTGATATAATGTGGTATGAATAGAAATGGCTGAATATTGGCAACCTCCCCACCCTTTTCTTTTTTTGCTCTTTTACTTTTTGCATACTTTCCCTTTCTATCCACCACTCTCCTAAGTCAGTGATGCAATTATAATTTTGTAGGTTGCTCTCAAGTCTGATTTACTATGAAATTTTAAAATCCATTCCCTGAGGAACCTTGAAGCATTCAGTAAAAATTTAATCTCATTAAACAGTACTTTTCGTAATCCCATAATTTAGTTTTCATATGTTCTGTTACATGCTTTATCTGTGAATGTACGAGTTAAAATGAACTTGCCTGAAAATGATCTGGTCTATATTGAGCAGATGTGTTTGAATTTTGATCCGTTCTGTTTTGCAGCAACCCTTGGTACAAGTGGCACTGTGGTGTATTGGAGAATATGGGGATCTTCTGCTGCCAGGAAGGTTTGAGGTGGAACCGCTGGTTCAGGTGTGATTATGTGCATCAACAATATGAGCTCACTGGGAGGACTTATCTTTACCTGAGAGTCAATGAAAGCCTCATACAACTGCATTGCAACTGATTGATGATGCTTTCACTTCTTTAATACTCTAGTGACCACTGAATTATTTCTTTGTATTTGGATTATGCAAGGACAATATAAGGTTAGAGAGGTGACATTCTTAGAGCTATTGCATTAATATTGTGTTACAGAATAATCTTCTGATCTCTTGCCCCTCCATGTTCCCTCTTTCTGGGTCTGAAGCTACCTTTCACCTAGTTCACTGTCATGTCCTTCACTCCTCTGATTCTCAAACCTTTTGTACACCAGCTACGCCTATTTACTTCATTATTAGTGCTTCAGAAATGTTGATTCTCCTCTTTGGAATAACCTTCCAAATCCTCGCCACCCCTCTTTCTCCCTTTTGAAAGACTACTCAAAATCCCTCTTTTTAACCAAGCTTCTGGTAACTTCTGCAAACCTTGACATCCAAACTAATTTCTTTATTGTTCCCTGTCCCTATTTTCTTCCCCCGCCCCCAGTCTCTTTCATAAAGTAGCTTTTGACATTTCTCAAGTAGTTTTTTTTATAAATTTAGTGTGCCCAATTCATTTTTTTCCAATTAAGGGGGAATTTTGCGTGTTCAATCCACCTATCCTGCACATCTTTGGGTTGTGGGGGCGAAACCCATGCAAACACGGGGAGAATGTGCAAACTCCACACAAACAGTGCCCCAGAGCCGGGATCGAACCTGGGACCTCGATTTCCCAAGTTAAAGGAAGTATATAAATGCAAGCTGTTGTACCAGTAGGAAGAAAGTGCAAAGCAGTGGCTGGGGCTTCATTTTGGGGGCAAGAGGTAAAATTGGGGTAGAGTTAACCCGGGGCTCCCTGACGTTGCCTTCAACTGAAATGGAAGGATCGAGGATACAACCTTGACCCCCTGAGGGAGAATGATCATTAACAGCCTGTTCAGGTGAGCGTGAAAAAGTTGAGAGGAGCTGTTGGGAACAGAGGAGAACTTGGGGGGGTTTAAACTAATTGGGGGGGTTTAAACTAATTGGGGGGGTTTAAACTAATTGGGGGGGTTTAAACTAATTGGGGGGGTTTAAACTAATTGGGGGGGTTTAAACTAATTGGGGGGGTTTAAACTAATTGGGGGGGTTTAAACTAATTCAGCAGGGGCATGGGAACCTGGATTGTAGTTTTGGGGTGCGAGAGATTGAGAGTAGAGAGGTCAGGAGCACAGTTTTGACTTCGCAGGAGGGCGGCAGTGTTCAGGTCTGTGGTTTGAAGTGTGTCTATTTCAATGCCAGGAGTATACGAAATAAGGTAGGGGAACTGGCAGCATGGGTTGGTACCTGGGACTTCGATGTTGTGGCCATTTCAGAGACATGGATAGAGCAGGGACAGGAATGGTTGTTGCAGGTTCCGGGGTTTAGGTGCTTTAGTAAGGTCAGAGAAGGGGGCAAAAGAGGGGGAGGTGTGGCGCTGCTAGTCAAGGACAGTATTACGGTGGTAGAAAGGATGCAAGATGGGGACTCTTCTTCCGAGATAGTATGGGCTGAGGTTAGAAACAGGAAAGGAGAGGTCACCCTGTTGGGAGTTTTCTATAGGCCACCTAATAGTTCTAGAGATGTAGAGGAAAGGATGGCGAAGATGATTCTGGAAAAGAGCGAAAGTAACAGGGTAGTTGTTATGGGAGACTTTAACTTTCCTAATATTGACTGGAAAAGATATAGTTCGAGTACATTGGATGGGTCGTTCTTTGTACAATGTGTGCAGGAGGGTTTTCTGACACAATATGTTGACAGGCCAACAAGAGGTGAGGCCACTTTGGATTTGGTTTTGGGTAATGAACCAGGCCAGGTGTTAGATCTGGAGGTAGGTGAACACTTTGGAGACAGTGACCACAATTCGGTGACCTTTACGTTAGTGATGGAAAGGGATAAGTATACCCCGCAGAGCAAGAGTTATAGCTGGGGGAAGGGCAATTATGATGCCATTAGACATGACTTAGGATGTGTTGGTTGGAGAAGTAGGCTGCAAGGGTTGGGCACACTGGATATGTGGAGCTTGTTCAAGGAACAGCTATTGCATGTTCTTGATAAGTACGTACCAGTCAGGCAGGGAGGAAGGGGTCGAGCGAGGGAACCGTGGTTTACCAAAGAAGTGGAATCTCTTGTTAAGAGGAAGAAGGAGGCCTATGTGAAGATGAGGCGTGAAGTTTCAGTTGGGGCGCTTGATAGTTACAAGGAAGCGAGGAAGGATCTAAAGAGAGAGCTGAGACGAGCAAGGAGGGGACATGAGAAGTCTTTGGCAGGTAGGATCAAGGAAAACCCAAAAGCTTTCTATAGGTATGTCAGGAATAAAAGAATGACTAGGGTAAGAGTAGGGCCAGTCAAGGACAGTGGTGGGAAGTTGTGTGTGGAGGCTGAGGAGATAAGCGAGATACTAAATGAATACTTTTCGTCAGTATTCACTCAAGAAAAAGATAATATTGAGGAGGAGAATGCTGAGACCCAGGCTATTAGAATAGATGGCATTGAGGTGCGTAGGGAAGAAGTGTTGGCAATTCTGGACAAGGTGAAAATAGATAAGTCCCCGGGGCCGGATGGGATTTATCCTAGGATTCTCTGGGAAGCCAGGGAAGAGATTGCTGAGCCTTTGGCTTTGATTTTTAGGTCATCATTGGCTACAGGAATAGTGCCAGAGGACTGGAGGATAGCAAATGTGGTCCCTTTGTTCAAGAAGGGGAGTAGAGATAACCCCGGTAACTATAGGCCGGTGAGCCTCACGTCTGTGGTGGGTAAAGTCTTGGAGAGGATTATAAAAGATACGATTTATAATCATCTAGATAGGAATAATATGATTAGGGATAGTCAGCATGGTTTTGTGAAGGGTAGGTCATGCCTCACAAACCTTATCGAGTTCTTTGAGAAGGTGACTGAACAGGTAGACGAGGGTAGAGCAGTTGATGTGGTGTATATGGATTTCAGTAAAGCGTTTGATAAGGTTCCCCACGGTCGGCTATTGCAGAAAATACGGAGGCTGGGGATTGAGGGTGATTTAGAGATGTGGATCAGAAATTGGCTAGTTGAAAGAAGACAGAGAGTGGTAGTTGATGGGAAATGTTCAGAATGGAGTTCAGTTACGAGTGGTGTACCACAAGGATCTGTTCTGGGGCCGTTGCTGTTTGTCATTTTTATAAATGACCTAGAGGAGGGCGCAGAAGGATGGGTGAGTAAATTTGCAGACGACACTAAAGTCGGTGGAGTTGTAGACAGTGCGGAAGGATGTTGCAGGTTACAGAGGGACATAGATAAGCTGCAGAGCTGGGCTGAGAGGTGGCAAATGGAGTTTAATGTGGAGAAGTGTGAGGTGATTCACTTTGGAAAGAATAACAGGAATGCGGAATATTTGGCTAATGGTAAAATTCTTGGTAGTGTGGATGAGCAGAGGGATCTCGGTGTCCATGTACATAGATCCCTGAAAGTTGCCACCCAGGTTGATAGGGTTGTGAAGAAGGCCTATGGTGTGTTGGCCTTTATTGGTAGAGGGATTGAGTTCCGGAGCCATGAGGTCATGATGCAGCTGTACCAAACTCTGGTACGGCCGCATTTGGAGTATTGCGTACAGTTCTGGTCGCCTCATTATAGGAAGGACGTGGAAGCTTTGGAACGGGTGCAGAGGAGATTTACCAGGATGTTGCCTGGTATGGAGGGAAAATCTTATGAGGAAAGGCTGATGGACTTGAGGTTGTTTTCGTTAGAGAGAAGAAGGTTAAGAGGTGACTTAATAGAGGCATACAAAATGATCAGAGGGTTAGATAGGGTGGACAGCGAGAGCCTTCTCCCGCGGATGGAGGTGGCTAGCACGAGGGGACATAGCCTTAAATTGAGGGGTAATAGATATAGGACAGAGGTCAGAGGTGGGTTTTTTACGCAAAGAGTGGTGAGGCCGTGGAATGCCCTACCTGCAACAGTAGTGAACTCGCCAACATTGAGGGCATTTAAAAATTTATTGGATAAGCATATGGATGATAAGGGCATAGTGTAGGTTAGATGGCCTTTAGTTTTTTTTTCTCCATGTCGGTGCAACATCGAGGGCCGAAGGGCCTGTACTGCGCTGTATCGTTCTATGATCTATGTAATTCTTTCACTGCTATTCAGAAAGAGCTGCTTGCTTTTTGAATTAAAATGAAGACTCTGTTGCACTTTGAAGTTAGGCAGTTAGCTGAACTTCACAACTTTCACCACTAATTTACCAGTTGTGTTTTTGACTGAATATCCACAACAGTACTATTTTTTTTCCTCTGGGGCCTGGAATTCCTACTGAAGTTACTGTGGATGATTGGGTGACCCTGTGGAAATTTTACCACTTAGTTGATAAATTGTGGCAATTTTAGTAAATTGAAGGATTTTCTTGTGGACAGTGTTATGGGCAACTCAGAGCATTACCTTTTGCCCAACCTCGTACTCGACGGGATTTACTTTCCCGTCGAAGGAGGCCTTGCTCTGTTGTTACCGTTTTCCCACCTTAATCGCTGCAGCTGGTTGTCCTGCCTATAAGTTTTGTATAATCCCCTTGACGGCATTCTTGTGGGTGAGGGCCGTGACTTCAGGCCCTGATAAATCCAACCCCAATAGAGGTTCGATTTCCCGCATCGGTCGCCCGGTCATTAAGATGTGGACAGTGAAAGTGATGGGACTAGACAGTGGGGGCGATTCTCCGCTCCGCGGACCAAGTGCCCCTGCCGTCGTGAACCCCGTCGCATCTGACAATGGCACGAACAGGGGCCAGCACGGTGCTGGAGTGTTTCACGCCACTCCAGTGTCCCTACGTGATGCCAAATGGGCGCCACGCCAATCCGCGCATGCACAGTTGGGTCAGCTCAATCCTGCGCATGCACAGTTGGGCCACGGCATCCTGCGCATGCGCGGGAAACTTCTTACGCGCGCCGACGCAATATGGCGTGGGTGTTCCGGGGCTGGCCGCAGCGAAAAGTAAGCCGGGGGGGGGGGGAGCGTGGGGGAGAGAGGCCGGGCCAGACCCCTTCGGTGCCGCCGCCGCCGCCGCCGCCCCCCCCCCCCCCCCCCCCCCCCCACACACACAGGCCGCCCCACGAGCGTTCCGCAGAGTTCCTGCCAGCAGTAACTAGGGGTGGACAGCACCGGCGGGAGCCCATCCGGCCTGGAGAATCGCCGCTCGCCATTTGCGGCGATTCTCCGAGTGGCCCGGCGCAATTCGCACGGCGTTGGTTTGGGGGGGGGAGAATCACGTTGCTGGGTCGGGGTGGTGTGGCGCCCCAGCGATTCTCCTACCCGGCGTGGTGGGGGGGCCCAATACCGCCCAGTGTTTCTCACTACCATTAGTATGAAGGGCAGGACTTTATTCCAGGAATGGTTGTTCTGCTGAACGATTTTGGGGATCATGTCTTTCAGGGTGTGGTTCATTCTCACTATAATGCCACTGGATTGGGGGTGGTATGCTATGTGAAATCGCTGTTTTACTCCAAAGTGCTCCACCATTTGTCAAAGGAGGTGCGACATACCCTTCCTGAATCTGTTTGCTGCTTTGGACCTGTTTCAGGTCTTTGACCTTGGTCTGACTGACAGTAACAGCTTCAATGCGTTCAGTGACGGATGGTTGCCAAAATTCTCCCTCCCGGGCTCCTTGTTTGGCTAAACCATCTGCTCTTACATTCCCAAGTGTGGAGATGCGTTAATGCGCCTTGACTTTGATTATTCCATACCCTCTGCCTTGGGTGGTCTGGAAAATGAGTCTCAATAGTGGGGCTGATGGCAAAGGCTTTCCATCCGCCGAGATAAATCCCCTTGCTGCCCGGAGGGACATAAAATCCGTTAAACTGTTGCAGACATGCATACTATCTGAATATATGTCTTGTGGTGTGGAAAACTGGTCGGGGCAGCTCACTATGTAAGCTATTGCAGGAAGTTTGGGCCTATCTCCCTCAGGGGCTTGTTTTCGTAGTCTTCCACATAGATGCCACATCCTGTTTTCCTGTTTCCGTCCTCCACCATGGAAAATCCATCAACATAAATCTTTAAGCTGTTCTGAGTCTGTCGGGCTCCCCTGATTTCTCCCCCCATTTGTTTAGGCAGAAATGGCCCTTCGGGGTCATTTACTGCAAGAATCAGGCATTTGTGAGGCTCCCCCCTATACGCTATGTTGTCTGCCAGGAAGGTGGAGGGTCGGGCATGTTTCACTACAATGTCCCGGCCTTGGAGCATAAGTGACCACCTTGCTATCCTGCTCTGGCTGACTGCCCCGTCCTTTACCCGCCCGTTCAGCAGCAATTGTATCGGGGTATGTTCAGTGAGGATGGTGGGGGGATTTAGGCCAACTATGTAATTTGGACAAGCGAAGATGATACTTGTTTTTCTGAACCAGTTCTCAGCTGTAAATCAAGTTCCTTTAGAACCCTTTTCGAAAGTCTGTTTTTGGAGCAGCTTCTTTTGTGACCTCTCTGGGTCTTTTCCAATCTTCCTTCTCCTGTACCTGTTCAAACCAGGATTCTTCCTCTTTCTGTCTGAGCTCTGCCCTGCCCTTTAAACAAAGGGTCTCTCTCCTGGGATGCTCAGACTTAAACCCATCAGCGTTATCTTGACTGTTTTATTTCCCACTCCCGTTTATACAAAAGAACAGAATCATGCTATTGATATGCAACTACCTTCCCGTTGACTGACAAAAGAGACCATCGGACTCTGTGATGGGCTAATAGCTGGTCAGACAGAAGTATCCCAAAAGACCAAGGGATCTCAAGTGAATCACCCTTGCTGAACCAGTCCATCCTGTCCAGACTTCATCATCGATTAGTTTGAAAAATGTGCACTGTTGGTTAATTTGTGATGTATTTCAGTTATGTTAACAATATTCAGATACTTAAATGTTAATTACAAACTCGACAAAACAGAAACCACAGTTGCTGAAAATGTCTCGACGCATTTAAATAATGTTAAATATGTGATTTAACCTCCCTTGGTACCCAGGTGTGACTTGAGTGTATAAGTGATGGATGTGGAAGAAGTAGCCCACCCACAAGAGCCTGCTATCAATGCTTTAATGCTCTTTTGAGCTGGCAGAAAAGTGTGGCTTATTCTCACCCTCTCCGTAATCCACTTGACCATAACACAAAGCCTAAAATGAGGGCTTTAGTAATATAAAGCTGGATTGACCAGCTGATCTTTTCTTGCCCATCATTTTTCTATTAGAAGAGGAAAGATTAAATGCTCCATTGAATTGTCAAGAGTTCTGTGCTTAAATTAATATTAAACTATATTTGGGAATTTTGGCTTGTTTACAATTGCAGAATGCTGAAATTGGGCATTTATGCTGTGTCTATAACATGACATGGTGTTCTGAGCTAGATTGTCATGTCACTGGTGAACCATATTTTTCTCAAATGGAAATTCTTTTCGATAAAAGACACATTTTCTTAGGCATTGTTTGAGTCCTGTAGCTTTTATTGAGCTCCCTGCAGGTACTCCGCATCTCCTGTCTTGATTTTTTTCAAACATTATTATTAAGGGGCAATTATGCGTGGTCAATCTACCTACCCTGCACATCTATTGGGTTGTGGGGGTGAGACCTACACAAACACTAGGAGAATGTGCAAACTCCACACTGACATTCCTGTCTTGATAACGCTAATGACTTTCTTGCTTTCCTATTTAGGATCCAGAGGAAGAGGTTTTGGATGTTTTAGAAAATATTCTGCAGTCCAGTCTCTCGGCACTTACAACACGGGAATATGCATTGACCGCCATTATGAAGCTCAGCACACGACTGCAGAGCAGTACAAAGTAAGTAGAGTTTGGTATCTCACTCTTGCCTCCTTCTAAAACATTCAAAATGCACAATTGATTTTCTTTCCATCCTTTTGTGCTGATTCAGCACACAAATTCTGAAAATATTGAAAGCCCTTGTTAATACCTATTGAGAAGTACTTTATACCAGGTCAAAGGAGTTAGTTGTCAAATGCCTCTTCTGCTTCCAAGTTATTTTCACAAGACTGTAACCTGATCCCGAAGTAATTTACAATCACCATTGTTCAACTGAGAGGGCATCCAACAGAGGGTTGCAGTGAGAAGTGACTGAGGAGGATTCTGGGAGAAGACGGCTCGCTCACCACAACTGAGAAAGGGATTGCGCAGAACCTAATGGACCTGGTATATATGTGACCCAGATGCTGGATAACCTGGTCGAAAGGGAGAGTTTCCCCAAACCTCAGGAGATACAGAGGCCATAGGTCAGTTCATCTGAAACCTAAAGCGGGAGAGCAACCAAGAGCCGTAATATCGAAGCTGCACGGATACCAGGATCTGGAGAAGATCCTGAACTGGGAAAGTCACACGCTGTCTTGCCAGTGGGAAGGCCGTTCAATCCGAATTTACTAAGACATTGGGCAGGCCTGGCCAAGTGCTGTGCTGAATTTAATACGGCCAAAGCAGCCTTGTACGAGAGTGGGGTGTAAATCGAGATGCTGCCCCTGGCCAAACTGGGTAATCTTCCAGGGGAAGGAATTCTACTTCACTGCACTGGCCAAGGCGGACTAGTTTGTGCGCAGACACAAGCTGGGAAGGCAGTAGCCGTGATGATGAGCTTGTTTTAAAAAGAAAGACATTTGCGCAGGACAGAACTGCCTCGCTTTCAATCCAGCTTTAAGTACCAGGAAGGAGTGGGTAAGAGTGGAGAGGTGCAGAAACTTGGGGGGGGGGGGGGGGGGGGGGGGGGGGGACATAACAGCTGCGGGAAGATGGGGATCACTTCCCAGTTGAGGGCGACACCACACTAGCGAGCAAGCAAGTGCAGGGAAATACTGGTGAAAGGGAGGCCGTGGCAGAGTTCCCGACAGGGAGGAAGTGTCTGGCAGAGGAAGGTTGGACAGCCCTAAAAATGGAGAGGAGAAAGGGGAAAGATAGGAGGGGGGGAAAGTTTGGGGGGGGGGGGGGTCGGGGAGGGGGTGCAGGGGCACAGAGAGGGGAGGACAGGCCCAAGAAAGGGGGGGGGGGGAAGAACGCGATGGTTAGTGGTAGTCTGGAAGGAGCACCAGTGGTCCTCGTGAACGTGTGCGCTCCCAACTGGGACGACGCGGAATTCATAAAGAAAGGCATGGCAGAAAACCCCGACATAAATACTTTAACCGCGTACAGGTCCAGCCCCAAATTGGGGAAACTAATGAATTATGGCAATGGAGCTGAACAACCTCGAGAAGCAAATGGGGGAAATGGACCGATGGAGGTTCACGCACCCAGGCGAGAAGGAATTTTCTTCCTCCTCCCAAGTCCACAGCATCTACCTGAGGTTTGGCTTCTTTGTAGTGGAGAAATCGGTGCTTCCAGGGCTAGTGGGAGCAGGATACTCCATAATCGTAATCTCCGACCAAGCTCCACACTATGTGGATGTGAGATTGGAGACGGGCCGTGCCCAAAATCCCCCCATGGAGGCTGGACACGGCCCTCCTTGCCGATAAATCTTTTTGTGATTTGGTATCACAGGCCATAGACGGGTATGTAACTAACAACCAGAATCGGGATGTCTCACCCTCCACATTCTGAGAGACGAGGAAAAAGGGGGTAAATAATCGCATTCAATGCACGCAAAGACAGGGAGGAGAGGGCGGCCAGGCAACAACTCGTCAAGTCCATACTAGAGGTGGACCGGCAGTACTTCACGGCCTCCACCGTGGAACTGTAGGCAAGAGGAAAAGTTGCAAATGGACTTTGACCTGCTCTCTACCGGGGAAGCAATCAACCAGCTCTTCCAAACACGGGACCTTTTATGAACATGGAGACAAAGCCAGACGCCCGCTAGCTCACCAGCTGAGAAAGCAGGCAGCCACAAGGAAAATAACTCTGGTTAAAGACAGAAGCGGCAGGCTGGAAGATCACCAAAGCCTTTGCAACCTTCTACTGAGGGCTGTACACCTCTGAGCTCCTGGAGGGGGACTTGGAGATGAAGCAGTTCCTCAACGGACTGGACGTGCCGGTCGTGAGGGAAAATAAGAGACGGGGCCTGGAAACACACACTAGAACTGGGAGAAATCATGGAGAGTATTAACACAATGCAGGCGAGGAAGGCACCTGGACCAGATAGATTCCCAGCAGACTTCTGCAAAATTTTTATCAGTAATGGCCCCACACCACGGGAGATGTTTGCAGACTAGCAAGTAAAGGGCAACCTTTCACCAACACTGGCTGAAGCCTGAATATCATAGAACATAGAACAGTACAGCACAGTGCCCTTCAGCCCACGATGTTGTGCCAACCATTTATCCTAATCTAAGATCAACCTAACCTACACCCCCTTCAATTTACTGCTGTCCATGTGCCTGTCTTAAGAGTCGCTTAAATGTCCCTAATGACTCTGACTCCACAACCTCAGCTGGCAGTGCATTCCACACACCCATCACTCTGTAAAGAACCTACCTCTGACATCTCCCCTATACCTTCTTCCAATCACCTTAAAATTATGTCCCCTCGTGACAGCCATTTCCACCCTGGGGAAAGGTCTCTGGCTATCCACTCTATCCATGCCTCTCATCACCTTGTACACCTCTATCAAGTCACCTCTCTGCCTTCTTTGCTCCAATGAGAAACGCCCTAGCTCCCTCAACCTTTCTTCGTAAGATATGCCCTCCAGTCCTTGCAGCATCC
The DNA here is from genome assembly GCF_902713615.1 of Scyliorhinus canicula. Taxonomy (NCBI): domain Eukaryota; kingdom Metazoa; phylum Chordata; class Chondrichthyes; order Carcharhiniformes; family Scyliorhinidae; genus Scyliorhinus; species Scyliorhinus canicula. Next base: position 135,542,362 of record NC_052152.1, on the reverse strand, counting down.
TGGTAAATCTCCTCTGTGCCCTCTCCAAACCATCCACACCTTTCCTGTAATGAGGCAACCAGAACTGGACACAATATTCCAAGTGTGGTCCAACTAGAGTTTGATAAAACTGCAGCAAAACCTTACGGCTCTTAAACTCAATCCCCCTGTTAATGAAAGCCAACACACAATATGCCTTCTTAACAACCCTATCAACCTGGGTGGCAACTTTGAGGGATCTATATTCGTGGACCCCAAGATCCCTCTGTTCCTCAACACTTCCAAGAATCCTGCCTTTAACCCTGTAATACCATAGAATTTACAGTGCAGAAGGAGGCCATTCGGCCCAACGAGTCTGCATCGGCCCATGGAAAGAGCACCCTCCACCTTACCCCCATAACCCAGTAACCCCACCTAACCTTTTTGGACACTGAGGGACAATTTAGCATGGCCAATCCACCTAACCTGCACATCTTTGGACTGTGGGAAGAAACCGGTACACCCAGAGGAAACCCACGCAGAAACTGGGAGAACGTGCAGACTCCACACAAACAATGACCCAAGCTGGGAATTGAACCTGGGACCCTGGAGCTGTGAAGCAACTGTGCTAACCACTGTGCTACTGTGCTGCCCAACATCGCTGATACCCAAAAAGGAAAAAGATCTGACGGAGTCGGGGTATCTCAGGCTCATCTCCCTCCTTAACGTGGATGCAAAGGTCCTACCAAAGGCCCTGGTGTGGCGGCTGGAGAGTTGCGTGCCAGAGATGGCCGCAGAGGACAAGATGGCCTTTGTCATGGGCAGGCAGCTAACATCGAACGTCAGGCACCTGCTGAACGTGATAATGACCACATCTGGGGAGAGAATACCACAAGTGATCATCTCTATAATTGCAGGCAAATGGGGTTAGCTTAGATGGGCTTTTTGGTTGGCATGGACCAGTTTGGGCTAAAGGGCTGATCTCCGTGCCATAGATTCTATAATTCTATGATCTCCCTGGTTGCAGAAAAGGCCTTCGACAGGGTCGAATGGAAGTACTTCATAGAAGTACTTGAACAATTTGGGTTTGGGCCAGGATTCACCTCCTGGGTGAAACTGCTGGACAGTGTTCCCATGGCGAGCATATGGACAAGCACCACCAGCTCTAGATACTTCCAGCTGCACAAAGGTACGAAGCAGGGGTGCTTGCTATGCCCGCTGTTGTTTGTTCTGGCGATCGCGCTCAGAGCGGCAAAGGGGTGGAGAAAGGGGAGACTGTCGAACCCACTGACCAGCATGGAAGGGTTAATGAAACTCCTAAAGGAGTTCAGAGCCGAACTGACAGAGATTTCAACTAGCTGGGGGGAAACAAACTAAGGTACCTGCAGCTTAAAAACTTCCTACGGGAGGAGATGAGGACGTACCCACGACCACCACGACACTACTAGAGGAGTTACTGGACGCAAACCTTCTAGGTAAAGGAAACTAGCGACATATACAGGCGACTGATAGAGAGGGCCGACACTGTACTTTCATGTGACGAGGAAGACCTGGGGCTCGAAATAGGGTGGGGATTCTGGAGTGAAGCACTGTATAGGGTTAACTCCACCTCCACGTGTGCAAGACTAAACCTAACGCAACTAAAGGTGGTACCTAGAGCCCACTTAACAAGATCCCGAATGAGTAGGTTCTTCCCAGAAGTGGAGGACAGATGTGAACGGTGCCAAGGAGGCCTGGCCAACCATGCCCACCTGTTCTGGTCTTGCCTCAGATTTGCTGGGTACTGGACAGCCTTCTTCAAGGCAATGTCCAAAGTGGTGGCAGTGAGGGTGGAGCTGTGCCCTAAATTGGTGGTCTTTGGGGTATCAGACCAGCCTAATCTCTTCATGGGGAGGAGGTCGGATGCCCTTAACTTTGCCTCCCTGATTGCCCCCGCGTAGAATCCTGCTTGGCTGGCGGTCAGCAGCACCACCCAAAGCTGCAGACCGGCTGTCTGACCTAATGGAATTTCTCCAAATGGACAAAATCAAATTCGCCATCCAGGGGTCGGAAGATAGCTTCTTCAGAACATGGGAGCCATTCACCCAACTGTTCCAAGACCTGTTTGTGGCCAATGAACAAGCAGATAAATAATCAAGAGCCAGGAGAAAGTAGCCAAAACATGAGAAAAGAGAAGGATGAGGGAAAGACGAGGGGGGGGGGGGGGGGGAGGAGACGGGGGGGGGGGGGGACGAGGAGGGGGGGGGGGGGGGGAGACGAGTGGGGGGGGGGAGAGGGGAGACGGGGGGGGGAGAGGGGAGACGAGGGGGGGGGGGGGGACGGCGGGGGGGGAGGGGAGACGGGGGGGAGACGAGACGAGGGGGGGGTGGGGGGAGACGGGGGGAGACATATGGGGGGAGATGAGGGAGGGGTGGGGGGGAAGGGGGGAGACGAGGGGGCATGGGGGGGACGAGGGGGGGGGTGGGGGGAGGGACGACAGTGCATGAGGGGATAGCTAAACACAATAGAAAAGAATGGTGAGCTTCAGAGAGGGAGAGGTGGGAAAGGGGTTCAGGGATGGGGGAATGAAGGAAGGACAGGGGGCAAAGAACAATGGAAGGAAGCTGGGGCGGGAGCGGGATGAGACGAGGGGACGCGAACTGGAAGGAGAGCACAGGAAACGACAACGACCATGACGAACACAGCAACGGAGAGTAATAAAGTACAGGAGGAAGAAGTGACGGACGGCCGAAGCGGAAGCACAACAACAGCGATAACCGATCGAGAGAAGCAAGCAATATCGGGGGCGTCACCATGGCATACACACACACACACACACACACACACGCGCGCGCGCGCGCGCACACACACACACACCCCCCCCAATGATCTATTTTGTATTACTAGTGTTGTATGTACTCTCTTTGTTAAAACAAAAACAGAAAAAAATAGGGGTGGGGGGGGAAGTATACATGTATACTGCAACTGTCTCTCCAGTACCTCGATGTATATACATTTCTCCATCGAGGTGAGTTGATCATTGTGTTGCAACAAGGCGTCTTCCACTCACTTCAGTCTCTCGCCCTGCTCCCGCACCTCGGCCGATGCTCTCGACGCTGCTGCTTTCACCGGGGCAATCGCCTCCTCCACCAGCACCTTCAATAGTGCCACTATCTCCTTCCTCATCACCTCCATGTGCTTAGTGAACTGTTTTCAAGTTCCACAACCATCACCTCGGTCATCTTTTCTGCCATGAGCAGTGCGGCCCACCTGGCGACCCAGCCTCCACTTTCCTTCCAGTTGCTGAGCCGACCCTTCCACTTGACGGCGGACCTACATACGGCCCGTTCTTCACGGCAGCTTTCTTTTGGTTTCTTCCTTATGTCCTCCTGCACTTGCTTAACCAAAAATTGTCCATGGAACCGGGCATTAAATTCTAAAAAATCAAGCCTTGAGCAGGAATCATCCAATGTGTGACCTCCTCCTACATGCCACCACTGGAAGTCAATTTTATCTTGTAATATATTATCTTCTCTTTTTTCCTTTTTTGTTTCTCTCTTCTTTGTGTACACCTGTAAATATGCTATGCGCAAAAAAACCCAGTAAAAACCATTATTTTTTTTTTTAAAAAGGAGTTTGGAACTTTGTCAGGGACGATATCGCTCTGGTTAAGCTTGTAGCCTGTGAACGCAGAGCGGGGAGGGCAGAGGTAGGCGGACTGCTGTTTATACTGGCCTAGACCAAATCTGCTACCTCGGGATCCAAATAGCCCACGACTGGTCACAAATCCATAAATGGAATCTGACAAGTCTTGATGGCGGCAGTTAAAAGGGACCTGCAGAGGTGGGGCCCACTTCCACTCTCTCTCTCGGGGAGGATACAGATGATCCAAATGAACGTGGTGCCAGGTTTCTCCTCTTCCTGTTGAGATCCCTCCCAATCTACATCCCTAAGGCCTTTTTCAACACTGTCGACAAGCTAATCATGGTGTTGTTGGTGGGGGGGAGAAGAGTTTGGATATGGAGGAGGAGGAGAACAGGAGAAATGTGGAAGGCTTGGGGCTTCCGAACATACAGTTCTACCACTGGGTGGTCACTGCAGAAAGAGTACTGGGATGAGTCAAGGAACGGGCGGGAGCAGAGTGGGTGAGGATGGAGGAGAGTTCCTACACAGGAACATCCCTCCAATTGCACTCTTTCTCTTTTTCTTTTGCTTTCGCTCTCTTTCTCTTTGTCCTTGCCCCCCCCCCCCCCCCCCCCCACCCCCACACACACACACACACACACACACACACACACAGAAACAGACACACAGACAGACACTCACAGTGGTAGTAGCTACGCCCCGAATGTGTGAACCAAATGAGGCAACACTTCAGCCTAATCGAAGTGTCCACCATGGCCCCCATATGCAGCAACCACAGGTTCACACCAGCAATAATGGACGCCACCTTCAAAAGGTGGGGACAGGACGAGACTCTTGATAGTTAGGGGCATGTCCATTGATGATAAAGTAGCGACCCTGGTGGAACTCACGGTAAGGTTCCAGCTACCTAGAGGGAATGACCTGGGATACATTCAAGTCAAAAGCTTCCTCTGCAAAGCAACAACGATGTTCCACCAGATACTGGGACACTCACGAATAGAAAGGCTGCTCAACAAGGATGACCCAGGGGAGGGGAACTGTGGAGACATGTATGGGCGACTGCTGAAGGAGGTACTCTTTCCCCCCCGGACGAGACGAGGAAAAAATGGGAGGAGGAACTAGGCATAGAGATAGGGGGAGGCACACCCACATGTTCTGGGCTTGCCGGGTATTGGACGTCCTTCGGGGGTCTGCACAGGGTTGTGGGAGTGAGGGTGGAGCCAAAAGTGGCGGTCTTTGGCATTTCAGATCAACCAGAGCTCTTCATGAGGAGGGGGCTAACTCCCTAGCCGTTGCCTCTTTGATCAGCTATTGGAGAATCCTGCTCGGTTGGCGATTGGCCAAGACTGCAGACTGGCTGTCAGACGTAGTGGAGCTTCTCAGGCTGGAGAAAATAAAATTTGCCATCCGCGGATCGGAAGAAAGCTTCTTGGAAGCCATTCACTAATTTGTTTCAAGACATGTTCATAGCCAACAACCAGTAGAGGGGATTGCTGATGCGGTTAAAGGAGGATCATGGCCGCTGTTTTTGATTTGATTTATTGTCACATGTACCGAAGTACAGTGAAAAGTATTTTTCTGCCGCCGAGGCAACGTACACAGTATATACATAATAGACAAAGAGAGTAATCAACAGAGAACATTGACAAATGGTAGGTCGACTAAACAGTGATTGGTTACAGTGCGGAACAAGGAGCCAAACAAAGCAAATACATGAGCAAGAGCAGCATGGGGCGTCGTGAATAGTGTTCTAACAGGGAACAGATCAGTCCGAGGGGGAGTTGTTGAGGAGTCTTGTAGCTGTGGGGAAGAAGCTGTTTTAAGATGTTCGCTTGTAAATATGTGTTGGTTTTTGCACTTTTATTTCCTGAACTATAATTTGTAGAATATAAATATAAAAAGTCAATAAAAAACATTTACAGGAAAAGCATTGTTCATCTGAGCTCCTGTGTCTGCTAGCTATGTACGAGGCAGAGACAGGAACCCTGGTGTCTTTCAGACTGTCCACGGCTGCTCTTTTCATTGATATGTTCCATGCTGTGTTTTTGTCTCAGTTTGCAGGTTGTGGATTCCATTGTCTCATTTATGGATTAGCTCATTCTCCTGTTGATATTTTCTTAATTGAGGATCCTCCTCCCTTCCTCCAGGAGCTTATTCATCTAAAGTTGTTGGCATTTTCTGGAAATGGTTGAGTTACCAAATGGCTACCTGATGTTGCCCAATCACAAGTTGTACCATCTTCTGTTTTAACACCTGACCTCTCTACAGCATAAAACAGAATAATAAATTGCCGCCCATTTTATACTTGATTAAATATTTAGCAACTTTTAAAATATGTATAATTTCTAACATCTTCATGGAAACCAGGCCGACCAAATCTTGTGAACACGTAGTCTCTGGGTGATGCCGCAGGTGATGAGTAACCTAAAGGAACTTACTGACAATGTGGCTCTGGGCTACTGGCGTTCCATAGAGATTAGAAAACTTTTAGAATTGCTAATATAAATTGGTTACCATTTTTAATAATAAGAATTCACCAGATTCACCATATCCCAAACTGCTGTGTTAGCTGATCTCAACCATTGCCTGCAGCTGGGGTATACAGTGGGCCTCTGGAGCTTGAGCTTCGGAAAGATGCATTTCAGTGTGGGTCCCTGTTCCTGATAGTCAATGGTCCCTGCTATCAAGGTACCTTTATGGCCATCCGGTAATATTCAGCTGGCCCAATCTATGCCATTTCTGGTTGAAGAATTCACTTTCTTTCTCTTCTCTTTCTCTCACTCTCGCTCTCGCTCTCCCCCTCTCTCTCTCTCTCTCTCTCTATCTCTCTCTCTCTCTCCCTCTCTCTCTCTCAATGGTCTGTTCATCTATCCTGAAGGTGCTGTTGCTGAGGTACAATTGCCAATACCGAGGTGTGCCAGTGGAACTGCAACCAGTGAAGTCGGTACTTTCCAGAGAAAAGGAAATCCTGGATCCTAAATGTTTCTTTAAGCAGTAATTATTTTGGAAGGGTTGCTTTGCTTTTAATTTAAACTTTTCACACAATATTTTACTCAGTGACTGCAATCTGTGATTCTTTCAGTCGCATCAGGAAGGCAGTTTCTATCTATGGAAGCAGTTTAGATGTGGAACTTCAACAACGAGCAGTGGAGTACAGTGCACTCTTCACGAGGTTTGACCACATGAGGTTAGTGGGATTCAACATTTTATTGCAGAAATATGTCTTGCAGCATGCATTGAAACATTAAAGTAAGGTGCAACTCATTCCCATCATTCTTAAGGGTCAATGCACATTTGGGAAGGATTCCTGAACAGCTTTTGTCTTGTTTTGTTGATTAGCGTTGGTGGAGGTCTTCAAGTAGTTATCATGGAATGCGCTCCAAACATTCATGTCAAACATTCGACAGCTTAGGACCCAGAAAGGCCCAGTCAACCCACAATGCCCAGTGCCCATGTCATTAGTGAATCTTTTTTCAAAAGGCTTAACTACTGCTTTTATTCCTTTCATGCTCTGAGTTTTCAGGTAAGAGGTTATGTAAGTTGGAAGCGATGAGAATTGAGGTTTTCAATTTTCTCCAAACATTCAGAATTAACTTCATTTTTCACAATCTTTCCTTCCCTTTTCTCTCCTTTCCCCTATTCAGAAGTTGCTGCCCCCTAGCAGTTTCTTTTCATGATCTAAGACAGTGAGCATCAGTAACCTCTTTCAACGAGGGGAATTCAGTTTATCCCAAGGGATCAGTGGATAACAGTTCAGACTGGATAACATAAGAACATAAGAACTAGGAGCAGGAGTAGGCCATCTGGCCCCTCGAGCCTGCTCCGCCATTCAATTAGATCATGGCTGATCTTTTGTGGACTCAGCTCCACTTTCCGGCCCGAACACCATAACCCTTAATCCCTTTATTCTTCAAAAAACTATCTATCTTTACCTTAAAAACATGTAATGAAGGAGCCTCAACTGCTTCACTGGGCAAGGAATTCCATAGATTCACAACCTTTGGGTGAAGAAGTTCCTCCTAAACTCAGTCCTAAATCTACTTCCCCTTATTTTGAGGCTATGTCCCCCTTAGTTCTGCTTTCACCCGCCAGTGGAAACAACCTGCCCGCATCTATCCTATCTATTCCCTTCATAATTTAAATGTTTCTATAAGATCCCCCCTCATCCTTCTAAATTCCAACGAGTACAGTCCCAGTCTACTCAACCTCTCCTCATAATCCAACCCCTCAGCTCTGGGATTAACCTCGTGAATCTCCTCTGCACACCCTCCAGCGCCAGTACGTCCTTTCTCAGGTAAGGAGACCAAAACTGAACACAATACTCCAGGTGTGGTCGCACTAACACCTTATACAATTGCAACATAACCTCCCTAGTCTTAAACTCCATCCCTCTAGCAATGAAGGACAAAATTCCATTTGCCTTCTTAATCACATGTTGCACTTGTAAACCAACCTTCTGTGACTCATGCACTAGCACACCCAAGTCTCTCTGAACAGCGGCATGCTTTAATATTTTATCGTTTAAATAATAATCCCGTTTGCTGTTATTCCTACCAAAATGGATAACCTCACATTTGTAGAGTTACCCTCCACATCCCTAGGTAGATGCTGCTAACGGAGAACAAACCAAAACAGGAACATGGGACCATGTTCATTTAGTCAAACAATGCCTGTGCCAAATGTACCACTAGAGAAAGCAAGATGAAAATAACATTTGTTATGCAAATACTATCCTAATTTTTATGCAGATTTCTTTATTTTGCTGCTTAATGTCATTGATATATGTGCTGAATATTGGTGATGTCAATGGTTCCTCTGGGGTGTACAGCCAGAGCCGAGTATACAGCAACAACAGTGGCTCGGGTGTTTTGGAGGGCGGTGGGGGATGAGCTCTGTAACATCTAACAATGTGGTTGACCTTTTACTGTTCCTCAGTTCAACCCAGAAGAGTCAATGAGGATAGTGCATTTGATGTAGTCCACAAGGGTTTTAACGAGGCTTTTAAAAAATGTTTTAAAATCTTTTCCAATTAAGGGCCAATTTTAGCGTGGCCAATCCACCTACCCTGCACATCTTTGGGTTGTGGGGATAAGACCTATGCAGACATGGGGAGAATGTGCAAACTCCACACTGTCTGTGACCCTAAGCAGGGATTGAACCCGGGTCCTCGGCGCTGTGAGGCAGCAGTGCTAACCACTCGCCACCATGTCACCCTTTAGCAATGCTTTGGACCAGGTTTCACATGGCACACTGGTCAGTAAAGTATGAGCCCATGTGATTCCAAGGGCAAGTGGCAAGTTGAATACAAAATTGACTCAGCAGCAGGAAGAATGGGGTAATAGGCGGATGTTTTTTAATTAGAAAGTTGTTTCCAGTGGGCTTTTGTAGGGATCAGTATGAAGTTCCTTCTTTTTCCCATTATTTCTCATTGAGGCCCTGTTTGATTCTGGCCCTTGAGCTCTCTGCCTAGTACTTTTCTTATTCCCCTTTCTGTCATTTGTTCTTGTCCATGTTTCTCCCTCCTTTGACTCCGAGCATAGGTTCCCATCCCCTCACCAAACACTCTAGCAAATGCTCTCCCTGATCCTGCTGAGGTGTAACCTATCCAATTTGTAATGGTCCCACCTCCACAGAACCAGTCCCAATGTCCCAGGAATCTGAAACCCTCACTTTTGTGCCATCTCTCCAGCCACGTATTCATCGGACATATCCTGCTATTTCTGCTCTTGACTAGCACGTGGCACTGGTAGCAATCTTGAGATCACTACTTTTGAGGTTCTACTTTTCAATTTACTTCCTAACTCCCTTTATTCTGCTTTTCATAGAATCCTACAGTGCAGAAGGAGGCCATTCAGCCCTTTGAGTCTGCACCGACCCTTCGAATCAGCACTGTACACATGTCCACTCTCCTGTCCACCCCACCTTATCCCCGTAACCCCATAACCTAACCTGCACATCCCTGGTCACTAAGGGGCAATTTATCATGGCTAATCCACCGAATTTGCACATCTTTGGATTGTGGGAGGAAACCCACACAGACACGGGGAGAACGTGCAAACTCCACACAATCAGTTGACCGAGGCCGGAATTGAACCCAGGTCCTTGGTACGGTGAGGCAGCAATGCTAACCACTGCCACTATGCTGCCTGACTTTTAGAAGCTCATCCCTTTTTTGTACTAATGTGTACTATGACCATTTTTTTCCCAACGAATTTGGCTGCTGCTGCTTTCTCTTAATAGACTCTCTCCTCGCTCGTTCCCCCTCTCTCTCCTCGCTCGCTCCCTTTCTTGCTCCCTTTCTCTCACTCCCTGCTTTCCTAGGCCTCTTGCTCTGTCCTGGTGGTCACCCTTTCGCTTCATGCCTGTGGAGTCTTAGTCTATGGTGTGATCTCCTCTATGTGCTATCCACTATAGTCTCCACCTTGCAGATGCTCCTCAGTGTCCCCAGCCACCGCTCCATCTACGAAAGCTGGAGACACTACCTGCATACGTGCTGGCCCCGGTCACTGGAAATGTTTCTGACTTCCCACATAGAGCAGGAGGAATGTACCACTGCTTTGAGCCATGAATTGCCCCTTTAAATTAAACCTTTTTGAAGATACTTAAAATCAAATAATATCAATTACTCTGGAGCCCTTCTTCCTTGATCCTCATTACTACAGAATGTAGCCCGTACAAACTATAGACCACTAAAAATAGACCTAACCAATTATAAGCGATAAAAGTAGTAAATACATAACCTGACGGTACTCATCCAATGCTGCTTCCACTTGCCCCACATCCCTTTTGAATCCTGATGTCTCTTCAGGATTTCCAAACTCCAGGCTAGCACTCTATCTCGCTCTTTCTTTTCCCATTTTATCTTGCTGGCTCCGCTCTCAGTCTCGCTCTTACTCGCGCTCCTTTATCCTCCCATCTCTGCTGTCAGTCTCACTCTTTCTCGCAATCTTTTATCTCCCCTGCTCTGCCTTCAGTCTCGCTCTTGCGCTCCTGTATCTGCCTGTCTATGCTTTCAGTCTCCCTCATTTTCATGTTTTTTTTATGTCCCTTGCTCTGAAGTGCTTAATTTTCAAGGCTGTAGATCAAGAGCTGCAACGTGGGAATAAGCTGGATTGTTCTTTTTTGACCTGCACAAACTACATGGGCTGAATGGCCTGGCCTTCTGCGTCAGAAATTTGCAATGTTTCAGTTTGTACCAGACTGGTATGATAAGGAAATAACCCAAGACTGGTGTTCAGATAAGTGTGAAATTTGAGACTTTGTTAGATAGGGAGTAAAGCGAGATGTAGCAGTGTGAATCCCATCAAATGGACTCTGCTGCTGTAATTGTATGATACTGAACATCCATGTTGCTTTAGGCCAGCCTTATTGGAGCGAATGCCTCTCATACAGAAGAGTGCAGTCAATGGACCAGTGCATGCTGTGGTTAACGGTGAAGAGAAAGAGGAGGGGGGCAGCTTTCCAGCACCAGAGCAATTGTCCCAACAAGCCCAGGTAAATGGATTGTACTGTGTTTTTCAACTGTCTTTGAAATGCAGATTCTGCTCGCTATAGAGATGCTTTGAGGTATGGATTGCTGCTGCAGGAATAATTCCGTGCCATATATGCCAACCCAATTCTTCACGGGGATTAATCAATTACTGTCCAATAAATCACATATTAAACCAGCCTGTCATAAAAATATTATTGAGTTGGATTAATGAGAGGCAAACTTTAATAATGAAGAATAAATTGGGATTATGTATGTTACGTAATTATGGTATAAGAATGGTATATAATAATGGAGTAAATAGATGAATAAGGACTCAGCATATTATGGGTTAGATGGTGAATGTGAGATTTTTAGGTTGCAATTTAGAGATATCTGATGAAATGGGAATCGGAATAGTGCAAATCAAATTTTTGTTTTTTTATAAATTTAGAGGGTCCAATTCATTTTTTCCAATTAAGGGGCAATTTAGTGTAGCCAAGGCATCTACCATGCACATCGTTTTTTGGGTTGTTGGGGCGAAACACACGCAAACACGGAGAATGTGCAAACTCCACACAGACATTGACCCAGAGCTGGGATCGAACCTGGGACCTCGGCGCCGTGAGGGAACAGTGCTAACCACTGTACCACCGTGCTGCCCGAGTTTAGATCAAATTTTAACTTTCCAACCTACAAGTGCAAGTTTAAGTACCTCTTCTTGCTGATTATGTCCCATTTTAGCAGATGTTAAGAGATGAACAAATGATGATTGATTTGTTCTGATGGCTTCTAATTCTGCCTCTGCCATTACAATTGATAACTTCAAGTTACATAAGAAATAGGGACTAGAGTTAACTACTTGAACCTTCT